>NW_006159525.1:2482076-2500576 GCF_000334495.1 Tupaia belangeri chinensis
CCCCGTCAGAGGTAACTTCTGGCTCACAGGAGGGAGTGGGGGTGAGGCCTTGGTTTAAACCTGACTCCACTCCCCGGCCTGCATCTGTGTGACTCCAGTCAGCTTCTCTGCTTCTTGGCACTCTGGTTTCCTACCGACGCCTCTTCCGGTTACTTACAGGTGCACAGAGAATGTGCAGGATGGCCCGGGCCCGTTGCCCAGCCTTTCCAATAAGCACTGAGTCCTAAAAGATAGAGACCCGGGCGGAGTGGGCGCAGGGGATACAGCCAAATACGAGGGAGGGGCCGAGTGGGGCAGAGGAGGGCGGAGGTGGAGATGGGCACAGAGAGCAGCCCCTCCGCCAGCTCCGCGTCAGTGAGGTCCCGTCGGACCCCGTCTTTCCTGGAAGGGATGCACTTGCGCCTCTACCCAAGAACGCCACTGGAAGTCGTGGGGCTCCCAGGAGGGCAGCGATGCGGGCAGGGAGGAAGGTCACCTGTAAAGGGCGTGCAGCCAGACAGGGGCAGACCGCAGGGAGCGGGAGCCTGTCCCAGCCGAGGTGTCACACAGAGTAACGGGGCCCCGTGTCAGCCTCCAGACACAGCATGGTCCGCTGTGAAGGTGGCAGCCGCTGGGGATGGTTTTTTTAATGGCTATGGACCCGGGTGTGGACACGGGTGTGGACACAGGTGTGGACACGGCTGTGATCACACTGAACGCTGGCCCTGCCGAGGGCCCCGGGCAGCAAGGACTCTGTGAGAGGCTGGCTGTGCTGGCGGCCTCTGGGACACGTGTGTCATCTAAATGTAGGCCGGGCCTGTGTGCAGAGAGGGCTTTGTAGGGACCACCGGACCTGGAAGATGCAGAGAGGCAGCCACCCTGGGGAATCGGGCATTGCTGAGTCCGCTCCTCCATCGGAGAGGCGTTCTCAGATGGAACACCTCCCACGTGTCTGGGGACGGTTTCTCATGGTTCCCTCACCTGCACCTATGTGCTATGCTATTTCCCAAAAAATGCACGTACGTGTATCAGTTAACCACCCGGGCACATGCCACAACACTTCACGTGCAGTACGAACGGTGGTGCCAGGAGACGGGCCTCTCTCCCACCCGAGCCCTCAGCTTCTCTGCCCCTTTCCCAGAGACAACACACTCACGCTGCCGGTCCACCTCGAGACCGGCTGACTCCGGGACACCGTTTGGACCCCAGCTCTCTCCAGCGCGGTGCACGTGGCCCCACGCCTAGCCCTTGCACCTGACACGTCGAGCAGTCTTTCCGGGCCAGTCTGCACGGGATGCCTTGCTCTTCGATGGAATGGTGCAGGATCGCGCGTGCAGGTGCCCCCTGATTGGGCATTTGGGTTGCTCCGTCCGCCTGTTATTAAAGTCCCGCCGCAGCGAGTAACCTCACACGCTCACCCTTGTCTGCCTGTGTTGAGGACATCTGGAGGGCACTTTCCAGAAAGCACTATTGCTGGGTCTTGGGGAAAAAAAATTGTACATTAGGCGCCTACACAAATGTATGAACACAGAGACAGACGCTGCCGAGAGGGCCACCGAAGCTGTGGACCCAGCCAGCACCCCTACCTGGCGACCGCAGGGGCCTCTTCAGAGTTTTCTCTGGACAGGCAAGATAGGCCTGGGCAGGACTCAGCACAGACAAGCACTGAGACAGGACCGGGTAAGGCCAGGGGTGCTGCCCTCTGCCCAGTGAACACACTTCTCAGGTGGACGGCCCCAGCTCTGCCCTTTAGCAACTTCAGACAAGTTCCCCTTTCTGGGCCTCGGTCTCATCTGTTAAATGAAAAACCCTCTGTGTGGGTGCTGGGGAGGGTTAATGAGAATCCGGGTCGGGTGCCGGGGTCCGGTGCTCGGCAGAGTCCAGACGGGGCTGGCTCTTTGTCCTGCATGGGGGTGACGTGACTGTGGTGAGGAGCGTGTGCTGGGAGAATATTGGGAACTGGGCGTGTCTCACGGTGTCGCCAACGTACTTGCTTTCTGACATGTGTGTGCAGCTGGTAACTTCACGCACCTTGTTGGTCAAGTGAAAACCAGGAACTCCAGGCTGACTGTTGTCCCGAAGAGGCTGGGCTCACACACGGAGTGGCAGGGCTGGGGTGCAAATCCTGCTCCATCTCCCCGTGCCTGTAGTGGGAGAGTAAGGCTCACCCCCTCTCCCAGTGGGTGGAACTCATTCTCCTTGTTTTGCTTTAATGGAAGGTCCTCTGGAAACCTCTCCTCCCCTTTCAGGACTAAGTTAAGAACCTCTTGAGGCCAGCAGATGGCATAGTGGTTAAGGCACCAGACTCGCAGGTGACTGACTGTGGTTTGAGTCCCGGACCTGGCAGCTTGAAACACGCTGGGCATGTGTGTGTGTGTGCCCAAAATCCGAAAAGGAGAATAGAGGAGAAGGGATTGTGGTGTGGCCATCCCCCCTGGAGGGGGGGGGGTATAATTTCTTGCTTTCTGTCTATTTCTCTGTAGCTTTAGTGAGCAGTGCATATACCTTAGAGCAAAAATGTAAAAAACAAAAACAACCTCTTTACTATGCCCTGACCACCTCTTATGCTCTCCTTCGATGTCTAGTGCAGTAGCCCTACAATGAAGGCTAAATACAGTAAACATTTTACCTGTCTTGCTACTTCATCATCATTTCATGCCATGTGCAGTGGGCATGTTGCAAAACAAAATCCTTTCTTCTGAATTTCATACAACTGCGGTACGTTTAGGAACACCCATGTGCTCATTGCAAAGCGGACCCCAGGCTTAATGATCCAGGTCTGCTTGCCTCTAGTGAAGTCTCTTTTTTGGAGGGGTGGGGGAGTTTGCCATAGGGCACGTGTGCTCAATCAGATAGAATGAAGAGCAACAGAGAGACAGAAAGTGAGAAATCACCCCCCAGGGGGAATGGCTGCACTGCAATCCCTCCTCCTCCTGTCACTTCTTGAGATTTTGGACACACATTCAGCGTGAGTTTTAAGCCACCGGGTCTGGGACTCAAACTGCGGTCTATTACATGGGAGTCCAGGGACTTAACCATTATGCCATGTGCTGGTCCCAGGTGCTGCTAATTGTAAACTGCATTTGTCTTCAGTCACAAACACCACACTTCTCCCCTTGGTAGGCCGCAGCAGAGGCGTTGAAACAGCAGAGAGAACACAGCCGGTTCGTGCCCAGACCCACACAGCCCAAGGAGCGCCGGGTCAAGGGGCCCCAAGTTCTCGCGTGAACCGCCACCTGTGCCCCAAAACTGGGAAACAGCTGGCCGATGCCCACACCCGCCCTCCCACCTCACGCCTTGGGTTGACTGTGCGTGCAGCCAGGGCGGGCGGGAGGCTTCGACTCTCTGCTGGTTTTGGTGCTCTGCACAGCCTCAACTCCGAAAAGATTATTTTACGAAACCATGTAAAGAGCCACGAGCTGCCTTTGCCTTTCCCCTTGGCGTTGGCTCCGTTGGCACACTATCCCGTCTGTTCCCCATGGCAGGCTCCGCCTGGCAGTACGATTACCCCATAGCCTTTTGCCAGGCAAATCTGCTTTATTTCCCCCCTCAATTATAAATTTCTATCTCAGTTCAGGGACGAGTCAGCCCGAGTTGGTCTCTCAGCTGGGCACAGACAGAGGGTGAAATTTCAACAGCAAAGGTCTTGTAAGGGGATGCCCGAGAAGAGATAGACGTCTCAAAACCTACTGACGAGCTGCCACTTCTGGCGGGGATGCCACTCGGGACTGTCACCGATGACAATTATCAATACTTTCTTGAGAAAACGAACCAAAGCCACCTGGGGAGGGTAAATGCCTGTGGTAGCCCGTCTCCAAGAGAGGTCCCGCGCATCCTTGGCTCCTGGGCTTCTCGCCGTGGTATGGTCCCTTCTGTGCTGAGTCGTGGCCGGCAGGACGCTGCGGGGGTGAGTGACTGCCTACGTCGCCTCAGAGCAGGTGTCACGGTGCCTCCCTCGTTATTTTGCATCCCTTGTCTGGGAAAAGCTGGCCCCATGCAGCAAGCACACTCCAGCATCTGTGGAGACACATGGGGAGGAGCTGAGGGCTTCCACAACAGCCAGCACCAGGCTGGCACCCATACGCGAGCCAGCTTAGAAGTGGAACCTCCAGGGACCAGCCTGTGGCACGGTGGTTAAGGATCTGGATCCCACACGGCCGACTGTGTGGTTCCTGTCCCCAACCTGGTGGCTTGAAAATCATACTGGGCATGTGTGTGTGCATGCCCCGAATCCTAACAGGAAAATGGGGAAGGCATCGCTGCATGGCCGTCCCCCTGGGGGTGATTTCTCACATTCCCTCTCTCTCTTTCTTTCTTGAGAAAACGAACCAAAGCCACCTGGGGAGGGTAAATGCCTGTGGTAGCCCGTCTCCAAGAGAGGTCCCGCGCATCCTTGGCTCCTGGGCTTCTCGCCGTGGTATGGTCCCTTCTGTGCTGAGTCGTGGCCGGCAGGACGCTGCGGGGGTGAGTGACTGCCTACGTCGCCTCAGAGCAGGTGTCACGGTGCCTCCCTCGTTATTTTGCATCCCTTGTCTGGGAAAAGCTGGCCCCATGCAGCAAGCACACTCCAGCATCTGTGGAGACACATGGGGAGGAGCTGAGGGCTTCCACAACAGCCAGCACCAGGCTGGCACCCATACGCGAGCCAGCTTAGAAGTGGAACCTCCAGGGACCAGCCTGTGGCACGGTGGTTAAGGATCTGGATCCCACACGGCCGACTGTGTGGTTCCTGTCCCCAACCTGGTGGCTTGAAAATCATACTGGGCATGTGTGTGTGCATGCCCCGAATCCTAACCGGAAAATGGGGAAGGCATCGCTGCATGGCCGTCCCCCTGGGGGTGATTTCTCACATTCCCTCTCTCTCTTTCTCTGGTGAGCACATACACCCTATAACAAAAAAGTTTAAAGAAATAAATTAACAAAAATAACAACGAAGTGGATCCTCCAGCCCCATCAAACCTTCCGGTGACTGGCCTCGACTGCTAAAGTCAGCGGGAGGTGGAGGAGAAACCTGAGCCAGAATCACCCAGCGAGCTATGACCAAATGCCTTTGGCTCTTCCTCTGCTGCTAATATTAACCATTACCAAGAGCTATCCCTTTTCGGCAGGTGCTATTTTCTCCTCGAGCCCTCTGCTGCCTTGGGGTTCCTCCCAGTCTGTCCCTACTTCCAAGACCTCACATGTGCTATACCTCTGTCTGGAACAGGCTCCCGGCTCCCCACATGCAGCAAGTTCTTCCCGTCACCCCGCTAAAGCGGCTGGCCCTCCCTCACAGCTCGCCCCTCCCCCCTCCACTAGGCTCTAGGTATAGCCCCAGCAGGGGGTGCTTTGCACATGGGGGATCCTGGGAGATCCTGACCTCTCCAGCCCTGATGTGCCTGGCAGGTGTCTACCCCACAGTTAGCGCCCTCCTGGGCCAGGCATCAGCTCAGGCTCTCTGTGATCTTAGCTGCCCCTCCCAAGAGCTTGCTGGGGCAATCCCATGATTATCCCGTTTTACAAGTTAAAAAAAAAAATCGGAGTTTGGTCAAACAACTAAGTAAACCTGAGGGTCGGACTGCAGCTGTGGGTCTTCAGCGCGGTGTCCCCGTATCCACAGCAGATGCTCCCCAGACCCCCCAGTGGGTGCCCGAAACCGCAGACAGGACCGAACCCTACACGTTCACGCGTGTTCTTCCCTGCGCATTCGTACCTCTGTGTTTAACTTACGAATTCGGCGCTGTGTGAGACTGATGATGACAACAGTGAAACGGGCGGTCATGACTCTGCCGTAACAGGTGAATGTGGCCTCGCTCTTGCTCTCAAAATATCTAATTATTCTACACTCACCCATTTCTTGGCCCGCAGGTACCGGGGGTAACCGACACCAGAGAAAGCAAAACCGTGGCTACGCCAGGCCACACACGCCGTGCCAACAGGGGCCACGCCTGCAGAAACGGGCGTCCGAGGAAGGCAGGCACCTGGGCGGCTCTCTCTGGGCCTCCCTGGGCAGAGCGTGTGAGCGGGAGGAAGATGCGCAGGCGCGACAGAGACCGGAGTCCCGCGTGGTTCGCTTCCCGGAACTTCCGCAGATTTCACTCTTCCTGCCCGGTGGGCCTTAGGAGGCTTTCCTAAAAGATCGATGACAGTTTTCTGTCTACACTGAACTCCTGCCAGTGCAGCGGGTCAGTAAATGTGCTTCCAGTTGCTCGTTCATCCCCTCGGAGTTGATGGCGTGCCTGCCATGTATAGACAGGACTCCGGCTCTGGGAGGATGAGAACCCCCTGCCCTCCTGGCTACATCTGCATGCAGCTAGAACAGTAACATAGGCCCGGCCACCGGAGGAGCCCCGAGGCGGGAGAGCCGGGCACCCCCAAGGAACTGGCAAAGGTCAGGGGGCCTGGAGAAGAGCCAGCCAGGGTGTCAAGGCACGGGAGGAGGCCAGCTAGGTGGACAGGCTCAAGTCACGTCGCCTTCCAAAGGACAAGGTAAGGACGTGGGATTCATTTCACGCATGGAAGGATGCTGGCCAGCCCAGGGCACAGTGGTTAGGGCCTGTGCGCGGGGACAAGGTCTCACGTGGCCCAACCTGGGTCACATAGCAGCCTCGGCGGCTGAAAAAAAACCTGCCAGAGGTGTGTGCGTGTGTGCACATGTGCCCCATCTCCTCACGGGAGGGAGAAATGGAGGAAAAGGTCATAGTGGGACCACGCCCCATTGGGGGGTTCTCTCCCACCCCAGCCCCTGGCAAGTACATGTGCCCCCTGGCAGTAAAAATTAATAAGGATTTTTTTCAACTGTCAAAGGGTGTCGTGAGGAGGTTTTAAGCCAGGGGCAGATAGCGATTTTCCCAGTAAGGGACTTCACTTCTGGGTTTATAGAAAACCTGAGCAGAGCCTACAGCGCCCCGTCCCCTCCCCGCCTCTGGGGCCCAGTCCTCAGCACCCAGCATTAGCGTCCGCCCCAGGACCGACGAGCATCTCCAACGCACCCGCAGCACCAGGGCCCCCTCCGTGCTGAGCCTCTCAGGGCTGCTGACAAATGCTTAGCGACATGTCCACTGAGTCACTTCGCTGCCCCAGAAATCTGCCGTCCTCCCCTCCCCCACCCCTGGAATCACCCATCTGTGTTTTGTCCCTAGTTTCTCCTTCCCAAAATCCCATGGAGTTGAGGTCACCCGGTATGTCACCTCTCTCCTAGCCACGTGCACTTAGGTTTTCTCTGTCTTCCTGTGGCTTCGTGGACGTTTCCTTCCGTCACTGAATAACGTCCCATCACGTGGCAGTACCACTGCCTGCTTCTCCTCGGATCTTTCCACGGCGACCACGTGACGCCGCATCGGATCCGGCCGGCCATTCTCGGGTGGCCAGTTGTCGGCCGTCACCAGAGAGAAGGAGACAGTGGATTAAGGGTCATGGCTACCATGAGGGAGAAGGGATGGAAGCAGGGTAGCCGACGACCGTTCCCGCCGGATGGCCTGCCCCTGCCGCCATGTGCTGCCCCCACACACGCTCACTGCTCCCCCCGCCACCCACGGCCACGGGCCCAGCCTGGAGGCCTGCGTTCCCACAGCCCAGACCGAAGATGGCCAAACCCACGGAATAATGGCAGCACAATGAGGACTAGAAGTACAAAGGGGGCCCTTCTGGATGAAAGTGTCCTCGAAGTCATGGCCACACTCAACAATAACACCCAGTCAGCTCTCCGGGCTCGTTCCCAGCCCGAGACGGGACTTTGAAGGCGCCTCCCAGCTCCGAGGGCGACTCAGAGTGGGGCTTGGTGGCTCCGTGTGAGCGTGTCTCAGACGGGCCAGCAGAAGCGTCGCGTTGTTTCCCACCCCTTCAAACACACCCGTAAATCACACTGTCCCAGGCGCGACCAAAGGGGACCGCGTGCCTGACTTTCAGCGGCCCTCACCCGAAGAGAGAGCTGCCCGAGGGGGGTCCAGGTCAAGGGCAGCCCAAGGGGCAGTCCAGGCTCCTCCTGCTTTTCTGTTGTCAAATCTATTTTTTTCCCTTCCATGTTTGCCACCCACGCTGGGATGCGAGGCAGGACGGGCTGATTGACAAACAGACTTGAAACCCCAGAGCAGGAAGGATGTAGCTGCCCCTCCGCGACCACCGCCCCATCCCTCCCTGGCCAGGGCCCCTTCCCTCCAGACTGTGAGGAGCCCGCACCCCCAGGTGCCAGCACACCGCCGTTCACCGGAGCGTTGCCAAGGTGCGACAGACAGGGTCTAGGAGGGGAAGCCAGGGCCCCGAGGACAACCTTGTGCTCCACCTATGACCGTGGTCTTGAGCAAGCGAGTAACCCCCTGTGAGCGTGGTCCTCTGGTCTGTGAAATGGGGCAGTAACAGAGGAGCCCCCCTTCTGGGGAATGCTGGCTTATTGGTAGGGGGTAGATTTTGCCTGTCCCCACTTCAAAAACAAGGCACCGTAACATCATTCCCAGGTTAAGTGTGCAGTTCAGTGGGCTTCAGCACGTCTGGACCGCTGTGGCCGCGTCCCGCCATTTCGAGCACATCCGTCTCCCCGAAGGCCTCGCAGCTTCTCTGCGGTCAGCCCTGCTCTCAGCCTGGCCTGGGCAGCTGCTCTGGGCCTGTGTGGGAAGACGCTTCGTGTCCGAGTTCTCCCCACACTTGCAGGTGCGTTGTGAAGAGATCGGAAACCAATGGCGTCTTTTTCAGGTGGGCTTGTTCACCTCGTAGCTGGGTTTCTGCATGGCCGGACCTGCACCGCCACCCAGAGCAGCCCAGCTTTTGCGCCTCTGTCACTGTCCAAGATTTTTCTCTAAAAGGCGTATTTCCTGGGGGCGCTCAGGACACAGGGTAAGTGAAATGGAACCAAAAGCTCAAAAATGTGATCTTCGTTTGTTTTAAAATGTGTGAGGGGCCAGCAGGTGCCTGGACGTTAAGGTGGTTGGATCTCACATGGCTGACTTGGCGGTTTGAGGCCCCGACCCAGTGGCTTGAAAATTTCACTGAGTGTCCAAAATCCCAAGAGGAGAATGAAGGAGAAGGGGTTATGGCATGACATCCCCTGGGAGGTGCTCTCTCTCTCTCTCTCTCTGTGTGTCCCTCTGATGAGCATATATGCTTTAAAACAAAACTAAAAAAAAAAGAAAAGAAAAAGAAAGTTATATTTATTGTTTTCATATATTCTGCACTCATCAAGTATTACATAAGATATATGCAATATTTATCAAGGCCAGCAGAGGGCATAATGGCTGCATCCCTAGACTCCCATGTAGTCAACCATAGTTCAAGTCCCGGATCCAGCGGCTTTAAACTTACGCCAGGTGTGAGTGCATGTATGCCCAAAATCTGGGAAGAAGAATAGAGGAGAAGGGATTGTGGCATGGCCATCCCCCTGGGGGTGATTTCTTGCTTTTTGTCTCTCTGTCTCTCCAGCAAGTGCATGTACCCTATAGCAAAAATCTCTAAAAAAAGGGGAAAAGATACATGTACTATTTACAATAACATGTGTTATTTGGTTGAAAATGGAGGTGATGCATTTTCACATTCTTTTTCAATACAGGTAGATCGATTCCTATGGCAACATAGTATAAAAAAATCCTTAGGCTTCCTGGTCAATATCGTTTTTGAAGCAAAGTAAGAGATAATAAATAAAATAGTCCATGCTTCTGTTCCACACATGTTAGCATGTGTGCAAACACACACGCACACGCACGCACATGCATGCACACACATGCAAACTAGGTAAGACTTTTCCACAGATGATTTTTGTTAAACATGAACAAATGAGGTTCTGTAAGACCAAGCTTATTTGTTCAACTATATTCAATGTTCTTCCATTTCCGGATTCCCCCAGACATATCCAAGGATAAGAAGTTTTCTACTTCTCTTAAATAGGTGACCCCTCTGTTTGTAAGAAAGTAGACATTTCCCTGCCATGGATGCTCCACCCTGTGGGCTCGGTTAATGTCGGTCAGCCATTGAATGAAGAAAACGCAGTTTGTGAACTGTCTCCGAAGCAGTCATTCTATCCTGTAGGACGCCCCCACCTGTGATGTTCTGGGACGGTTCTTAGAGAGCTATTTCCTATTCATCAACAAGCATTTTTCAGAGCTATTGGGAAAGCTTTCTTTATACCGGGTATGTACCAGTATCCTGTAGACGGGAAACTGATCATTTTATAAATAATAGTAATAATAAACGTACATGTTTCAAAAGGATTTTTTAGATAAATAAAATTAGTAACATAATATAAATAATAGTAATAATAAACGTACATGTTTCAAAAGGATTTTTTAGATAAATAAAATTAGTAACATAATATTAAATGTAATGCTAATTGCAATAAAATGTCATAGATATAATATGTACGTGGGAATACCGTCCACGCAGCGTCTAGGGCTGGCTGCTGATTACCTGGCTGCCTTCTTGTTTAATTCGCTGTTTTCATAAGCAAAATCCCTCAAAAAACACCAGCACGTCGAGTCCAGATGGTAAAGCATCCGTGGGTTCTGTGAGTGCCTGGGGGCGTGTAAGGCGGAATCTTCCTGGGACCTCCTAGGACAGTGGTTTCCCTGGGGTGCTGATTTTATTCCCCCAGGGGCGTTTTTGTTTAAAGCCATTTTTGGTCGTGATGCAGGGGCGGAAGTGGGGGCGCCGTGGAGCAGGAGAGCTGGGTGCTGCGAGATGCATGGGACCTGCTGGCCACTAGAAAGCACCGTGGAGCCCGTGTTGAGAGTGCTGAGGGTGAGAACCCCGCCCTAGAACAAAGGAAAGTTACTGGTATAAAACCATTGACCAGCATGCCAATGTCCTGGAAAACAACTGCTCTTAAAAACATCAAAAGTGACAACTCATTTGTCTTGGGGGAGGGTCAAGCGTGCTTTTGGGGACTCGGTTTTAGCATTGCTCATTAATCTGAGCGGAGGTCCAACTCATTCAAGGTCTCAACACACAAGCAAACAAACACCCCGTTCTCTTCACACTTTAGCTCTTTCACTAACCCAATCGGACAGTGGCTATGATCCCCCAAGTGCACAGCCAGAAGTCAGGGTGAAACCACAGACGTTCGGTTGGAAGCCCCGAGCTGGAGAGACACCCCCTTGAAGGGTTTATAGCTTGAGCTCGGCACTGCACAGAATGTCTCTCGCCGTGTGTGGGGATGGGTTATGGAGAGTGCTGGCTTCTTCTTTCTAATTATGTGCGCTTCCCAAACTCTCCCACAAACATGGATTCCTTTTTAAAAAGGAAAACCATGTCTGTTGGCACAACTCTGCAGCCTCTTTGGATCACTTCTGACCTCTGAGGCAGCGCGTCCCGGCCAACTCAGGAAGGGAGCACCACTGAGCGCTCCGGGCCGGAACCAGGCTCAGTCCTGTAGGCGGCAGGGCTGGCATCGGCTCATTCGAGTTCAGCCATGAGGAGCAGAGACCGAGTGACAGCAGGGCCGTTGTTATTTAGGTCACTGGCCAGGGAAACTCCAGAGGCTGCTGGGAGCTTTGCAGGCCTCTGGAAGTGAGGAAACGAGGCAGGAGACCCCATCCCTTGTGATCGGCTCATGGCCAGACGTGAGGCTGAAGCTTTCCAAGCTACTCCAGTGACCTTTCACGAGATCACGCAACATGGATGTCACTGAGCCCATGTCACAGCGGGGGCCACCGTGCCTGGACAGAGTGGTGTGACTTGCTGAAGGTCAGGTGTTTTTGCCGGTGCCCAGCCTGCTGCATGAATCTCAGTGAGAGGTTTGAGCACAAAGGGCCTTTCCAGACACTCTCTGCCATTGAACCTGAGGCAGCCCCTCGTGGGTGCGCACTCCCACTCCCCCTTCGAGGATGCGCTGTCAGGCCAGAGCTTCCGACGGGGGTGCCCCACAGTCACCTCCCCATTAGCACCCTCTGTGGGGACGATGCCTGCACCGTCACCAAGCCGTGAGGTGACTTTCTGTTGTGAACTAAAAGCCTGACAGCCTCGGGTCGAGGACCCCGCGTGGGTTGTCCCTGTGCAGCCTGGATCCCACAGGCTGGCGAGGCACCTGTGCCCCAGCTTCCTCGTCGGCCGATGGGCTAATAAGGACCTCTACGCTAGAGGATGGCTGTGAGGACTCAGCAGAGCGATGCGGATCAGCCTCCTAGAACAGGCCTGGCTCGCGGCCCCGTGCGTGCTCAGCCACTCTAACCATGGTGGCCGTTCCAGCAGCCTCCTACAGGGAGCCAACGGCCGGCCTCCATGGGGCCGGTGTGCAGCCATCCCGTCCCTCCTTCCTTCTCTCCCTGCCCCTTCTCCGCCTTCCACCTTCTTTCTGCTCAACCAAGACTATGGCCACCCTGCCCTGGGCCTGCCCTGCTCCTTCTCACCCGTGGGTACAGCTCCCGGGACGCTGTTTTCTTTCCTTTCTCTTCCTGAAGCTAATCAAAAGGATTTTTTTCTTTTTCTTCCTCTTCCTTTCTCCCTTCCTTCCTTCCTTCCTTCCTTCCTTCTTCCTTCTTCTCCTCCTCCTTCTTCTCCTTTCCCTTTCCTTTTTTTATTTGCTATAGGGTGCATGCTCCTGCTGGAGAGACAGAGAGAGGGAAAGTGAGAAATCACCCGCTCAAGGGGGATGGCCACACTGCAATCCCTTCTCCTCCATTTTCCTCTAGGGACTTTAGGTGCCTGCACACACATACCCAGCATGGTTTTACAGCCTCCAGGCTCAGGACTCCCACCTCACAGTCACCTCTGTGGGATCTAGCTGCTTTCACCACCACACCACCAGCCGGCCCAAAGTATTTCTTTTTAAAAAACCAAAAAGCAAACAAACAAAAACTTTCCCATGGAAGTCACCCTAAAGCCCATTGAGGAATGAAAGCTGGATGGGTAAAGAGCGTGGTCCGTCTTACGAGGGAATACTATTCAGTCTCTCAGAGGAAGGAGATTGCGGTAAACCTTGAGGACAGTGTGCTGGATGGAGTAAGCCAGCACGAGAGGGCAGGTCCTGTGGGATTTCCCTAACATGAGGGCCTTAGAGTTGTCACACTCAGAGACAGACAGTAGAATGGAAGGTGCCAGGGACAGAGTGCAGGGCAGGCCAGTGTTCAATGGGTTTGGAGTTTCAGTTCTGCACGATGAAGACTTCTGGAGATTGCATGATGGTGAGGATGCGTTAGCGCTCCAGAGCTGTGTGCTAAAAAATGGTGAAGAGGGTAAATCTATGTTTCATGTTTTTACAACAAACAAAATGAAAAGAAGAAAATAACAACAACTTCCCCATGAGAAGCGAATTCTTGGCTGGCAGCAAAAGACCACCCAGTTCCTTGAAGCATTAGCTGGATGTAGGGTTCCCTGCTCTCCCCACCAGATGTGGATGCCCTGGTCTCCTCTGGGGAGACTTGGGAGAGGATGGAGGAGATTGGGGGTGCAGACCTGTGCAGACTGGTCTAGCAACCGACTGGGCTGGGTGGAGGACGTGGCGACTTAGGCAGACGTGGCGAGACCCTCTGGGCGGGCTCCAAGGAGAAGAGCTGGGAGCGTGATGCGGCCACTCTGACCTTTCTTAAAGGTTTGCCTGGGAGTGAGGAAGTTCCCAGAGCCCAGGAGTTCTGTGGCAAAACCCAGGGAAATCCCAGGCAAACCTGGGCAAGGTGGTCACTCTCTTTGTCCAACGTCATAGCATTGTTCCCAGGGAGGGGTGTTTTAAAATAAATTCCCGCTCAACTGCCTCCACCACGCCCTTTAAAACCTCTTCATTCCCGGCTCTGGCCTAGCCTAGCCCCCTCCCCAGGGGTATCCACTGTGAGAAGGCTGGGGAAATGGTGTGTGCTGAGGACCAGCTCCAGACCTGCACGCAGCCTCCTGTGGCGCCATTCACCGCCGGTATTGCTCTTCACTCCCACTCGCTGCTGCAGCTGTAACCCATGTAGGTCACAGGAAAAAGTAGATAAATGTCCGAGGGAAACCCGTGTCCAGGGCCCTGGTTGGAAGAGCTCATTGCCAGCGGCCCCAGTGAAGGCCTGGGGGCGAGATGGAGCCAGGAGCTCCCAGATACACCTCGGGAGTTAACCTGATAAAAGGCGAATCCTGTGGACTCTGGGGACAGCGGGGCTGGAAGGGCCTGAAGAGAGTTGGGGTGGAGTGGGAGGAGGCAGTGGGGAGGCCTGGGGTTGGAGAGGGGCCGGAACTCACTCAGAGCTTGCCCAGGTCAGAGCCCTCCTTGCCCCAGCTGGCCAGGGACATGGGGCAAGATGACGGGTCTGACGACAGGAAGAGGGCGGTTGGTGGCTCCCTGGTGGAGGTGCAGCCAGTGCAGGGGCAGAGGAACAGAAAGAAGGCGAGGTCAGTGCAGGGTGGAAGGGAAGCCTAGTGCGGGAAGGACTGCGGCACGATTTGCAGGGCCAGGTGCCCAGTGGAAACGTGGGTGCCTTGGGCAAACATAAGGAATTTCAAGACAGAGAAATAGCATTAAAGGAAGCACGCGTCCTTCAGGTACAGGCCTGTGGAACTGCCCAGGGCACTTGTCCACGAAGTCAACTCTAGCCACATCCTGGGGGGTCTCGCGAGCTCAAAAACATGGATTTCATCTTTTAGAACTTTCCTATTCGTTTATTCATCTATATATTTGTTGTGATTGTCAAGCTGCCAGGTCCAGGACTCAAACTGCTGTTGGCCACGTAAGAATCCAGTGTCTTAGCCACCACACCACCTGCTGGTCCAGAAATATGGATTTCATTGTAAAGATGGAAGAGCCTTTATGGGGACTGAGAAGGCAGGGACAGGACCTGGCCTGGCTTTATGAGTAAGTAGGTGGCCGGGAACAGAGGGGAGGAGCTCGCTGGCACCGATGGCCTTTACAGGGTACAAGATGATGGTGGCCTTGACCCTGCTGCCATGCCTTGTGGACCTACGAGTTGGCCAGGGCTATCGGAGCCCTCTAGACAGCATCCGTGGGCTGGATGAGCAACCCAGGACACAGTTTGCGAAATGCTGGCTTGGTACCTCAGTGCTAAGAAGCCCCACAAAGATCAAGGCCTGCTCATGTCAGACAGGAAAACTGAGGCCCAGAGAGGATACAGAGGTTACCAAAGGGTACATGGCAGGTCGGCCACAGGGGTGGGAGCGGGCTGGTTGCCCTCAGAGTCCTCGCGTGGTATTCTTTACTGAGTCTACAGCAATGCCCACAGAGCATGTGCTGAGGCAGGGCCTGGAAACTGACCAGGTGGCCCCGAATGTCACAATATAGGCCATGTTCTCAGATGGGGGTGGGGCAGCAGTGGTCAGAACATCTGAGCGTCGGGACTTTTGAGAACACACAGATGCACGCTTTCCATTCGGAAAGAGGTTCCAGCCGCTGCTTCTGAGCGAACTTGGGTGTGTAATTTAAATCTTATTAAATAATGAATCTGGGTCAGTGGTAATTTATAGATTACCTTCATTAACTGGATAAAAATAATCACCAACTCAACAGTGAGTCATAACAGCAATTAAAAAGAAAAAAAAAGGCAGCTTAGCACTGGTTGGAGTGTGAGGACATGTCTCCAATTATTTCCCAAAGATTCTGGAGATTGGCAAAAATCAACATGAATTTGGCTCAAGACAACTCCCTTTCTTTGCCCTTAATTTTTAAGCCTTTCAGGAGAAATTTAATCCATGTGTTTCGGGTTTGTTTACATTTAAACTATCAAAACAGTGTTTGTAAGAGGCATTTGATGTCCTAGAACCTTCTGCCCTTCTTTTTTAAAGGCCTTTGGTCTTTGAACCAGGAAGCTGTTTTGTGCCAAGCTGCACAGGCCGTGCCTGGTAGGAATGCTCAGCAGGCCCCCTCTTGTACCTTCCCACCTGCCCTCTGGCCCTGGAGGATCTGCTGGGGTCCAAGAGATCCCCCCTCAACCCTTAAGAACCTCCAAAGAATGCAAAGACAGCCCTGAAGAGCCATCCGGCTAGAAACCGTCTGCAAGGCTCCGTATGGAAGAAAGCTGCTTGAGTTCGTTGAACACCTACCGTGTGCCGGGCATGGCGCTGAGCTGCGAACCACTCGCCGAGGTAGGTGTTTTCCTCACCCCCTTTTATAGTCCAGAAAACTGAGGCCGAAAGAGAGTCAGAGAATTGCCTGTGGGGTGAAAGCAGCCGGGTTTGGAGGAAGAGGTCTTGAGCATTTTAGATGCAGGATCCGAAGTCAGAAACTGTGCTAAACCACCAGCTGATTGGGCGGAGGAGGCTCATGCTTGGAAGGCACCAGCTGCCTCCGGCTTGTGCATGGACGAGGGGGCCATGGTGCTGGCATTGGCCACTCCTCCTCGACTCACCTCCTCCCTGAGGCCCCTTCCCTGCTCCCTTCCCTCCTTCCTGCACAATCTCCCTCTCCACTGTTTTCTTTCTCTCTCTTTCTCTCTCTCCCTCCTTCCCATATTTATGAATTTAAAGGGCTCCCATGACTTTTTTCCTCTGGGCGTTTCCTTTCAGTCGTTTATTACATTTATTTTCACATAATCATAATCATTCTGTGCATATAATTTTACACCCTTCTTTTAGCCCCTTACTTTGACTACTGAGAATGTTTGCACAGTATCAGAAATGTCTGCTGGGCCAGCTGGTAGTGTCGCAGTTAAGGCAGCTGGATCCCATATTGCTGACCACACAGCCCGAGTCCTGGACCCAGCAGTTTGACAAACACGCTAGGCACGTGCATGCATGCCTAAAATCCCAAGAGGAAAATGAAGGAGAAGGGATGGCAGCATAGCCATACCCCACAGGGGCCGATTTCTCACTTCTCCTCTCTCTCTTTCTCCTTCTCTGGACAGTGCATGTGCTATGTAGCAACATTTTTAAAAAAAGTCTTAAAGCTGCATCATAGTCTAAGATATGCAAATACTATCAGACTTCACTAATTTTCTGTTGATAAACTTTTAGGCTAATTTCAATTTTTTTCTGTTAAAATTAACCCCTTGGGGCTGGCCCCATGGCTTAGCAGTTAAAGGAGTCAGATCCCACATAGTTAACCGTGATTTCAATCCTGGCCATAGTGACTCGAAAAACATGCCAGGCACGGGTACAGGCCCCAAATCCTGACCAGATGGAGAGATGGAGGAGAAGGGACTGTGGTGTAACCCCACCCAATAGGAGTGCTTGCTCCCTCTATCTTTCTCCCTTTCCTTCTCTCTCTCTCTTTGGTGAATGCATGTGCCCTTCAGCAAAAGGGGAAAAAAATAAAGGTGATAAATACCCTTGTCTCAAATACGTTTACTCATCAATAATTCTTTCCTTAGGAGAAATTCACAGAGAATTGCTGGCTTGAGGGAAGGCTTTTGCTGCAAAGTTCACGAGGCCACAGAGTGGGTAAGAAGATAACCCAGGCTAGAACTTCCCAGATGTTGACCTTGGGCCGGGTGCTTTGTCTCGGTGTGTATAAGTGGTCTTGTCTGTAAAATGGACTTAGTAATTCTTACCTCCTAGTGCGGTTCAAGGTCTAGAAAACGAATGTAAGCTCTTAGCACAGTGGCTGGCACCCAGAGACCCCTGTCCCCATCTCCCTACCCCTCTACATACTCAAACCAGTGGGGACCGAGACGGCTCATTTCCCTCAATCACTGCCAACATCAGGAATTATTGGTCTCTTTCATTTTGACGACCAGATCACCGAAACTGATTTTGCGTTATTTTAATTTCTTCGTGTTAGGGATCCCCACCAGTCACGCGAATGAAGTGCTAATATGACATTTGTGAAGGTGGATGTGGGATAAGTGCAGTGGAGGCTGTGCAGACTGGGCAAATGCTATAGTTTGGCATAACTGGATCCCTCCCAAATAAATACCTACAAAGGCTCATCTTTCAAAAATCTAATCTGACACGGCCACATCTCCTGACTAAATTGCTGAGATCCATGTATCTCAGGCAACTGTGAGACAAACTGGCTCGCAAGCTGGTCTGATAAGGTAGACTTTGTAAAGAAGGTGGCTGCCTATTTTAATCAAAGCAAAAAGTTTTACTGGGAGTAAAGAAGTAGACCTAGTTCAAACAAATAGTAAAGTGAGATCCCTGCCTCACACCATATACCAAAATTTATTCTTGGTGGACCAAAGACTAAAATGTCAAGCAAGTGATCAAATAAATAAATTAAGTAAGAGAACTAAAAGAAATTGCAAAATAATTATGAATGACTATTTTATAATCTCAGAGTCAGGAAGTCTTTTGAAGCATGGTGTGAAAGACAAACCAAAGAACAATTTTAAGTGCCTAAAAACCAAACTCTGAACCACAAGTAAAATATTATAAACAAGTTGGGAAATAACAAGAGAAAATGAAGGGGAAACATGAAAGAGACAAACATGATATAGAGCCTTAATACAGAGAGTAATTGCTAATCAATACATTGAATATAAATGCTCCTTAACTTATGATGGGGCTACACCCCTACAAATCCATCAATAGCTGAAAATGTCCTATGTCAAAAATTCACTTAATACTCTGATACACCCATCATTAAGTCAAGAAGTCATAAGTCAAACCACTGTAAGTCAGAAACCACCTATATACTAATAAGATATAAACAGAAAAACACCTAAACAAAACATCTAAATGGCCAAAAAAAGTAAAGAAAA
>NW_006159525.1:2502479-2508379 GCF_000334495.1 Tupaia belangeri chinensis
TCCAAAGAATGCAAAGACAGCCCTGAAGAGCCATCCGGCTAGAAACCGTCTGCAAGGCTCCGTATGGAAGAAAGCTGCTTGAGTTCGTTGAACACCTACCGTGTGCCGGGCATGGCGCTGAGCTGCGAACCACTCGCCGAGGTAGGTGTTTTCCTCACCCCCTTTTATAGTCCAGAAAACTGAGGCCGAAAGAGAGTCAGAGAATTGCCTGTGGGGTGAAAGCAGCCGGGTTTGGAGGAAGAGGTCTTGAGCATTTTAGATGCAGGATCCGAAGTCAGAAACTGTGCTAAACCACCAGCTGATTGGGCGGAGGAGGCTCATGCTTGGAAGGCACCAGCTGCCTCCGGCTTGTGCATGGACGAGGGGGCCATGGTGCTGGCATTGGCCACTCCTCCTCGACTCACCTCCTCCCTGAGGCCCCTTCCCTGCTCCCTTCCCTCCTTCCTGCACAATCTCCCTCTCCACTGTTTTCTTTCTCTCTCTTTCTCTCTCTCCCTCCTTCCCATATTTATGAATTTAAAGGGCTCCCATGACTTTTTTCCTCTGGGCGTTTCCTTTCAGTCGTTTATTACATTTATTTTCACATAATCATAATCATTCTGTGCATATAATTTTACACCCTTCTTTTAGCCCCTTACTTTGACTACTGAGAATGTTTGCACAGTATCAGAAATGTCTGCTGGGCCAGCTGGTAGTGTCGCAGTTAAGGCAGCTGGATCCCATATTGCTGACCACACAGCCCGAGTCCTGGACCCAGCAGTTTGACAAACACGCTAGGCACGTGCATGCATGCCTAAAATCCCAAGAGGAAAATGAAGGAGAAGGGATGGCAGCATAGCCATACCCCACAGGGGCCGATTTCTCACTTCTCCTCTCTCTCTTTCTCCTTCTCTGGACAGTGCATGTGCTATGTAGCAACATTTTTAAAAAAAGTCTTAAAGCTGCATCATAGTCTAAGATATGCAAATACTATCAGACTTCACTAATTTTCTGTTGATAAACTTTTAGGCTAATTTCAATTTTTTTCTGTTAAAATTAACCCCTTGGGGCTGGCCCCATGGCTTAGCAGTTAAAGGAGTCAGATCCCACATAGTTAACCGTGATTTCAATCCTGGCCATAGTGACTCGAAAAACATGCCAGGCACGGGTACAGGCCCCAAATCCTGACCAGATGGAGAGATGGAGGAGAAGGGACTGTGGTGTAACCCCACCCAATAGGAGTGCTTGCTCCCTCTATCTTTCTCCCTTTCCTTCTCTCTCTCTCTTTGGTGAATGCATGTGCCCTTCAGCAAAAGGGGAAAAAAATAAGGTGATAAATACCCTTGTCTCAAATACGTTTACTCATCAATAATTCTTTCCTTAGGAGAAATTCACAGAGAATTGCTGGCTTGAGGGAAGGCTTTTGCTGCAAAGTTCACGAGGCCACAGAGTGGGTAAGAAGATAACCCAGGCTAGAACTTCCCAGATGTTGACCTTGGGCCGGGTGCTTTGTCTCGGTGTGTATAAGTGGTCTTGTCTGTAAAATGGACTTAGTAATTCTTACCTCCTAGTGCGGTTCAAGGTCTAGAAAACGAATGTAAGCTCTTAGCACAGTGGCTGGCACCCAGAGACCCCTGTCCCCATCTCCCTACCCCTCTACATACTCAAACCAGTGGGGACCGAGACGGCTCATTTCCCTCAATCACTGCCAACATCAGGAATTATTGGTCTCTTTCATTTTGACGACCAGATCACCGAAACTGATTTTGCGTTATTTTAATTTCTTCGTGTTAGGGATCCCCACCAGTCACGCGAATGAAGTGCTAATATGACATTTGTGAAGGTGGATGTGGGATAAGTGCAGTGGAGGCTGTGCAGACTGGGCAAATGCTATAGTTTGGCATAACTGGATCCCTCCCAAATAAATACCTACAAAGGCTCATCTTTCAAAAATCTAATCTGACACGGCCACATCTCCTGACTAAATTGCTGAGATCCATGTATCTCAGGCAACTGTGAGACAAACTGGCTCGCAAGCTGGTCTGATAAGGTAGACTTTGTAAAGAAGGTGGCTGCCTATTTTAATCAAAGCAAAAAGTTTTACTGGGAGTAAAGAAGTAGACCTAGTTCAAACAAAGAGTAAAGTGAGATCCCTGCCTCACACCATATACCAAAATTTATTCTTGGTGGACCAAAGACTAAAATGTCAAGCAAGTGATCAAATAAATAAATTAAGTAAGAGAACTAAAAGAAATTGCAAAATAATTATGAATGACTATTTTATAATCTCAGAGTCAGGAAGTCTTTTGAAGCATGGTGTGAAAGACAAACCAAAGAACAATTTTAAGTGCCTAAAAACCAAACTCTGAACCACAAGTAAAATATTATAAACAAGTTGGGAAATAACAAGAGAAAATGAGGGGGAAACATGAAAGAGACAAACATGATATAGAGCCTTAATACAGAGAGTAATTGCTAATCAATACATTGAATATAAATGCTCCTTAACTTATGATGGGGCTACACCCCTACAAATCCATCAATAGCTGAAAATGTCCTATGTCAAAAATTCACTTAATACTCTGATACACCCATCATTAAGTCAAGAAGTCATAAGTCAAACCACTGTAAGTCAGAAACCACCTATATACTAATATGATATAAACAGAAAAACACCTAAACAAAACATCTAAATGGCCAAAAAAAGTAAAGAAAAGCATGGAATTATAACCATTTCAACCAATGCAATGACTACCCCATCAACAAGTTCTGATTTAGTGACTGAACCTGTCCTGAGCCACAGCAGAGCTCGCCAAGCCCTTGCCGGGAGATCCAGAGAGCTGGGACAAGCACAAAATTTAGCTCTGTCTCCAGACCTACAAGAGTTGCTGTGGCAGCTACTGAGGAAGTCCCTGACACTTACTAGCTGTGTGACTTTGGCAAGTGCCTTAACTTTTCTTTGCCTGAGACTGAGTAAATGAGAATAATGAGGACAATAACAATACCTACCCCGTGGGATGCTGAAAGACCAAGCAAGTGAATGCATGTGAAGGACCTGGAGCAGGGCCGGGCTCATCGGCAGACTCCACAGTGCACTGCCAAGGTCAGAACTCCAGCTAGCTGTGGAGCGAGGAGACGCCGTCCACCCATTGAGCCGTTCCTTCAACAAGTTCTGAGTCAGTGCCCGAGGAGTGCCAGGTATCAGCACTGGAATGCCAGAGCTTGTTCTGTGTTATGAAACTGAAGCAACCACAGTGAAGAAGAAATGTCCCCCGCTGGGAGAATCCCTGACCCCCACTCAGCTGCCAGGGGAAGCTCTCTCTAGAAGGCACTTTGTAAGCAGGGCCCTGATGATAAGTGGGCATTTACCCGGAGAACGTTCCAGGCAGAGAAGGCAGTTGGCCCACATTCTCAGGCGTGCAGGTAAATGTAAAGTCGTTCTAGTGCAGCCCTGCCGTCAGGGGCAGGCTTGTGGTCCGGCTGCCCAAGTCACATCGGAGCGCTGCCTGCTTTCTTGTTGCGTGTGGGCACCTGCATGTGTGCTACTGTGTGTGTGTGTAACCTCACACTCTTGTGCGACCTTTCTCTGTTCTAGTGATCTCACCTGGAAGAGACAGAGCCAACCGGTGACATGGAGGATAAGGCAGCTGGATCCCACACAGCCAACTACAAGATCAAGTCCTGGATCTGCAGCTTCAGAAACATGCCACACGTATGTGCCCAAAAATCCGAGAGGAGAATGTAGGAAAAGGGATTGTGGGGTGGCCATCCCTCCCGGGGGCGCTTTCTCTCTCTCTCTGTCTGTCTGTCTCTCTCCCTCTCTTTCATGAGTGCACATACCCTCTTGCAAATTAAATAAAAGCGAGAATAAGGATAGAGGTGAGATCGTGGGAGGTCTGGGGCTTCAGGCATGTGAAGCACCTAGCAGAAGGCTGGTGTGTTGGGAGGCACAGAAATGGATCCCTTTGGATGGGATTTGTGATGCGTCAGACCATGCACCCCTAAAAGCCACTGCTCAAGAGTTAGGCCTTCAGCAGCCTGAAGGAGCCTTCTCAGATCCTCCGCCATGCTGTTCGTTCAGGGTTCCCAGCCACCTTCCCCTGGCATTTGGAGCAGATCATTCTTTACACTGGGCATGGGTCTGTTCTGGCCACGGCGGGAAGTTCAGGTGCATCCTGGCCTCAGCGCACCAGCCGTCAGCATCAGGCCCACCACCTCCACACACTTTGATACCAAAAGCAGCTCTAGATGTTGCCAAGCGTCCCCTGGGGGCAAAATCTCCCCTGGGAACCACTGCTCCAGGTCAAGGCCTCCTGGGAAAGCACGGCCCAGCAGAGCAGTCCCTCTGCACTGGGGACAGCTGTGCACAGGGGACCCAGCCACCTCGGGTCCGGGGCCCAGCTCAGGCCTCGGATGTTTTGTTTGATCTAGGAGACATTTCAAAATCTTTTCAATGGGCCAATGCTTAAAAACCAAAACGTTTCTCATAGAAGTCCCGCTCTCTTCCTCTGAAGAGTGAAAATGCCTAGTAACGTCAGGTCTGCATTGCAGTGGGCAGCAGTGGGTGGGGCTGGGTCACACCCCCACTGCAGATGGGCCACGGGCTTCCTGTGTGCACAGTCCCAGCCCCCTTCACAGTGGGAGCCCTGCGTTTGGAGGGCCAGAGTCCGCCTCCTTTATCCTGCCCCAGTTTCCCATTTACACAGCCCTGCCGGCCCTGAGGTACAATCCATTCATTTGAATTTGAAACTCTTGCTCTCATGTGCTTGTATGAGCACACATATACACGTACACAGATATGTGAACATTTGTGAACACACATCACGTGAACACAGACACGCACATGCCTATACACATGCCCAATACACCTGAAAACACATGTGCATGCACATGTATGCAACCTAAACATATATGCATACACACATGCACAGACACAGGCATGTGCTCACAACCATGCATACACTCAGATGTGCGGGCATACATGCACACATCTGTATGTGCACACTCAGTTCTACACACAAAACCACGCATGCACATACACATGCACAGCACACAAACCCTCCTCGCTCACTCCTGCAGCCCAGGGGACACAGTATCCCAAAGCACACCTGGCTGTGAGGCTGTCCTTTGAAGTCACGCTGCCTCCCGCGGGGCTCTCTGGGTGTCAGGCCAGATTGATGGATGGGACAGCTCAGCCCTCCAAACCACCGCGTGTGTTTACTACAGCAGTGAGTGTGGGCTGGGCAGGCTTCTGGCTTGTGTAAGTGTCAACTGGTGACAACATGTGGTCTACAGAAGGCAGACGTCAGGAGCTGGGGGCACCATGAAGACCACCCAGGGGCAGTGTGCACCCGGGCCCGGGTTTCCCTGGCCTTTGGCCAGAGAACTATAGGACAGAGAGTGGCCCGGTGCCATCGGGACAGGCCTGACACAAAGATCACAGCCCTCCTGGAGCTGCCCGCTGCTCCCCTGAGACCCAAGTCACCTGGAGCGAGCAGGCTCTGCACAGGCACTTGGTCTGTTCCCCTGGGAACAGCACCGGCCCCCTGCAGTCTGCCTCAGGCCTCACGCCTCTCCTCTGAGTAACGGCAATGACGCACTGAGGCCCGAGAGGAGCCAGCCACCTTCTACTCACGTCAGGCCCATTGCCTGTTGGATTTCACTGCAGCTTTGTGATGACGGTGACGATATCCCAGTGGAGCCGCAGCTCAAAACGTTGTACCGAGGGACCTGCAGCTGGCATGACGGGTGCATCTCTGGACTCCCACATGGCCGACCGCAGTTGGAGTCCAGGACCCGGCGACTTGAAACTCACACTGAGCACGTGTGCATGCATGCCCAAAATCCCAAGAGGAGAAGGGATTGTGGCATGGCCATCCTCCCTGGGGGGGTGATTTCTCACTTTGTCTCTCTCTCTCTCT
>NW_006159525.1:2508588-2530627 GCF_000334495.1 Tupaia belangeri chinensis
CCTGGGGGGTGATTTCTCGCTTTCTGTCTCTATGTTTCTCTGTCTGTCTGGCGAGCGCACGCGCCCTATAGCGAAAACCTCTCAAAAAAAACCCAAAAAAACAAAAAACAAACAGTTGTATGGATAACTGATTTACCCACTAGTCCATGCGGGATGGCAGGGTCCACGTTTGACAGACGGCATGGCAACTGGCCTCTCTGCAGCTGACGGGAGTTCACAGTTAAATAGACTGCGGACCTGTCTTCATCCCTCTCACCTTTCACTTCTTCTTTTTTTTTTTTAAGAGACATTTTTGCTATAGGATGCATGTGCTCACCAGAGAGACAGTAAGTGAGGAATCACACACACACCCCCGGGGGGGGGGATGGCCACGCCGCAATCCCTTCTCCTCCATTCTCCTCTCAGGATCTTGAGCACGCACACACACGCACACGCACACACCAGCATGACCTTAAGCCACTGGGTCTGGGACTCCAACCGCAGACAACTATGTGGGAGTCCAGCAATGTAACCATTACACCATCTGCTGGTCCCCTTTCACTTCTTTTAACCCTTCCTTGTCCTTTCCTTCCTCCTCCTTCTCATCACGGTTCTCAAGGCTGAGATCCATGGTGCCTTCCACAGCAGGTGCTCCCATGGGCACTGGACTAGCTCCATCTCCGTATAGTCTTCCCAACACCCTGAGGGGGGTCCTCTCATACACGTGTCGTTTTAACGAACATTGCAAACCAGAGTTCTAGATTCTAAGAAACACAATTAAGTAAACTTCAGAACGTGGGGAGGGAGGATTTTCCCCTGCAAGGTTTAAGTGCAGAGTCACGAGGCCGGCGTCGCTGGAGTGGTGCCGTGGCTGTCTGTACATCAACCACTGAGAAGGGAGACCGCCAGGAACTCATGCTCTACTTAGATCTGTGGCCGTCACTCCGAAATACAGCTGCCGACCCCCAGGACCATTGGTTCCGGCCTTCTTCCTGCAAGAGCAATGTCAAAAGGAGGGAAGGAAGCTCTGCTGATCAGTGTCTTTGGTGAAAGCCGAGAACGTTTAAACAAACCAGAAGATGATACGCAGCCTATAGGCTCTGCGGAAGTAGAGAAGCTGAGTGGGAGGAATGCTTAAGGAAGTACGCCCAAGGAGCTTTGTCCACACCTGGATCCAGTTTAATAAGGTACTGGACTTCGAGGTAATATTCTAATGCAATAAGACTTTGAGGGTCTTGGGAGGGGGTGAGTATCTTTTGCCCATAGGAGGGAAGCAAACCATTCAGGGTCAGAGGATGAACCTTCATGGGGTTCTTTCCTTTAAAAAACAACAACAACAACAACAACATCTGCCCGAATCCCTGGCAGATCAGCCCCTGTCACCCAGAGGTCCCTGCCTTTTTCTACACTGTGCCAGGGTGGTCTATATGACCCATAGCAAGTGACAGAAGTGATGGGGTACCGTTTCCAAGACTATATTATGAGACATTGAAAAAAGAGGGGGTAAGTACAGAGAGAAAATTGAGAAGCTTGACTTGTTCCTAATTGAGGGAGTTTTCTCAGCCTCATAGATATGTATCAAATAATTACAGTTAACTGCTATCATTCAGCACCTGGGCCAGGGCGAAATGATTTTTCCTGCAGTAACTGAGCCGTTTGGTGTCTGACTTACGCCTGGGTGCTGAGGTGCGAGCCAGAGAGCTGACGCTGTTCCTAAGCAGCTGCTGTCGCTCAGGTGAGGAAGGTCAGTGTGAGAGGAGGCTGCTTCCCCAGGGGGTGGCCCACCATACCAACCAGCTTAGTTACCTGGAACCAAGGGGTTTCCTGGGACGTGGGACTTTCAGTACTCAAACCAAGGAAGTGCCAGGCAAATTGGGATGAATCAGTCACCCGACTGATCAAATAGGAATTCTAGCCTTTTCCCAAAAACGCATCCTGCCGAAAAGCTGTCTCCTGGCTGCCCTTACAGCTAGACAGTCGTGCCATACATTCCAGCCAGTAAGAAGTGAGTAAAAGTCCCAAATAGGGCTTCTAGGGAAGCTCTTCAAAGGGGGCTAACTTGAGGCCAGCCAGTGGCATGGTGGTCTAGAGCACTGGACTTCCACATGGCTGCCTGTGGTTCGCGTCCTGAACCCGGCAGCTTCCTTTCTCACTCCCCCACCTCCTCTCACTCTGTCCCTCTCTGGTCAAAATAAAAAATTAATAAAATAAATAAAGTTAAATTAAAAATCATTCTTTCTTTTAAAAAGGGGAGGGGCTAACTCAGCAGATGGCTTTGTCCCAGGTGAGGTTCCCCAGGGGCACCCTGACAAGGGGACTCAAGGGTGAGTGACTTAGTAAGGACCCACTTTCAGGGGAGGCCGACAGGAAGTGGGGACAGCAGGCCTGGGACAGCAGGAAGTCACGAGGGTGCTATTTCAGGCGATCCGGGGAGGGCAGTTTCAGCCCGATCCTGCCTGGAACTTGAAATTGTCCTAACCAGGGCCCACCAAGGATCTGAGAGTAGTCCTGACCACACACACCCCACTGCAAGCTGAAACTGAGCAAGGCAACCCTAACAGTGAGTGGGAAAATTATAGTCATTTCATGACCTTCAAAAAATTGTTATTGGTTTTGAAAAAGCAATGTAATACACTGTAAAGTTATATGTAATTCAATGTAATATAAAGAAGATTATGATGATAATAAGAATAAATAAATAAATAGTTATTGGGACCAGCAGATGTTGTAACGGCTACCCCATGTAGTCGACTACGGTTCAAGTCCAGGACCTGGTGGCTTAAACTCATGTTGGGAGCATGTGCGTGCGTGCCCAAGATCCCGAGAGGAGAATGGAGAAGGGATTGCAGCGTGGCCATCCCCCCTGGGGGTGATTTCTCGCTTTCTGTTTCTCTGTCTCTCTCTGTCCATATGGCAAGCGCATGCGCCCTATAGCAAAAACCTCTAAAAAAAATTGTTATGAAAACATTAAACACTGTCAGTTATGAATATATACAGAAACAAAATAATAGTAAAACTAGTATTTGTACACTGTCATTTGAAATATTAGAAAATAGTAAGAATAAAAATATTTTATTTCTTTGTTAAAAAAAAAGGTTGTGTTGCTGTCTAAGTTCAGATCAGCTCCTGACGCTGCGGCCTGCATGCTCTCAATATTGCGGAATACCTCCAGTCCCACTGACGTGAAGCGTTTGGCCAGCGTCACTTCCTCGGGACATGGTCGTCCTTTCAACGTGACCACTTTCCTTGTTTGCCTGAGAAGCTCACTTGCCCCCCGAGCTGCTCTGGCTGTGCCCGATGGTTTCGCAGCAGTGGAGCCACTCACGTCCCACGGTCGGGTGCTTCCTCCACACCTCCTTACGCTCCATGCAAACTTCACTTCTAAGATCACGGCTTTCGCTTCCTGGCTACACTGTTACTTGTCCCGGTTCTGTCTTTGAATTACTCACGTCTATAAAGTGGCACGTGGGTTCGCCACTAGGAGACTAGGAGGCAACATGACTGCACGCTTTGCTGTCTGTGCATAAAGCAGATGCGTAAGAACGGTGGCCAATCGCTGACCGCCTGGGACGAGATGTGATTGGTCTCGGATTACGACGTGCACCTGTTACTTCCATCATGCTGTGTAGGTGGAAGTGCTAACGGCAGGGCCGGACTGTGTGCAATTTCTTGTGGTTACTCTACCACAGCCACTGAAAATTGAACCGTGTTGTTCGGAACTGGAGTTATGTAACTAAAACGTGGTCCCTGGCATTCGTGCATACCAGAACCACGCAGAGCAAGGGCTGTTCTGAAAGGGCCCAGTGGAGGAAAACCAGCTCCCCAGAATAAGTCTGTCCATGAAGGTTTGGCTCTCTGCTCTGCCTGTCCACTCTGCCCTGCCTCCTAAGCTTTGCCTCCTCCAGAAAGGCTTCCTGATTCTCCTTCTTTGCATTCCTACAAATACTTCCGTGCTGAAGCACTTGGCGTTCTCGAAGGCGGGTTCCTTTTCTTGTCTCCCCATCTCAAGGCACACCATCTGGGGCAGAAGATGGGACGTAGGCCTGCTCCCAAACCAAGTGACCCCTGCAGGGCTCTTCACACAAAGTTCCCAGGAAAGTTTCTTCCTTTAACTTGTCAGATATTCTCGGTGGGTCTTGGAAGGCCCTATTCTTCCATCAGACTCAGGAGTCTGGTTGTCTGAGTTCTCTGGGTGATTTTGAGGGTTGCCAGCTTTAGCAATGAAAAAATTTCTTGTGGTTACTCTACCACAGCCACTGAAAATTGAACCGTGTTGTTCGGAACTGGAGTTATGTAACTAAAACGTGGTCCCTGGCATTCGTGCATACCAGAACCACGCAGAGCAAGGGCTGTTCTGAAAGGGCCCAGTGGAGGAAAACCAGCTCCCCAGAATAAGTCTGTCCATGAAGGTTTGGCTCTCTGCTCTGCCTGTCCACTCTGCCCTGCCTCCTAAGCTTTGCCTCCTCCAGAAAGGCTTCCTGATTCTCCTTCTTTGCATTCCTACAAATACTTCCGTGCTGAAGCACTTGGCGTTCTCGAAGGCGGGTTCCTTTTCTTGTCTCCCCATCTCAAGGCACACCATCTGGGGCAGAAGATGGGACGTAGGCCTGCTCCCAAACCAAGTGACCCCTGCAGGGCTCTTCACACAAAGTTCCCAGGAAAGTTTCTTCCTTTAACTTGTCAGATATTCTCGGTGGGTCTTGGAAGGCCCTATTCTTCCATCAGACTCAGGAGTCTGGTTGTCTGAGTTCTCTGGGTGATTTTGAGGGTTGCCAGCTTTAGCAATGAAAATGCAGATGCCCACCTAAACACAGGTTTCAGATAGATAACGACTAATTTTGTCATCTAAGCGTCGAATTGCACGAATTGCACGAGTCTTTAGATAACGACTAATTTTGTCATCTAAGCGTCAAATTGCACGAGTCTCGTGCCTGACTGGCCACCCTAGCCCATGTCCCCACCTCGCAAAGCCTCCTCTCCCCCACATGCAAGTATAAGCTCAGGGAGGGAATCCCCCACGGGGGAAAGGGCCGTGCCCCAACTCTGGTGAGGCATAGTGAAGACCTGGCACCCAGGTGCCCCCAGGCCAGGCCTGCCCCGGGGGTGTGGGCGTGACTTCAGTGCTGAGTTAGTGCACTAGCTGTCACTGGGTGACTCGCTGCGCTGCATGGCTTCTCAAGAGAAGGGGACCATGGCCCCCCCCCCGCCTACAACTCCAGGAGACTGAAATAAACGGGTCTTTGAAGGGTGCCCATCCAAGTTCTCTGGTTCCCAGCATAGGGGAAAAAAAAAAAACAGCCCTCTGGGGCCCTGCCAGTGACAGCGTGACCGAACTGGCGCTTCCTTGGGCATGAGAAGGCCGGAGAGGCTGCTGTGGGGACTAGCACGCCGACTACCTCCTGGCCTCGGGGAAATCATTTCCGCTGCTGTGGACCTCGATTTCCTCATCTGTCAAAGGGGATAAATGAGGGTTACTCGACCTGCTGCTCAGCTGGGACGGGCGCGATGAGGACTGCCCCGGAGGGAGGAAGTGACAGCATTTCGGAAGTAAGTGTGCCCACCCACACCACACACCTGCTGGGGGAGGAGGTAGAAACCACGCGGCCACAGACCTTGGGCTCAGGCGGGCTCTGGAACCCTCACCAGAACACCCGGACTCAGCGAGGGGCGCTGTGTTCACCCTGGGGCCGAGCACTGCTTCTGGAGGAAGGCAGCAGTCTGGTAGCAGGACTCCAGGGCGGGGCGGTGAGAACCCCTGGGGCCTTTGAGGTCATCTGCTCCCACGGGCAGGTTAGTCACTCAGGACGCCCCACCTGGGTAATGGGGAGCACCCCAGCTGCAGCCAGTGCCTGGGAGGGGTGTGCCTTTGGAATCAGCAGGGAGGGGCTGATAGCCCGCCTCGCACCTGGGAACGCGGGGTGACCAGCACACCGTGAAGCGCTCACGCGAATGACCTCATTTAATCCCCACAACTCCAGGATGAGCCAGGAACTATTATCATTTTACAAGGGAGGAAACTGAGGCAGGGAGAGGTTACGTCATTTGCTGGAGGCCACCTAGCTGGGAAGCAGAGCCGGGCCCCGTGTGATGGTGATTCATCGCTCTCCCCCTTCCTCCCCTACACCTCTCCTCTCTGCCTCCTCCTCCTAGGAGCTGGGAGGCCATTCTGCATCAGGGCCTGCTGTGTAGCCTCCAGTGGGCGAGGACCCTCTGCGTCTGTTTCTCCACCTGTACAGTTGGGTAGTGATCACACTGCACGCAAGGTGAGCCAGCATCACAGCCAAACACGTGGGCCCCTGAGCCTGATGGGCTGGGGTCCCATCCTTGCACCACCGTGTACCTGCTGTGTGACTTTGGGCATGCGACTTGACCTCTGAGCTCCCCTTTTCTCCGTTATAGGACTGGGCACGATAACAGGAGTGCCCACCCACGGTCTGCTCTGGGGTTTTGAAGAGACACTGGCGCACCTAACTCAGCAGCGTGGCTCCAGCGCACAGGCCGGAGGGCAGATTGCGGAGGGAGCCTTGCCCGTTGCATTCCCCGCTCAGCTTTTTGGCTTCTCTGCTAACGTGCTTTCCCTCCAGCCCCCTGCCTGCCCCTGGAGGGTTGCGGCTCCCCTCGGCCTCTGTCCGAGGTCTGTGGACCCAACACACTCTTCCTCTGCGTCTTCACTGTAACCGCCCCCATCGCAGTCAGAAGCCTTCATTTAAATGCTCTCACAGGTTTTTAGAAAATATTTCTAACCATTCTTAGCATCTTTATGCTATTTGATTGACCAGGTCATTTTAATTGTTTAAGAGCAAAACAAAATATTTTGCTTGAAGAAGTGTTGCTCCAGGAATCGACTTTTCATCTGGACTCGTTTTCATCCCAATGGGAACAATAAGTGCCTTTTTGGAACCGAGCTCTGCCAGCACCGGCTTTCTTCTAATTAGCACCGAATAACAAAAGTATAGCGGTAGCACCTCTCCTCCCAACTTCTCTAACAGCCTGTCAGAGCAGGCACAGTGTGAAAAACAGCTCGGTTTATGAGCGACTTTGTCATTTTTTTCTGTCTAAAATAAAACATGCCCACCCGGGGGAAAAAGCCCTGAAGACTTCACTGCAGGCAAATGAGCCTGGGGTGGAAGCCGGGAGCAGTGGAGGGGGGAGGGAGAGAGGCAGGGGGCGATTCTCCTGCAGGACTTGATCAGAACGTCCAACGGGGCTGTGCGGCCTTGCAGGCTCCTTCTCCCTCCACAGAGGGACACAGGGGTGCAGGGCTGACGGGGACCAACGCGCACGGGCAGCCTGCGGCTAGCACGGCTGAGATCTGAGCAGGTTACAGGCCCCCGCCCTGGGAGGGGCGTCCTCCAAAAAGCAGTCTCCTTACCTCTTGCAGGTGTACTACCTGCAGCCCCCCGGGGTGGGGGGGTGGGGGGGTGGGGCAGCATCAGATAAAAGCAGACCCGATGCTCCCGCCCTGCCCTGCCTGGCTCAGAAGCTTCTCAACAGCCCACGGGTGGACACTCTTCTGTAGAGGAGGAGCTGGAGGCTCAGAGAGGCTACAAAACGTGCCCGACGTCACAGGGCAGGAGAGTGGTGGCACCAGGATCTGACCCACCGTGAGCTCCACTGCCCGCGGTTCTGGCTGTGACCCTGGGCCACCTTGCCGTAGGAGCGTCCCTCTTCCCGGGCCTGTCCCAGCTGCCGAGGTGGAGGTCATTCCAGTGGTGGCAGGTGGGCGGGGCTGCTGAGAGGTGGAGTTCCACACGGACCTTCCTTTCATCCTGAGTGCCCCAGGGATGAGCATGGAGCTAAAAATCACTCGTTCATTCATTCATTCTTCACTTGTGCCCCACAGCCTCGTTGGGGCGAGCCCTCACTGGGTGCCAGGCACTCACCAGATGCTGGGGGTTCACAGTGGGTAAGATGAGGCCCTGTCCTCCAGGGACCCGGCTCCCTCATTCATTCAGCAATGATTTATTGAGCATCTACATGGTGGAATCTCTTAAGAGCTGGAGCACAGCAGTGGGAAAGGACTAAGATCCTGTCTTTCGGGGCCAGCAGGTGGTACAGTGATTAAAGCACTGGCCTCCCGCACGGCCAACCCGGATCTGAGTCCCAGACCTGGCGGCTGGCTTTCTCACTTTCCCTCTCTCTCTCTGGTAAGCACATGTGCTCTGTAGAAAGTTAAAAAATAATAATGATAAGTGAAATTAAATAAATAATTCTTTAAGGAAATAAAACCAGGTCCTGTGTTCAGGACATTTACATGACAGTGGGGAGGAGGCAGCGTCTGGGCAGGTGGTCCTGGACAGTGACGGTGCCATGTCTGAAAGGAACCAGGCATGCTACAGGCAGGGCGGCTGCCGGGGCGAGGAGGCAAGGCCTCCAGGGACAGGTGGCACTCGCGTCAGCCTGAACAGTGCCGGAGCGAGCCACCAGAGGACCGCAGACGGTGTTCCAGGCAGGGGGCCAGAGGGGTGAGGCCCTGAGGTACGCGGGTGTGCCGGGCCCGCTTGGTGCTAACCAGTGCACAGGGCTAAGGAGTAGCCGAGGCCGAAGTGAGGGCAGCCCTTTGCAAAGAGAACTGCAGTGGCCACTCGTTAAAGGCACACGAGCCCCGTAGCAGATTTTCTAAGAGAGGAGGAAAAGAAAGCCTCCCATGTGGTTTTCTCTGCATCTACAACATGCACTGTGAGCTTGCCCTTCCACCAACCAGTCTGCCCACCCACTCCACTTACTCAGGGACACAAGCCCCCAAGGGCCGGTTTGCCCACTCCAAACCACAGGAAGAGATGACGTGGCCTCTGACCTTGAAGACATTATAGTCCCCTGAGGAAATAATAGCAATGACAACAGTAATGATACCTAACGTTTAGAGCACAGAGCAGGCTGCGCCGTGGGTCGCCACGCGTGGCAAAAACCCAACTCCCACCAACACAGGTAACAGGAGAATGTGTGGGTTAACACAAGGGAAGTCCAGGGGCCTCTGGGGGAAGCTCCACTGGAAACCAGTGGCATTTCCCCACACCTGTCTCCACTCAGAAGACAGAGCCAGAGTCCCTCTCAGTCCCAGCAAAAGCAAACGTGTCGTCTCCAACCGACTCTGCTAGAGCCACATGGCCTCCTCGAATCATCCCTGCCCTCCGAGGAATAGGACTCTCTGGTTTGTCAAGAGCAAGGGATGTGCCCCCCCACCCCCAGGGTTTGGGGGCAGGATGGTCCTGGGCAGGGGGCCTTGGCCCAGGGCAGAGGGAGTGCACCCAGGCACTGGCCTGCAGCGCCCTGCTCGGTCTCTTCCAGACTGGGCAGCCTTGCACCCCATTTACATGGGAAAAAGAAGACTGGAAAACACGGGCGTCTGAGTGAGTACGACCCAGAATGGGGCAAGCCAGGGCCGGAGTGGTCCTTTCCCTAAGTCAGTGGTCCTCCACGCGGAGGGCGCCTCCCTGGAAGAACTGCCCCATTTAGCAAACCATGCCCGAGGCTGCCGGTTGGTTTGGAACTCCACGCAAACACCAAGTACATCTTACTGTACGCGTGTCCCAAATCGTGTGTGAGAGAGACCCTAGAAAACGTCGCTTCGGGACCAGCAGTTGGCGTAATGGCTATGTCGCTGGACTACCATGTAGTCAACAGTGGTTCCAGTCCCAGACCCAGCGACTTAAACTCACGTGTGCATGCATGCCCCAGATCCTGAGAGGAGAAGGGATTGCAGCGTGGCCATCCCCCCTGGGGTGTGATTTCTCGCTTTCTGTCTCTCTGTCTCTCTCTGTCTTTCTGGCGAGCGCACGCGCCCTATATCAAAAACCTCTCCAAAAGAAAAAAGAAAAACAACATGTTTCTTCTCTGCACATCGGGTGTAACTGGGCACCCCGTATCTCATGGGGCGACTCTGCTCCCAGGTAGCCGGGCGATGCCTGAAATATCTCATATTGCCAGGAGTCAGGCTGAGGGGCTGGGGGGCTGCTGGCGTCTAGTGGGTGGGGCCAGGGATGCAGCAAACGCCTGCAAGGCACAGGGCAGCCCAGCCACAAAGAGTTGTCCTGCCCAAACAGTTCGTGAGCCTGAGTTTGGGGCCACCCCAAGAGCTCCAGCACTGGGGGGCCAAGGAGGGGGAGTGAGCGGCCACTCTCAGACCACCTAGGCCGCCCCACGCTGGCGCTTTTGCGTTTGCCACGAACACTCTGTCCACGGTCAGCGATTAACGAGGCTCTGCGGAAGGAGGGAGTCACGGGCCAGGGTCGTTAACCTTGCTGCGATGCGACCTCAGTTTAATTATCCGGGTTCCAGTTTGAAAATGCTCAGAGAGGTTAACGAGATCTTTGAGCTGGGTTTTGGCACCCACACCCAGCCAGGCTGAGCTAAGTAGAATTCGCTGATACTCACAGAAGAAAGAACGTTAAAAGGGAATTTTTCAAAGTTGTGCTTTTCTATTTGTTGTCAAAATCTCCAAGAGACGGCTCTGAGATGAATCACCCTCCGCCAAGGACTGCCGTGCCCCGCCTCTCCCTCCTGTGTTCTTCACAGACCCCTGTGTCAGCACCGACGGGCTCAGCCTTGTCCCGGCTGAGCTGCACGGGGGAGGTGGCAGCTGACGAGGACGAGGACAGTGCGGCCCTCCCTCCCCACCCAACCCACCTGGCCGGCTTCGCTTTGGGGACGAACAAGGCAGCGACCTTTGAGGCTGGGCTGGTGCGGCTTTCTTGAGGCTGGAGAGGGTTATCATGTCTCCGATCAGAACTATTAATTTGCCCGGAGTTTCACAACGCTCTGAAGCCCCGTGTCGTAACCCCGCTGGGGACGTCATGTAAGGCACTCGCCATGTTTCAACCCGACAGAGCCACCCCTGGTTTGCTGGAGGACCTTTTAATAGTTTGATCTGTTTGGTTTTGTTTCCAGTTGCTTGGGCTGGGCTGGAGGCGGCGGGAGGAGGGCGCACGGGTTTGCTGTGTGCATCCATGTCGCCTTGGTCTTTGAAGTTTAAGACCAGTTGTAAATTCCTTGAAGTTCGTCCTATTTCCTTTTATATTAGCATGTTAACAAGCTTTGGAAAACTGACAGAGCTTACAGGAAAGCACAGCTGGGCTGCTCCCTGAGCCTGGGCCTTAATTCAAACCAGAACCCAGGCGGGCCGCAGCACCGCGGCCGGCGGTGTTTACAAACGGGCAGGAAGGGCCCGCTGCACGGCCGTGATCCGTCACCGCGGCCGCCTTCTCAAGACCGAGTCCCAGTTGGGATTAATTAGGGAAGGAAATGCCACAGCACTCCAAATTACTGCTGCAGTAGAAACCTTTGCACCAGATGAAGTTAACAATAAAAATGGAAGAAGAAAAAACAAAACAACAAAAAAGGGAACACCTCCCAGCCATGTGTTGTCTAATGTAAAGGTCTTTGTCAGCCAGAGCAACCGAGGAAGTAAGCTTCCGGTCCCTGGCACTGGGGTCACGTGACGCGTTAGCCGTGCCCAGAAAGGAGAAGGCCCGGGACACCTGGCAGAGCTTGGCAAAGACTCCTCCCCACTGCACTGACCAAGGGCACTCGGGCGGGCGGGGACCAGGTTGTAAGGGCTTCCCGCAATGGGACCCGTGGAAGGAGAGTCTTCCGAGGGGAAGATCTCTGAGTCCCGCGGTCGGAGGGGGTTGAGAAAACACGTGGCTCTCGCGATCTGTCCCAGGCACACGGCCTAGCTGATGGCAGCTGGGAGGACAGACGGCTCAGTGGGAAGCGGGTAGCCGGCTGCAGCAGTTAAGGCCCCACCGAAGCCAGGCTTGAAAGAGCCTGCCCAGCCCTGTCGGGGCCTCTGGACAGCGCTCCTTCCTGCTCCTTCTGTCCAGAGGGGTCTGGGTTAGATAAGGGGAAGGCCCTCCCCACACTTCCACGCCTGCTCTTTGTCCCTCTCCCAGTGCATTGTGGTCGGATTACCTCCCACGCATCAGAAAGGGCTTCAGGGCAAACGGGTTGATTTTTATTTTGATGGGGTTTCAGGAAAAATAAATAAGTGAAATGTAAACACCGATGGCGAGTGTACGCTCTCCATACCGCCCAGCCTGAGCCACCAATGCCGGCTCTCACGAACCCCTGGACTTCCGAGCGTTACCAAAATCCACGTGCTCCTTGTTATGGGGCCAAAACACTCCACCGCCTGTGCGGACCACGCAGCGCCAAGTCCGGCTCGTTGCAGCCATCTTGTTGACAGGGACGTTTCGGGACAGCCTTGGGACCGAAAACATACATGTGACGGCGTGTGTTCCAGGGTAAGGGGAACTCATGCTCAGGCCAGCAGCTCCTGTTACGACGGCCACTACCCCAAGAACGAGGGGCTAGGCGTTCAAGGCACGGGCTCCCCGTCTGGAGTAAGACTTTGCGGCTAGACAACGGTAACTGGCCCCCTCTGGGCCTCTTGCCATGACATCACCTACCCAGGAGGATTATTTTGAGAACAGAGTAAAGGCGTGCTTGGAAGTTTTTCCTGGGCCGGCCACCCAGCGAGGGCCCAGTAAGTGACAGCCACGGTGCGGCAGGTCACAAGGACATGAGGACAGTGATGGCGCTCCATAGCAGCTCGCTGGCACGAACCTCCCAGAAATAGTGCCGTTTCAATGTGCCGGGACTCAGGGGATTCTGGTTTTCTATAGTGTTGCTTCTGGAATATGCACCAAGCGAGTCAACATGGAGCCTGATAAGGCAAAGCGAAACCAGACCAGGGGACTGGGCTCCCTCGTCCCTTGCCCCAGGAGCTGTTTTCATTCTGTGTGCGCGTGTACGTTGGAAGTCCCAGGGCTGAACTTTTGCATCGTTAGAGTCTTACATATATGTGCTTTAGAAAAATCAAAAAAATTATAGAAGTGTCAACGATTCCCTCCACAGGGTGTTTTAACCCCAAGCACTGAAAAATAACGCATACGGTGGGGACATCCTCCCAGTCCCTGTTCACGCTGACACAGATCACACATGACTCAGTTTCACAAAATGGGTCACTGTTCTTATTCGATTGCATGTCCTCAACGACCTTCACATTCCTACCTAAATTCTACTTTGCTTTTAAGTAGACTTCATTTCATATGTACGTATTTATTTATTTATTAATAAATAATGCTAGAGAGTGTATGTGCTCATCAGAGAGACTGGGAGAAGAGAATGCACAACCTCTGGGGAATGTTACACTGGAAAGAAAGAAACTGGAAAGGAAAAGAAGGAAGGAAGAGGAAGAAGGAAAGAGAAAGGAAAGAAGAAAAAAAAAAGAAAGAAAAAGAGAAGGAAAGACAGGAAAGGAAGGAAGGAAGGAAGGGTGGGTGGGTGAATGCGTGGGTCTGGCACGATGCGGTCCTTCTGCCCAGTGCTCTGTTGGCTTGGACCATGGTGCTCGCCTCTGCACTGTGTTAGGCCAGAGACCAACCTAGGCCCTCAGCAGTCTGGCCATCCCACAGCAGTGCCCTCCTGCCTACCCCACTCTTGCAGATTGCATTTGCAAGCCTGGCTCGCAGGCTCACCTAAGTCCCAGCTACTCTGAGCAGGAAGGTCGCAAGTTCAAGGCCAGCCTGGACAATGTAGTGAGACCCTGTCTAAGAAGAAAAAAAAGAAGAGATGCCATTAAATCAAATTACATTTTAATCTGAGCGTCAAAAGCATGGAGTCTGTGTTCTAAGCACGTCCCTTTCTAGGGGAGAGGTGCCTGCCGGGCGCAGAAGGTGTCGTCCTTTCTGTCCTCGCATTTCCTCTCGTCTCCACGCTGGGCCACGGTTTCCGGCTGAGAGGTTTGAAAGCCCGACTCTAACCCTGGTGCAGAGGGACCTGGCTGTGTGTGTGCGGCCTCCACTCCTCTCAAAATTTATACAAATCACAGGGAACCGGCCCTTTCCAAACTGAAGGCTTGACAGCTATTTACATGCTGAACGGGGGCCAAGCTGTATCCTCCTTCCAATGTTTACGCGGCTTCGACAGCTGCTCTAAGCCAACCAAACGCGGGCACACCGGGCCCGGCCTGGAGACCCCAGCCCCACCCGCCCCCTTGCCGTCGGGGGAAACGAACTAATTCTCTGCCGGCCCCCTCTCCAGACCATCGTCATCTCTGTCCTCTGGACTGTCGAGCCGTGCCGGTCAAGGGCAACACGGGGGTCGGCGGAGTGGGGGCAGTGGCTCCGTCTAGGACGGTGGCAGGGAGCAGGGATGAGGTGGGATTCCGGATGCGGGTTCCAGGAGAGCTGGCAACTTGCTGAAGCATCAGATGAGAAATGTGAGCATCTGAAAGGTGTCAAGCAAGACTTATCGTTGTTGCTGACCAGGGAAAATACAGGAGCATCTGTTGTGTCCACTAGTCCCCCCGACACCTAACATGATATTCCACATACTGTAACACAGAAAAATATTTTAAGAAAGTCTCTTTGCTTCTTCTCCCTTTCTGCTGCCTGGAACGTGACGTGATGGCTGGAGCTCCAACCATCATATTGGATGATGAGGTCACGTAATTCAGAAACTACATACTAGGGATGATGGAGGAGAAAGAAGCTACATTCCTAATTAGCATGAAACATCTCTCCCAGGCTATGAGTCATGTGCGTAGTTTAATTTTTTCTAACAGCCACAATAAAAAAAAAAGAAGAAGAAACACGCCAAAGTCTTTTTATAATGTTTGATTTAACCCAATATATGAAAAAAATTATTATTATAGCACGTAGTCACTATTAACAATTACTAAGCTATTTTTCATTTTTTGGTCCAGCCCACTCCGATGAACATTTTACTTAGAACACACCGCAGTTCAGGCCAGCTGTTTTCCAAAGGCCTAGCAGGCACGAGGGTGTGCGGTTGCCCTGTCGGACTTGACAGGTCTAGAACTCTGAGATTCACGTCCTCAGGCAAACAAGAGTGTCTGCAGGCTCCACACTGGCCTTGAAACTGAGCCTCTTCTGCCCCTCAGGGCACCTTGAAGCGTCATCCCATTGACGACCCTTTCTTTTTCTCCCAACACAGAGCCTTGTCCTGTGTGGGTCCTGAAGACCTGGAGCTTCCCCCAAAACAACAAATGGCCCCCACAGCCCATGCGGTGCATTTTGCTCATTCATGGGGAAGGGACTGCGGTGCGGTGGGGGGCAGTGGGGAGGGCCCCTCTCTCCGGTGAGAACACACGCCCTGTAGCAAACACAAATAACTAAGCGAAGCCTTCGCAGCGGGCGGCAGGGGTCCAGACCTGCGGCCTCTGGCCAGACCTGCCCGTTTCGCTGCTGCGGCTGCGGCTGTTTGGGTCCAGACTCCGTGTTTTTAGCAAATGTCCATCAATGCTTTTTTTGGACAAGGCATGAGCCTTGCTCCCACTTAGGCAGCATCTGACCTCGGCTGCCTCCAGAGGCCTGGGCTTTGGAGTTTGCACCCAGGGGGCCGGGAAACTCCAGAGGGCAGCCTGTCCCAAGTGGGTAGGAGCCCCGCCTGCCCCGCCCTCCATGCCCCTCTGCAGCCCTGTCCCATGTGGGGAGGAGCCCCGCCTGCCCCGCCCTCCATGCCCCTCTGCAGCCCGGCTGGGCGTGCTGCTGCCCCACTCGTCACAGAGGCCTCGGCCTCAAGAACAAAAGCCCGGACCATTTCCAGTAATGCAATTTCATGCTCCGAGGTCTTTCACCACCTCGGAGCCTTTTGATTCCAAAAAGAGCATGTTCTCAGGAAAGGAAACAGAGTTCACATTTCTGTGTAGTTCCAGTAAGTGCTTTGCAAAGTCCCGCCCTTGTGCTTCCTCTGCAAGCTGCCGCCATCAGACCTCACTGTGATTCTCCCTCTCACAAAGGAGCCCCCTCTGCTGAACATCAGTCATTAACCACGAGCCTCTTCCTTCCTTCTACCAGGATGCCAGCCCGGCTCTGGTTCGCGCGTGGGCCCAGGAAGGACGGCGAGGGGCGGGTGGAAGGCTGGCGGGGGCAGGCTGCCAGCCAGTGGAAGTAGGCATGCTCTGGGCTTCCCAGGCACTTACCCTGGAGATGCCCCGGATGCTCCTCCGCAAGTGGGTGGCCAAACAGAACGCGATAGAGACACGCGAAGGAGGCCGAGTTGTAGTCGGCCATCAGAGGGCTAAAACCGACTCACGAGGCAACGTGGAAGAGCCGTGAAGACACCATGCCGAGCGAGGTAAGCCAGATAAAAAGGGCAAAAAAAAAAAATATTAAAAAACAAACAAAGAGGGGCCAGCAGGTGCAAGGTGGTTGAAGCGCTGGATTCCCATGTGGCCAAATGTGGTTCGAGTCCCAGACCTGATGGCTTTCTCTCTCTCTCTCTCTGGTCAAACTGAAGAATAATAATAAACAAATAAAATGAAATAAATAATTACTCTTTAAAAAATAAATAATTTAAAAATTAAAAATAAAACACACCTGGAATGAAGGATCCTGAAGTCAATGTAAAAATCTTTGAAATAAATAAAAATAAAAACGACCACGTAGTGTCTGACTTCACGGAGACAGGGAGGCGCGGGGATCAGGAGACTCGTCAAGACGGGAAGGGAAAGGAGGTTGGCCAGGCTGCGGAGAAGACCTGGGGTCCGTGTTTAGGGGGGCACATTTCTGTTTGGGAAGATGGGAACGTCTGGGGCGGACGGTGGGGACAGTTTGCCGTGATGTGACTGTGCCCCAGGCCAGGCCGCTGGGCTAGCTGTCCCTTACAAGGGGTTAGAGGGGTCGGTTTATGTTACATGCATTTTGACACTTTTTTTAAAGGTCACCTGCCCTTGACAGGTTCTTCTGAGGAATCGAAGGTCGCTCAGGGCTGTCTTCCCTGGGTGGCTTCTCTGGGGGTGAGTCCAGGGGAGTGGAGGTGGCAACTGGCAGAACACACCCTGTGGACCCTGCTGACACTGTCCGTTTGGCAGTTGCCTGCTACTCCTAAGGACAGCCCCGTTGTCCTCGGAACTGCTCCCTCATCCCTAACACACACATCTGGGCCCCCGTGGCTGGGTGCCCCCGTGGCTGGGTGCAGCGGCCCCATCTCGGTCTGCAAGGCCGGCTCACCTGCCCGGTCTGGTGGATCAGCGTACTCTGTCTCCTCGGTGACGTGATAGACACGGGCGGATGCAGCACCCAGACCAGTGCAGTCAGAGTCTCTGGCTGCCAACGAGACCAATAGGGTACTGTCTTCTCTCCGCCTGCTGAGGAGACAGGCAGTGGGGCTGCATCTGCTTGAGACGTTCAGAGGAAGCTTAGCTAAAGGTAATGCCAACAGAAGAAAGAGAGACGTGGAGACATCAAAGTTCTGACGTCATTTTAGCCCCTGGATCCAGCCATGCCTGAAGTCAGAACTCCTTGGTCATTCAGGGACATGATTCAAAGATTCCATTCCTTGCTTAAGTCCGTCTGAATCGAGTTTCTGCACTTCCAACTTATACAGTCCTACATGAAACCCTTGCAAAAACCCCTTACGATGGAATTAGCCTTCTCTCTCCAGTTCACAAATGAGGAAACCGAGGCACAATAAGCTTGAGTAATTTGCCCCGGATCACCCAACTAGGAAGCAAAGGAGTCCGAATTCTACCTCCAGAGCTTGCGGTAACCCCTGCCCCGGGTGGTGCGTGAGAGGGTGCAGGGCAGAGGGCTCTCGCATCAGAGGGTGGCGTGAAGGTAGATGACGCGCAGCAGACCCTTCCCCACTCCCCAGTGTCCGTCCTGTCCCTTTCCTTGCCTCCCTTGTCCCCACTGCATCCTCTCCTGTGTTTTCTCCCGTCTCTACCATGGACTCCCTCCTTTCTTTCTGGTGCTCGTCTCCACCGTCAGACCCTGGGAGCCCCTCTCACCGCCTCGTGCCTTGACGTCAGCGCGTGCTCAGGCAGGGAAGCTTCCTCTGCTCCAGAGCTCCTGAAGCCCTCTCTGCCCTCCCAGAGGCGAACCAGGGCAGGGGTAGGTGGATGGGAGAGGCAAGAAGAGATGTCACGTAAAAGATAAACAAAGGTTGGGACCAGCAGATGGTGTAATGGCTACGTTGCTGGACTCCCATGTAGTCGACCGCGGTTCAAGTCCCGGACCCAGTGGCTTAAACTGACGCCAGGCGTGTGCGTGCGTGCCCAAGATCCTGAGAGGAGAATGGAGGAGACGAGATTGTGGCGTGCCCATCCCCCCTGGGGACTGATATCTCGCTTTCTGTCTCTCCATCTCTCTCTGTCTTTCTGGCGAGTTCACACACCCGATAGCAAAAACTTCTAAAAAAAAAGATAAAGGACAAACTCAAAATGCTTGAGTGATAAAGGGTTATTATTTCACAGAAGCAGGGTGTACTTGAGGCTGGACGATGAGCAGCTCGTGGACAGACAGACCGAGGTTCGTTCTTTTCATTCTGCCATCTTGGGGTAGCTCCCTCATAATCACAAAATAGCTGCCATTGCCCAAGTGTTATCTCCTTATGCAACCTCATCTGGAGGCAATAAAAGACATCTTCTTGATAAGTTTCTTGCAAGGCCCAGAAACCTACCCGTAAAGTCCCCTCAGTAGACACCCTCTTGTTCTCATTCACCAGCATTAGGTTCCAACCTCTGCCCCCAAACCGACCCCTATCCAGGGAAGTGGGCTTATCAGACAAGTATCTCAGTACTGTGGCTGTGTAATAAATAGCCCCCCAAACAGTGCATAAAACCCCATGTGTTCTGCTGATGGATCCTGGGAGTTAAGAATTCAGACCGGAAGAGCAACTCGTGCCTGGGTTAGGATGTCTGAAGCCTCAGCCAGAAGTCTTGAAGGCTGGGAGCCGGAGTTACCTGAAGACTGGTTACTCTCACATCTGGTGGGTGCTGCTGGCTGTCGGCTGAAGGCCTCAGTTTTCCTCCACGTGGGTCTCTCCGTGGATCAGCCACGTGGGTGCATTTGGGCTCCATGCATCCTGGCAGCTGGATTCCCAGAGTAAGATGACAGAGAGAGGGTGTCAGGTGGCAGCTGTGTCGCCTTCCTGGCCTGGCCTCGGAAGTCCGAAGTACCCGGCTCATCACGCAGCCACACACCCACCCAGGTGCACTGGAAGAAGGCATGGAGTCTGCCTTCGACATGTGGCAAGGCCTGGGACAGCCCGTGGGCCAAGTACGCTGTTGCAGCCGCTAGGGAAAACAGCAGCCGTGCAGGGCTGGGGCTGCCTCCTCTGGGGCCCAGGTTCACTGCAGGGAGGGAGCTGCTGGGGCAGGGCAGGGGAGAGGCGAGCACGTGGAGAAGATTCCCGTAGCTGTGGCAGGGAGAGGCAGGCCTGTGCGCTGAGCGCTGGGCACAGGGCTCCCCCATGTTCGTTCTCCAAATGCCAGGTTCTTGGGGCTTCAGGTTTTGGCGCGAGGCATCCCCCTGCTTCTCCTTCTGGGCCTGCCCAACATCTCCCACCTTCCAATGCAGTTTTAAGAGCGTTTCCTTGGACACTCCTGCCAACCTCCACCCGCAATCAGGTGCCTTCCAGAACCATCCAGAGTGATTCCAGCGGCTGCGGCGCGTCTCACAGTGAGGAAGAATTTCTCTGAGGTGTACAAAATCCTGGGAAGGCCAGGGGTGGCCTCGGAGTCGGGCGGCCAGGGTTCAAACTCCGACCCAATGAGGGACAGAGGGGAGGGGGCGCACAGCTGGCCAGGAGCAGGGCCTGGTTTTATGGACTAGACAAGGCGGCGGGGAGGCCATGGCTATCAGTGCCCACCTGCAGCCAGGGCCTGGCTGCTCACTCTCCCACCCCTTCTCACCAAGCTTCGGGGGGGGGGGGTCAGTTTTATTCACACTCTTCTTCAGACAGGAGAGGGAGACCACACCCCAGCAGGGGCTCGTGTGTGCTGCGTACTTGGGGGCTCAGACCTGCACCTGGACCTGCCGTGTGGGACTGCCTCGCAGGGAGCTGGGCTTTGCTGCTGGGCCACTGTCTGTGCCCCACGTCTGTCCTTCTAACTCCTACTTGGCCAACATGTGAACGGATTATAAATGCGTAGATGATCCTACGAGAGTCGACCTTCTCTGACAGAAATGACCTTGATTTCAACAGAAACCCAGACGGAGGACTCTGGCCAGACAGTGCCATTTTCCTCACTGTGGGAATCCGGGCTCTTTTTTTTAGAATTATTTTATGTATCTTTACTTGTTTTTTTAATCTAGCCAGAGAGGGACAGAGTGAGAGAGAGACGGAGAGAGAGAAAGTGAGAAAGCAAGCCACCAGGTCCAGGACTTGAACCGCAGTCGGCCATGTGGGAGTCCAGCGCCCTTAACTACCACACCACCTGCCTGCCCGAGAATCCAGGGTCTTAAGAGTCTTATGTGGGGATACACGGAGCATGGATGTGGGGGTGTCGGAGGGGCTGTAGGGACTTGGGGGGGGGGGGGCAGGAGCTGGTGACTCAGTCTGTCCGAGGTGGGGCGGCTGGGTGGAGCCCACTGAGAGTGACCACACTGAGCAGGCCGAGGCTGGTCCCTGCTTGTTACCCCGGGCCTCCATTTCTGATCTGGATGGGCAGGGGAGGGGCTGGAGCCCGGAGTGTCAGGGACTCCCCTCACGCGGCCCACCCGCACCCCGTGAACACACAGAAGTTATAGTACGGTGACACCAGCAATTAAATGATGACAGAGAGCCACTGTCACCAAACAAGTTATTCCACAGAGCAGCCTGCCCCGGAGCCAGCCAGCATGGGATGTGACTGCGGAGGGGACAGACCCGAGAACAGCACCTGGAGGCAGGCTGGCCCGGAGACAGTCTGCGGGACTGCACCCCCTGCAGTGGGGTGGGGACCGCTGTTCCTTCCTCGGCTCAACTCCCTTATTTTCTTTTTTTCCACTTTATTTTATTTTTAAGGGGTTTTGGCCATAGGATGCATGTGCTCATCAGAGAGACAGAGAGAGACAGTGAGAGGGAAAGTGAGAAATCACCCAGGGGGATGGCTACGCTGCAGCCCCTTCTCCAATCTTCCTCTGGGATTTTGGTCACGTACACACACGCACCCAGAGTGATTTTCAAGCCACCAGCTTCAGGACTCGAGCCCCAGTCAACGACTTGCAAGTCCAGCACTTTGACTGGACTCTTGAATCCAGCAGCTCATCTGGAGAGACCCGGAGGCGGGGGTGGGGGCAGAAGCTGTGGCGCTGTCAGCCAGCCATGTGACGGGCACAGAAAGCGCTCACCTCTGACAGCCAGGATCAGCCGGCCAGGCCGAGTCCTCACTTTCACTGCCCCCCCCCACTGCGATGCCCCACCCTGAGATGGTGTATCTCAGAGCCCTTGGGCGCTGGCTAGGAGGCTGGCCCTTCTCCGCCACCCCTCTGAGTAATCGGTTGTTAATCCTCTCTGAGAGGTACAGGAAATTAAAAGCAGAAGCACGGCAGGCCTCCTGAGGGGCAAATTAATACCACCTCACCGCCTTAACCTACTCCCCACCTCCCCAGGAAGCTCCCCGTAACCTCGGGCAGGGGGAGCCCAGCTGCTGCGGGGCTCAGCAAGCCAAGAGGGGATGTCACTAAAGGTTCAGAGACATTTGCAACCAGAGTCACAGCCCATGGGAGAGGTGGCTGGGAGGGAGGCTGTGATTCTGGAGAAGTCCACGAGTTCATTTTTTCTTTATTCATGAGAGACAGAGACAGGGGGAGCACCCTGCATGGCCTGGTCTCCCGCAGTGCCCTCCCGTCATCCTCTGCCTCTAGATCTTGGGCACGCTCATGCATGCCTGGCATGTTTCAGTCTGATCAGAACAAGGATTCGAACCGCCATCGCCCCATGGGATCCAGCTTCTCTTGAGCAGCTCAGCACCTCGGCGTCACGGTGCCGGTCCAAGTTCACAAGTTCTTAAGGTCACCTGGCAAGTGAGTGGAAGGGAGGAGACGGGCAGAGGAGAGCCAGGGCCCCGAGATCAAGTCTAGCCAAAGGTGGTTCAAAATTCCCACTGGCAGGGGCTCTGGGCTGAGAACGGAGAGGAAGGGGCCTGGGGCTTTCAGAGAAAGCTCTGCTGTCACTCGGAGAGCGGGTTCATTAGGGAGGCTGGGGGTGGGGGACAGTGCCAGTGGGGACCCTGGGAAGCCTCGGTCACCCCTCCGCACTGCTGCCAAGGTGAGCGACTGGGGAAACAGAGGCCCGTCCACCCAAAGCCGGGCTTCTTACGAAACCACTG
>NW_006159525.1:2530950-2535004 GCF_000334495.1 Tupaia belangeri chinensis
CGCACGGCTGCGAGGGTGAGCGACTGGGGAAACGGAGGCCCGTCCACCCAAAGCCGGGCTTCTTACGAAGCCACTGCTGTCGGTCTGGCAGGCCACAAGGCTGCGGTCTCCCTGCTTTCTCTGTCGCTTTTAACCCTTGAATGAGCAAGGCAAAAAGACCCGAGCCTGCCCAGTGAGGCCCAGATGGCGGGCCCTGCACCCGGCTGGACGGAAACAGGCCCTCTTCCTTCACGGCCTGTGCCCAAGCCTGGTGCACAGGAGGCCGTCACTGGGTGAATGGGTCGTGAGTGAGCTGTCCGGGGTGAGGGGGGCGCCGAGGACCCGTCTCAGGGCCCCCTCCCATCTCACCTCCCCAAGGAGCCAGCCGGGGTCGCCCTCTGTCCCCGCTCCACACGGAAGAGTCTGCCTGTCTGTCCAGCAGGGTTCCTGGAAAGCCCTTGGGCACTTAAGTCTGCAGGCCTCCTCTGCGCCAGACACACTCTGGGTGGGGGTGACACAGTGGTCCCAGGAATGTCCCCACGCTTGGGCACTCACCAGCTAGCGGGAAGGAGGCAGAGGCCAGGCAGGTTCACCAAGCGAAGGGACAGGGTGCTTGAAAGGACTCACAGGCGCCAGGACTGGCCTCCTGGGGCCACTGGCCGGGAGCGGGGGAGAGAGCACCAGGGCACGTGCCTACCTGGGTGGGCGGAGGCTGCAGGATGAGCTGACGAGCCAGTCCCCTCTATGCTGTGGACAACAGCGCGAGAGGGTGTGCAACCTGCCCGATGTCACCCAGCTTGTGGGCAGCAGAGACAGGATTTGAACAGCTGACCCCGGAGCTGGTGTGCTTAGCTACTGGGCCACAGTAGCCCAGGTGGCCAGGGTGAGGGTGTGGCGGATGCCCGTGTGAGGAGTGTGCAGGGTGGTGTGTGCGAGTGTGTGTTCCAGCAGCTACTGGACAGGCCCAGGTGGGAGCAGGATGATTGTTAACCCCAGAGGCCGAGAACAGCTCTGTCCTCCGGGGAGGTGGAGGCCAGAGTGTAAAGATGGCATTTTGAGAGAAAAGGGCTCCCCGCTTCCGGCCACGGCTGCTGGGATTTTACCCGAGAAGACCCCGAGACGGGGCCCTGACTGCAGAGCACTGCCGCTGTGCTGTGCACCCCAATGCAGGAAAGCGGGCATCTCTGTAGGCGGGAACTTGAGTCCCACCGCGGTGTAGACATCTGTCGGATGGTCGAGGAGCACAGGGTGGAGCACTATGTCTCGGGAGCTGGTTCTCAGGTGGCCGACTGCGGTTCGAATCCTAGGTCCAGTGACTTGAAAAATACCCCGGGACTCTGTGCATGAGTGTCCAAAATCCCAAAAGGAGGAAGAGATGGAGGAAAAAGGACTGCGGCGTAGCACACCCCGGGGTGTTCTCTTTCTCTGTCTCTTTCACATGCAATAAAAGGATTTATTTAAAAAGAAATAAATAATGAAAACTATGCAACAAGCCCAAGAAATGGGACTGAAACTGCAGGGAGGTCACGGCAGGCAGGACTGAGTCCCAGGTCTCCACGGCATCTGGAGTGGTCTGGGCAGGGAGGAGCAGGCAGGTTGTTACTGGTTATGAAGTCGGCAGCCGGGTCACGTGTGCTGCATCGTAGATTAACCATTTGGGCACCTTTTTCCTTATCTGTAATGTGGAGATCTTGGTAGCTCTGCCCAGGCCCCTTTCGAGTCTTACAATCAATATGGAGGGCCAGCAGGTGGCATGTGATTAAGAAGGTATTGGACACCCACACGGCCGACCGCAGTTCAAGTCCCAGACCTGGCAGCTTGCTTTTTCACTTTCCCTCTCTCTCTGTCTCTCTCTGGTGAGTTCATGCGCCCAATATCAAACTTTAGAATAATAATAATAATTAGTAAGACTAAATGAATAATTATTTTAGAAATAGAAATATAGACAGGCAGCTGTGTGCATGTGCATGTGCATACTACATACAAACATATGAACATAGCATGTGTGCATGACTAGCGGCTAAGGCTTCACATGCAGGGTTATTGTTAATGCTTTAGAAAAAAATATACCTGGGATCATGGGTCTGGAGCAGCTGTGTTTTCACATTAGGCACTTTTGCAATAAAAAACCTCCATGTGGGTGTCACCCAGAGCACGCCATGCCTACCAGTCATAGCCTGAGGATGGCACGCAGGGACGTGGCCCTCAGGACCACGGGCCTTGGGAGCGCTGGCCCACAGGGGCAGGTGCCTGGCTCCTGAGAGAGTGCCTGGGTGGAGTGACCCGTTTGGAATCTTGCCTGAGCCCAGAGGCCACGCCGTCCCAGCGCCTCTGGTTCACTCCCTGCCCCTCGCAGTCCTGCGGCCACCGCACTGTCCACTCCCGTTAGCGTCCCCTTCTCCTGCGTGACATGCCAGTGCGGCTGAAGGCCCGTCGTGCCTTCCCACTACACTGAGCAGGCGGATGGATCGCCCTGGATTTTGCCCCTTTGCTGGCAAATCGGAGTTGGCAGCACTCCCCTGGAGCTGCCACGGGGAACATAGCGGGGAGGTGGGTGTCCGAGGCGAGGCACGCGGGGGACCACAACCCTAAACCCTCTGCCGGGGTCCAGCCTCAGCGCCCGGGAAAAGGTCTGGCCGGTGGGTCTTTCATAGGAAATGAGGGTATCCAACTCGCAGGTGCGTTCCCCCCCCCCCCCCGCAGCAGGAAATTCCTCGTCATCGCAGCTGTCCTCTAGCCATCGCCTCCACCAATCGCACCGCGTCCGTGACTCCGCGTCTGAAACGCACAAATACCTGACCCTCGGCAGTGAGCCGCAGAGAAAACCTGCCCCGATGGCGGCTCCGTGAGCTCCTCGGGAATGCGGCTCACCGCCCGCGCCGCCATGCCTCTGCCACGGGAGCACAAGAAAGCAAAAGGAGATGCGGGGCCCGGGGGCAGGGCCTGCGGGATCAGGCGCGGGGCGCTCAAGGTGCCCCAGTGAGGCGGTTCCCACAGGCTGCTTCTGTTGACTGACTTGAGAGGTTCTTTTTTTTTTTTCAGCAAACATCATTACAAGGCAATGTGTGTTTTCGTTTCTTTCTGGAGAAATCAAAGACGTTTGTAACCAAAGAGATGAACTGACTGGGCTTTTTCTTTTCTTTTTTTAAGACACTCGTGGAGAGGAAGACAAAACCGAAGGCCTTGGCAGGCCTCATGGCCCCATCTCTCCTGAACCCACAGTTTTCCCGGACCCGCACTGAGAGGAGGCTCGGAGCGGCAGCCAGGGAACCTCCACGATCGTCATTTCAGCCTGGGCTAGGGTCAGATGGCCATATTCCCCCACACAGGGCCAGCCCGAAAGCATCCGCCACTGTTAAAATGTCGCCCTAAGAGCTGACCAGGAAATTAGCAGGAAAAGCAAGGCCTGCTTTTTCCTCTTTTGATTTGGCTAAAACCATGGTCTGTCTTTCTTTTTCTTTCTTTCTTTCTTTCTTTCTTTCTTTCTTTTTCTTTCTTTCTTTCTTTCTTTCTTTTTTTCTTTCTTTTTTGTTTGTTTGTTTTGCTCATTTGTTTAAGAGAGATTTTTGATATAGGGCTCATGCACTCACTGGCAAGACGGGGAGACAGAAAGCAGAAATCACCCCCCGGGGGATGGCCTCACCGCAATCCCTTCTCCCCATCCTCCTCAGGATTTGGGACACACACACACTCAGTGTGAGTCTCAAGCCACCGGGTCCAGGACCTGAACCGCAGTCAGCCATGTGGTCGGCCACCTACCTGCTGGCTCCCACTGCCATTTCGTTTTTAAATCATTGTTTATTTTAATTTTATTTATTATTATTTTATTTCAAAATTTGCACTCACCAACAAGAGACGGAGAAAGAGAAAGTGAGAAGGCAAAACCAAGTCTGGGACTTGAACCACGACTGGCCATGTGGGAGTCCAGCACTTTAACCACCAGGCCACCTGCTGGCCCCATTTCCATTGTTTTAACCCACTCAATCAGTGGGCCTTGTCACAGCAGCCCAGGAGACCCCACGGCGGCCTGTGTAGCCCCTGTGGCTTGGGCCACTGCTCCCGGCCCCTTCACCTG
>NW_006159525.1:2535592-2541978 GCF_000334495.1 Tupaia belangeri chinensis
TTGAGAGGAGGCGCGGAGGGGCAGCCAGGGAACCTCCACGATCGTCATTTCAGCCTGGGCTAGGGTCAGATGGCCATATTCCCCCACACAGGGCCAGCCCGAAAGCATCCGCCACTGTTAAAATGTCGCCCTAAGAGCTGACCAGGAAATTAGCAGGAAAAGCAAGGCCTGCTTTTTCCTCTTTTGATTTGGCTAAAACCATGGTCTGTCTTTCTTTTTCTTTCTTTCTTTCTTTCTTTCTTTCTTTCTTTTTCTTTCTTTCTTTCTTTCTTTCTTTTTTGTTTGTTTGTTTTGCTCATTTGTTTAAGAGAGATTTTTGATATAGGGCTCATGCACTCACTGGCAAGACGGGGAGACAGAAAGCAGAAATCACCCCCCGGGGGATGGCCTCACCGCAATCCCTTCTCCCCATCCTCCTCAGGATTTGGGACACACACACACTCAGTGTGAGTCTCAAGCCACCGGGTCCAGGACCTGAACCGCAGTCAGCCATGTGGTCGGCCACCTACCTGCTGGCTCCCACTGCCATTTCGTTTTTAAATCATTGTTTATTTTAATTTTATTTATTATTATTTTATTTCAAAATTTGCACTCACCAACAAGAGACGGAGAAAGAGAAAGTGAGAAGGCAAAACCAAGTCTGGGACTTGAACCACGACTGGCCATGTGGGAGTCCAGCACTTTAACCACCAGGCCACCTGCTGGCCCCATTTCCATTGTTTTAACCCACTCAATCAGTGGGCCTTGTCACAGCAGCCCAGGAGACCCCACGGCGGCCTGTGTAGCCCCTGTGGCTTGGCCCACTGCTCCTGGCCCCTTCACCTGAATGACCCTCTGAACGCCCTTCGCCCCAGCTCCTGGAAGCCTCTCCTCACCTCCCGTAGCCTAGTGGTTAAGGGAACTGGATCCCAGGTGACCATGGCTGACTGCTGTTCGAATCCCAGCCCCGGCAGCTTGAAAAACACTCTGGGCACGTGTGCTTGCGCGCCCAAAACCCTGACAGGGTGGAAAAGTGGAGAAGCAACTGGGGTGTGGCCATGCCACATCGGCGTGTTTTCTCCCTCTCTGTCTCTCTGTCTCTTTCTGACCAAAGCATGTGTCCTCTGGCAACTAAAAAAAAAGAAAGAAAAACAAGAAAGGAAGAAAGTCCACTTCCTCCTGCCACCAGCTTTGTTAAGATACAGCTGACGTGGGGCTGGCAGGTGGCCTGGTGGTTAAAGGGCTGGACTTCCACGGGGCGGCTACGGATTGAGTCCTGGGCCTGGTGGCTTGCTTTCTTACTTTCTCTGATGTGTGCATGTGCCTTACAGCAAATTAAAATAATCATAATAATAATTAATAAAACTTTTTTAAAAGATATAGTTGACAAGGAAAGCTGTATGGATCTTACTTTTTCTCTCTCATGGGGCTTGTGGTAGCTGTGAACTTATGTTCATTTACATCTGCGATTTAATGCCTCTCTCTGTCTCCCAGAGCAGTCACAGCCCCCGGGAGACCCAGGACGGCACTGAGTCCCTGCGGGCCTTGGAATTTCCAGCTCCCACTAACGTGGCAGGGATGCACCAAATGCCAAAAAATGCACCAAATGCCCCCCAATGGTCCTCGATGGTACGCGCCTCTGATCTTACATGAGAAGCTGCAGAATTCGAGGTAAGAGCGCGGCTGGATTAGTAGGCAACATAGGAGCGCCCAGAGGCCCACCTGGTGGTAGGGCGAGAGGCCCCGGAGGCGAGCGGTCAGCCCTCCGTCCTGCAGAGCCTCGGCCCTCCCAGAACCCAGGGCGCCCACCGCGGCCTTGTCGACCATGCTAGCTCGGAGCTTCCTGTTCTCACCCACCCTGCCAAGGGACACAGAGGTGCGACCAAAACCCTGGTAGCCTCATCTGGCAGGAGGCCTGCCGTAGCACAGCCTGGACGCTGCTGAACAGGCGGGTGACCAAGGAGGTGCTTGTCCGCCCCGGGAGCTAAGGAAGGCCCCACTGGCCACAGCCTCTCGGCGCTCTGCAGAGAGCTACCTGGCAGCACCAAGTGCAGCCAGCTAACAGTTACTGAGACCCTACTGTGTGCCAGACCCATGCTGCAGCTGCAGAGATGAAAGAGAACTGCTGTGCTAAACTCTCAGCCCAAGGAAAGAGCCAGGTGCCTGTTAAATGACCACACAAGTGAATCAACACAACACAGTAGGGGTAAGGGTATGAAAGAGACGCATTGTGTGCCAGGGGAATAGACAGGATTATCTGACCTGCCGGAGGAATCAGGGGAAGCTTCCTGGAGGAAGTGACATTTAAGCAAATAAAGTAGAGCCATTCCCACCTCCATTCTCCTACTTACACCTTCTACTGAGGCTGCCAGGGTTACACACTTGCCTTTCTAACCTGTAGTAAGGTCGTCATGGAACAACTGTGATTAATGAGATGAAGCTGAAGCCTGCAGTTTCCACTGTTCTTCCTCCTGCCTTACATGGGAATGGGATGTCTGGAGCTAAGGCAGCCATCTTGTGACCCTGAGGGAAAGGTAGAGGATCCCCGAGGTGGCAGCCCTGAGTCACAGAACCGACACCAGAAACTATAACAACCGAGGCAGACCTCCAAGGTGAGCCGGTGTTAACCAAGCAAAGTGTGGCCAGGAGCACTCCGACCAGAGGAGACAGGAGCTCAGAGACCTCAGGGAGAACCCACCGGGAGGCCCGAGGAAAGCCAGCATGTGCGTGCAGCCCAGAGGAAGGGCGGGAGTGGAACCTGCAGCCAGCGGGGCTGACAGAGCTTGTTGGACACCGAGAGTGGCTTGACGTGTCCAAAGACCACCCCAGAGACCCAGAGGGCTTGGGACAAGCCCTAGAAACATCTCTCCAGAAGGTTCCAGAGCACAGAGTAGAAGGGTTGACAGAGACCAGCGAGGTCACTGCCGAGGTGAACGGCAGCCTGGGTCATGGGCCTGGGGGAGGGGGTAGGGCTGCCACTCCGAGCCCGTGGTCCTCAGCAAGGCTGGTCTGGCCCTGACAGTTGGTAAGGTCTGGGGACATTTCTGTTGCCACATTGTGGGGGCACTCGTGGCGTCTCATGGGTGGAGGCTGAGGAGGCCACTAAACACCCCACAGTGTGCCGGGGAAACTCCCTCCAAAGGAGCCAGCCCCAGGTGCCTGTAGTGTGGAGGCTGAAAACCCATTTAAACATGTTGACATCTGAGAAAAAACAGGATGTATGTTAGAAAGATGGTAGGTGAAGGGGCAAGCAGGTGGTGTGGTGGCTAAGGTGCTGGACTCCCACATGACCGACCATGGTTCAAGTCCCAGACCTGGTGGCTTGCTTTCTCACTTTCTCTCTCTCGCTCTGGCTCTCTCTGGTGAGCACACGTGTCCTACAGGCAAACTTAAATAGTAACAATAAATGAAATAATTTAAAGAAAGAAAAGAAAGATAGTAGGTGGAGAGAAGACTCAGACTGGGGCAGGAAGAGGAAGGAGATCTAATGGAAGGATGGATGGATGGGTGAATGAATAGATGATGAATGGATGGGTGATGGAAGGAAGCATGGATGAGTAGATGGACAGACAAATGGGTGGATGGATGGATAGATAAATGGGTGGATGGATGGACAGATAAATGGGTGAATGGATGGATAGACAAATGAAATGAATGAATGGATGGATAGACAAATGGATGAATGGGCGGGTAGATAAATAGGTGAATGGATGGACAGATAAATAGATGAAAGGCTGGGTAGATCAATGGATGAATGGATGGATTGATGGCAGATGGATGGATGGATGGGTGGATGGTAGGACTGTGGGATGGAAGAAAAGAAGAGAGAGAAGGAAAGGAAGAGGGAAAGATAATGGGTGGATGGATGGAGAGAAAGCAAAATGGTATCAAGGGTTTATCAGGATGAGTCCCTGGGAGTAGCAAAGACACAGAAAAGACACAGAGGATGTGTCACAGTACACGCGGGACGAAAGCAACTTCAAAGCAACAGCGAAGGCAACTTCGCTGGCTTGGTCAGTGTTGGAAATAGAAATTCTCTGTAAGCTAAATTCCGGTCAGTTTTGCTTCTGCAAATCACACAGGCCACTGCTCCGTCTCCTTACAGAGCCAGTCCACGTCACCCTGTCCACCTCCTGAGTTCATCCAGAAAATCCAGCCCAATGAACCAAGAACCTAGAAAGGAGCGTCGGAGGGGGAGAAGGGCAGAGGCAGGCTCTCCTGAATAACTATGAGAACTGGAGGTTCAGGGAGGAAAAAGTAATCATCCTGTAATTGACTGTTTACTAATGGAGTCTATTAATTTATATCCTCAAAAGAATCAGCTAATTTGTGGTTAATGGTGTTTAAAAGATAAACAACATAGATTAAATCTACGGAGCACTACCCAGCCCTGACGGAAGCTCTTGAGGTGGGAGAGGGACGAGAGGCCCTGCTCGGGCTGGGCGGGCAGTGGCGGGGGAGGGCAGCCAGGCCGGCAGACACAGGGACGGACAAGCCAGTCCCACCTCTAGGACTCCGAGCATTAGTCCTGGGGGCCTCTCTCTCCCTCTGCTTTCCTGCACCCTGGCAGACCCTGCACCATCCCTGCTGTCTCCCGCGGGCCCCAGAGCACCCTCCGCCACGTCCATCCCCACGCGAGCCCTTGGCTCTGGCTCTGGCTACCAGCTGGACTGCTTACCCTTCGTTTTCTCTGAAAAAGAATCCGGATTATTAACAGCCGACGTACTGAATGTTCACTTGCACCAGATGCCGCGTGGTCTCATAGCAGCTCCTCTCAAGACTCCTCAAATGCACTCTGAAGCTGCGCCTGTCCCCAGCCACATTGTACAGGTCAGACAGCTGAGGGCTTGTGGGGGGCGCAGCTAGCCCCAAGTTCCTTGTGTGCATGGGGGCCCTGAGATTTGAATCATGTCTGTCTGCGTCCGGTATCCAAGTGATAGACCAGTAATCCTGTTTTTTATAAGAAGTATTTATTTAGTTTTATTTATTATTATTATTATTATTATTATATTTGCTATAAGGCACATGCACTCATGAGAAAAAGAGAAAAAGTAAAAAAGCAAGCCGCCAGGTCAGGCACTCAAACCGTGGTCAGCCACGTGGGAGTCCAGCGCCCCCAACCACAGCGCCACCTGCTGGCCGAGACCAGCATTTCTTAGCCCTACTCATGCCTGGAAGGATGGAGCCGCCATTTCTGCCTGCCACCAGAATTTATATTTCCCAAATGGACTCCTTCCCCACCTGTGTGTGTTGATTTTCATTTTATCCTAAACTGTATTAACCAGGTCTGATAAGCTAATAATATATTTGTTTCTAACATAGATTTGAAATAAATCATGACTATGCAGATAAACATCTGTGCCCCACCTTACAATCTTAGAAACAATCAGTGGCACAAGAGCGACATAGACTCTAAGCCAGCATCCCCAAAACCAGTCGCAGGCCACAGCCAGCATCCGCATGCACTAGCAGACCTCACCCTCCCTTAATCTTTGCCTGATATAATCGACCTTTATTTTTTATTCAGAATTCTTTATTTAATTTATTATTATATTTGTTTTTTTTTTAATTTGCTGTAGGGCATGTGCACTCACCAGAGAGAGAGAGAGAGAGAAAGCAAGCCACCAAGTCCGGGACTCACACCACATACCATGTGGGACTTCAGCACCCCAGCCACCAAGCCACCTGCTAGCCCTTCCAATGTCTTGCTGTTGCAAGAGGTGGGCCTGCAAACGCCAGCAGTGGCCCACTCAGCCAGATGCAGCCTAAGCCAGCCCTGGACCAGGGGCACACATGTGCCAAGTGTACTCAGGAAGAGCTCCAGACATGAACCCAGAACCTTCCCCCATGGCTCAGCTTCACGGTGGGGCGTGTTACTGCCTAGCCTGCAGCTCCTCCCTGTGAAATACCTGGGAAGCCCTCCGCTCTCCTGAAGCCTACCTGGCTTGCCCAGTCCATAGGCATCTCTCTCTTTAGTGACCCATGAAAGACCGGAGTGGAAATAGGGGTGGAAGTGTTATTTCTATAAATAAATGAAGGATTTAAAAACAAAATGGAAACAGTATTTTCTGTAGCTTGAAGGCTAAGCTTGGTGGGAAACAGAGACGCACACAGTAGGTGCTCAGTAAAAGCTGGGAGAGGTTGATGGGAACAGTGTGGAAAGGTGGGAAGACAGCATTTCAGGGGCAGATTTGGCGGGTAGGAATTGTCCTTTTCCTTTGCTAACCAGCTCAGACCTTCCCCCAGGAGCATCTCCTCCATCCTGCAGCCCTGGTTCCTGGGCCAGCCTGGCCAGTCCCTGCTAACCCCCCCATAGCCAGTGCGGAAGTGGGTCCTTGCCACCAGCTTGGCTGAGGGTCACAGGTCCAGTAGTTTTGTCAAAAATGTCTGGGAGACCCTCCTTCCTG
>NW_006159525.1:2542483-2571566 GCF_000334495.1 Tupaia belangeri chinensis
CGCAGAGGCGGGCCTGCAAACACCAGCCGTGGCCCACTCCCACAGGGAGCCTGAGACATGGAGCGAAGCTGGGCCTTGGGGACACGCTGGAGAACCTGGATTGAGATATTCCTGAAAGGAGGTCTACCCTCCAAATACCGTCAGGAACTGTCATTTTGGCAAAGGCTTTCTCAGTTTTTGGTTATTTGGACCAGAAAACATCCTGGACAGCGTCCACCCACAGCCAGGGAACCAGACTCAAGCTCACCCGGGTCTGAGTGAGCCCGAGTGTCTGCCTCCCCAGGCCACGTGCTCAGGAGCAGTTCCTGCTTCTTCCTAGTCCTCACTTCCTATCCCAGCCTGGCCTGTGCCCATGGCCCTGTTCGCTGGTCTGTCTCACTGCTATGCCCGGGGGACTTGGAGCAGGGCTGGCCCATAGGAGCCTTGGTCAGGGTCTGCTGCAGGGCCCTGCCTCGGCCTCCCTGCCTGTGAGATGGGAGCAGGGCACTTCCACTGCTGGCGCCCAGGAGCCTGGGGACCAGCCCCTCACCCCCAGGGCGCCGAGTGCCTCCCAGCAAACTGCCTCTTCCCCGCAGAAGGCAAGTCCGTGACTTCTCCTCCGTTCCCACCTCTGTCTGTCTAACTTCATCAGCGGGGGAGTCCTTCTTGATGTCTAACCCCATCTTCCACGCTGCAACTCAGGTCTCCTTCCCTGGATCCTCTCTCAGGCCTCTGGATCTTTTCAACAGCAGGAAAAAGCAGGAATGTTGATTCCAGTCACTCTGGGCCAAATTAAATCTGAAAAGAACCAATATGAAATGGGGAAAAAAAATCTGTGAGAAAATAAAAATTTCTTCTCCTCGGAGATGCCCGCGTTTTCTTCCCCTGACCGGTTTCTGACTCGTCCGGGAAGTTTCTTTCTTGTCTACACCTCTGAACAAAGCCCCACCAGAGATGTGGGTACACATGAAGAGAATAAAATAAATAAACTACTCGTTTAATCACCCTTATTGTCAAAACAATGTCCTGGCGGAGTACCTAAGCTCTGAGTCACCCTGACTCACATTCTTGCAGGCAGCAGGCGGGAGGCGGGGCGTCGCCATCTATAACCCCATTTTCCAGATGAACTTGGAGGAAGCTGGGAAGACCACAGGGGCAACACTGGCCATGAAAGCGACAGCAAAATCTGCAAAATGGCTGCCTCTCCTCCAGGCACCCCGGCTCCTCTCAATCTAAATGGGGTGAAATCCGAAGGAAAGCACGCATAGGCCGGAAGTGCGGGCTGGGTGGTTGGCTCACTCGCCCACTCGTTCATCCAGGAGGATACAAAGCCTCTCCTGAGGACGCACCATGTACCCCAAGCTCACCAGGAACCCCAAGCTCAGTGCCTTCCTGGGGGCTCCTTTCTCCCTCCCCACCCCTCTGAGGGAGGAAGAGGAGTACTGTCCCTCAGCCGTGTCCAGGAGGTTGAATGACTTCACCGTTGAAAATAATTCCCCAGTTTGTTCTCTGTCTCTTCCCCTCATTGCTGGTGTTTCTTGACTTCAGGAATTTCTGATGTTTATAGAGTCGAGTCTTCTGGTCTTCCCTTCGGGGTCTCTGGCGTCCACTAGAGAGTGGCTTTCAGGCCACATGTAAGGTCAGGAACAGTCAGGAGTGAAAAGGAAAAGTCCTTGACATTCCTTCACTTTACCGCAGAGGAAGCTCAGGCTCCATCAATAGGGGACGGCCCAAGCAGCAGCCCCAGCTCTGTGCAGGCTCTTCCTGCTACGGAATTAGTCACAGATTCCTAAGAAAAACGAAGACGAGACGAGGGGCTCTTGACCTCCCAGGCTGCATTGCCACGTGACTGTCACAGCCTCTCCAGAGTCAAAGGCCACTTCATGCACCCGGTGAATACGATCTCACCCAGCTCGCTCTTAGTGTCTGCTCTTCTCACTGACTCACCTAGAAATCATCCCCCTGAAGGTCTTTCTAGGCTCATGAAGGCCACCACCACAAGGGAGAGGACAAAGAAAAACTACCAAAATAGGCAGGAAATACTCCCATAACAATCAAACTTCCAGAAGCAAAGAGAACGGTGCTTACTGGGGGCTGGGGTAGTGGCTGTGGAGACCTTGTGGAGGGACACGAAACTTTAGTTTGACCAGAGGAATCATTTCAAAAAATCTTTTGTACAAGCTAGTGTGCCTACAGCAAATAACAGGGCGGTGTACTCTGAAAATCCCCAAGCAAATAGATTTTTAGTGTTCTTGCCACAAAGAATGTATATGCTAATTAGCTCAGTCTAGTCATTCCACAAGGTCTACATATTTTCAAACATCGTAAGTACATGGCAAGTATATGCAGTTTTTATTTGTCATTTAAAAGTAGTTAATTTTTTTTTTTAATTCCTGGACATTAAAAGGAACCACTGGGACCAGCAGTTTGCGTAATGACTATATCGCTAAACTCCCATGTAGCTGACTGCGGTTCGAGTCTCGGACCTGGTGGCTTAAACTCATGCCAGGTACATGTGCATGCATGCCCAAGATCCCAAGAGGAGAATGGAGGAGAAGGGATTGCGGTGTGGCCATCCCCCCTGGGGGGCGATTTCTCGCTTTCTATCTCTGTCTCTGTCTCTCTGGCGAATGCACGTGCCCTACAGCAAAAACCTCTCAAAAAATAAATAAATAAATAAATAAAAATAAAATAAAGCTACCACTAATAAAATTAAAAGACACATTAACAACTAGAAAAAATATTTTCAACATACATGAACAAATACTAAGACTCTTAAAGAACACAAAGCTCTTGGTCCAGTCATGGTGACCAGGGTGACACTCTGCAATGCTGGAAGCCACATGGCAGACCCGGTGCGGTTCCCGGTGACTCATACTCACCAGCATGTGTGCCCGTGATCCTGGCTGAAGGCCGGGAAGAGGATCGCAGCATGAAGTCCTGTCGATGGCATCTCTCCCCTCTCTCTCATGAAATAAACAAACCTTATGCACACCTGTATACACACACGCAGCTCCTGCAGAGCAGTAACAATGGCTGAAGATGGGACCAGCAGGTGGCATAATGGCCATGTCGCTGGACTCCCATGTAGTCAACCACAGTTCAAGTCCTGGACCCGGTGGCTTAAAACTCAGACCGGGCACGTGTGTGTGCGTGTGTGCCCAAGATCCTGAGAGGAGAATGGAGGAGAAGGGATTGTGGCATGGCCACCCTTCTGGGGGTGATTTCTCACTTTCTGTCTCTCTTTCTGGCAAGCACACATGCCCTATAGCAAAAATCTCTCCAAAAAAAAAAAAAAGGCTGAAGAAAAATGACAGGCGAATCACATACATTGAAGTGCAAATGTTCAATACACTCATGGAAAAGATTTCAATTCATTAGGAATCAAGAAATTAAAGTGAGAGCCTAATCACATCACTTTTTCTGCCTTCCAGAGTAACAATATTTAGAAATGGTAAGACTACCTCATACACAGAGATTAAGTGCTGCACAGAGAAAGCAGCATACCACACGGCCAGCCAGGGTTCGAGTCCTTGCCCCAGAGGCTTAAAAAATGCACCAGGTACCTGCGTGAATGTGTCCAGGATCTTGACGGGAAGAAGCACTGGAGGAAACGGGGTTGCGACATGACCAGACCCCACTGGAGTGTCTTCTACTTTCTCTCTCTTGCACATGCACCCTTTGTTGTTAAAAAATAAAAATTAATGAATTAATGAAAAGAATGATATCTCATAGTATTCTTGTAGAGGAGGAATTGTCACACCCTCGAATAACTGGAGAGAAGATAAAACAACTCGGCCATTCCAAATGTTATAATATATAATTAAAATTCTTTAAAATGAGCTTTTTTGTTTCTGTGTTTTTATTCCTAGGGAATTATCTTGAAACTATGTATAAGAAAGAAAATTTCTTCCCACTACATTTATACAAAGAAAAGTTAGCAGCAGTTGATAGGTTTGGCTTTAAAAAAGCGGGAGAATGGGCCAGCAGGTGGCATGGACTTAAGGCAATGGACTCCCACATGGCCGACTGAGGTTCAAGTCCCAGACCTGGCAGCTTGTGTCCTCATTTTCCCTTTATCCTCTCTGTCTTCTCTGGTCAAATTTTTAAAAATAATAATAATACATAAAATTAAATTAATTCCTTTTTCTTTTCTTTTCTTTCTTTTTGGAGAGGTTTTTGCTATAGGGCACATGTGCTCACCAGAAAGACAGAGAGAGACAGAGAGACAGAAAGCAAGAAATCACCCCCGGGGGGATGGCCACGCTGCAATCCCTTCTCCTCCATTCTCCACTCAGGATCTTGGACATGCATGCACATGTGCCCGGCGTGAATTTAAGCCACCAGATCCAGGACTCGAACCACAGTCAGCTACATGGGAGTCCAGCAACATAGCCATTATGCCAACTGCTGGTCCCAAAATGAATTCCTTTTTAAAAAATCAGGTTACAAGACTAGAAGTACACATCATTCTATTTCTGAAATACATACACACATATGTGAATACATACACACAGAAAACAAATGGAAAAAATATCCACTATATTGTTGACAACAGTTTTCTTCAATAGTAAATTATGAATGATTTTTTTTTTCTGTTTTAATTGATCATGGTAGAACTGGCTAAAGTGGGCTGAAGAGAGGTGACATTCACTCTGCTGTTGGAAGTATTACTGTCAGAAGCTTTCTAGGAGAATAGGACAGTGCTTATCAAAGTCTTACCACGTGTGAATCACTTCAGTAATTTTACTTCTAGGAATTTACCCTAAGGACATAATCAGAGATGTGTGCAAAGATTTTGTACAAGGATGTCCATTGTAGAGTTATTTACAATAGCAAAAAGTTGGAATCAGCCTAAATTTCCAACAATAGAGAATTGTTCAAATAAGCGTTGCTTTGCTTTTACAATGAAGTGTTACGCATCATTTAAAGCAATGTTGAATACTGAATGACATAACAAAACATTCTTGATATAAAAAGTCACCATGACATATACAGTATGATGCAATACTATAAAATACTGCGCAAAATAAATTATGAATATTATATACAAAGGAGGCTAAAAATATGTTTGCAATGATAGTCACCGATGGGATTCTGGGTAATTGTGTGTGTGTGTTTTCCCACATTTTGCAATTTTAGTACAATAAACATGTTACTCTCACAATCGGGTTTTTGTTTGGCTTTGTTTTGTTTTGTTTTTAAGGAAAAAACAGCGCTGGAACATTTACACTAAATGAAGTTAATCATTCATCTCTGTAAATTTCAGTTTTTGAGCCAGACTGCTCAGTGTTGACAGTCACCACGGTACTTGGGGAATCAAAGTCTGTGTTTGTGATTAAAATATGTCTTCTCTAGCCATCCTCTCTCAATGCCACCTAGCATCGGCCCTCCCCTGGGACCCATTCCCAGTCTATCCACAGATCTTTGCAGAGCTGAGAAGAAAACTGACCTGTTTTTAATATTCGGGGGCAGAGCCCAGTCCGATCCAGCTGGCAGGAACCACGGCGGCAGGCGCTTGCTCAATCATTTCTCTGTTGGGTAATGATGAGGAATCGGCCATATTCTCAGAAAGCCCATTGTCAGGACAGGACAGAGGTTTCTAAATATGTGCTCTGAGGCTCATCCTTTTTTTCCTGTGGGGAAGATCAATCCATTTGCGAAAGAGAATTAAAGTCACAGAGAGCCTGTCACCACATCCCTGCTGCCTGGGTTTACATGCCAGGGGCTGCCGGCTCACACGGCTAGATTTAAAACTCTGACATCCCACTGCCCGGGAGCTCCAAAATCAGGCTTTAAGTGGCTGACCCGAGATCACTCAGCCGCGGTGGAACTGGAGGAGACCCAGAAGGAAAACCGGGAAGGCTGGTCGGGAGCCAGGGACAGCGGCCACTGGCATGGTTTCCAGGAGGAAGGGGTTCTCCTTGCAGCTGCCTCCAGCCCTGGACACGGGAGGGAATTCTGGGCTCGGCCAGTCGAGCCTCTCAGGCCTTTCTGGACAGCCCCCATGAGCGATTGTCTGTTCTGTTCCTCTCTTCCTTCTTTCCATCCTCGCTCCCTCCCTCCTTCCTTCTTCCACAACTGTCTACTGAGCACGCAGCATGTGGCCAACCTCTGATGAGTGAGCACAGCCCACTGTAGCCCTGACCATGCAGAGGGTAATGAAAGCCATATATTAACATGTGCTTCTATTTACATATGTATGTATGTATTTTTGAGAGTTTTTTTTTTTTTTTTTTTTTCTTAGGGCTCATGCACTCCCCAGAGAGAGACACAGTGAGAGGGAAAGTGAGAAATCACCCCTGGGGGGATGGCCATGCTGGAATCCCTTCTCCTCCATTCTTCTCCTGGGATCTTGGGCACACACGCACACGTGCCTGGCATGAGTTTAAGCCACCAGGTCTGGGACTCGAACCGCGGACAGCCATGTGGGAGTCCAGCGACATAACTGCTACACCATCTGCTGGCCCCTAGTGTGCTTTTAAATCCTCTAGGAGTCCCAAGTAAAATTAAACAGAAACGGATAAAATAATTTTGTGATCTACTTTATCTAACCCCGTATCTCCTAGTGTTAGCACCCTGACAGGTAGTCAACATTGTAACATTAGTAATGGAATCCTTCACGTGTCTTTTCAGACTAAGACATGCAATTCCGGCCTGTTTTGTACTCAGCCCAGCCCAGCCCAGCCACTTTTAAGCACTTGGTCGCCCGGTGCCCAGCACAGACGCTCTCGGCTGGGGGCCAGAGTTCCTGGGTAGGGGCTGTCCTGGGCATGGCGGGGCACTCAGCTCTGTTCCCAGACTCTAGCCACTGGACCCAGTAGCTGCCTCTCTGCATTTGTGACAATCACTAATGTTTCCAGACATTGCCAAACGTCCCCAGGAGGTGGAGAACAAAATCGGTCCCTGTTGGCCTAGTGGCTGCCTCACTGGACAGCGTGAGTGCAGCAGGAGAGAGACGGTTCAGTGTCGTTGTGGTGGGTGGAGTAAGGGTGAGGGTGGGACGCAGGAGGGGCCGCTGACGGCCCCTTGCTCAGGGCTGACTTGCCAGAGGGGAAGGGGCTACGTTGAGACCTTTCTCAAGTCCGACAAGAACACCCTGCAGAAAGCCCCCGTTTCCTTCTGTCAGATAGTGCCCACTGGCAGAGATTTTTGCTGTAGAGTATGTGCACTTACCAGAGAGACAGAGAGACAGAAAGCGAGAAATCAACACACACACACACACACACACACACACACACCCGGGGAAATGGCCATGCCACAATCCCTTCTCTTCCATTCTCCTCTCGGGATTTTGGGCACTCACGCACACATGCCCAGCATGAGGTTTAAGCCACACCAGGCCTGGGACTCGAACCTCGGAAACACCTTAAGCCTCTCTAGTTTTGCCCCCAAACTGAAACACAGGGTGACCCGTAAGGCCTCTGGTACTGCTGTGGTAAGCAGGCTCTGACTTCCCAGGACGGCCTCCCCTTGTCTGGAATCTCACCTCCCTTTGGTGTGGGCAGGACCTGTGAATGCGACGGGATGTCACTTCTGTGAGTCTTGATTTTCCAGGGCAAAGTGAGGGGATTTTGCCAATGTATTTGCGGTCCCCTAGGAATGCACTCAAGTTCATTGGAAGGCTGTTACCCGGGAGAGCCTGACCTAATCGGGTCAGTCCCTGGGAGTGCTCTGGAGGTAGAGACGGAGAGAGAGATGCACATCCCCTTCTGCTGTCCCAGAAGCGCCACCTGAGTTCTGTGACTGCAAGACAATGAGTGTGACCAACAACCACAGGGGCTCAGAGGGGGCCTGCACCTCCAAAGGGACCGCCCCACACTCCCACCGCATCTTCACTGCAGCCTTGGGAGACCCTGGCCGAGGACGCGGGTGAACTGTGCCAGGAATCCTCTCCCATGAGAACGGCGGAGTAATAAATGCGAGATAGGGCGGCCTGGCGGCGCGGTGGTTAAGGCGTCGGGATTCCACACGGCCACCTGTTCGAGTCCTAGACCTAGTTCAAATCCTAGTCCTAGTGACTTGGAAAAACACACTGAGTGTATGTGTGTGCATGTCCAAAATCCTGAGAGGAGTGTAGAAGAGAAGGGATTGTGGTGTGGCCATTCCCCCCGGGAGGTGATTTCTCTCTCTAACCCCCTCTGGTGAGGACACGTACCGTATAGCAAAATACTTTTTAAAACAAATAAAATATAAGCAGGTGGTGTGGTGGATGGGGCACTGGACATATGGCTGACCATGGTTCAAGTCCCAGATCTGGCAGCTTGCTTTCTCACTTTCCCTCTCTCTCTCTCTGTGTCTCTCTCTGGTCAAATTAAAATAAAATGAATGAATAAATAAAATTAAATAAAAATAATTCTTAAAAAAAAATAAACATGAGATAATAAACCATGCTGTTTCAGGCCACTAGGTTTGGGGGTATGTTGTTGGCAGCAGCTGAAGACGAGCACGCTCACTCCACAGAGTGCCACGTCACCCTGTCTTGTCATGTTCCCAACGGCTGATGGCAGCTCCAGCCAGGGAAACTGAGGCTCCGAGAAGTCGCTTACGCTGCAAAAGCAAGGTGGGGTAGAGGCAAAACTTACATCCAGGCGGTCTGTCCTCAGCACCTGCCCCAGTGTCTAGACCTTGTATTATTTTTACATAGATGTGAAAACACAGGCATTAGCGTTTCTTTTCTTTTTTTTCCCCAAGAGGTTTTTGCTATAGGGCACGTGTGCTCGCCAGACAGAGAGAGACAGAGAGACAGAAAGCGAGAAATCACTCCCCAGGGGGATGGCCACACTGCAATCCCTTCTCCTCCATTCTCCTCTCGGGATCTTGGGCACGTACACACATTCGCCCAGCGTGAGTTTAAGCCACCGGGTCCGGGACGCGAACCACAGTCAACTACATGGGAGTCCAGCGACATAGCCATTACGCTAACTGCTGGTCCCAGGCATGAATGTTTCTGGAAGGAGCATATCACGTATTAGGAATCTGAGTGGGGAAATAAGAGGAGAATGCTTTGCCTTTTCCTATGCTTTCTAATGTTTTACAACGAGTATTATTTTCTAAGAATTGTAAAAAGAAAGAATGTTACTTGTCCATGAGTGGTAGGGTTACAGGTTACTTTAAAATTTGTCTGGCGAGTCAGCAGGTGGCACAGTGGTTAAGGCATTGGACTCCCACATGGTCAACCTCAATTTGAGTCCTGGATATGGCAGGGTGGAATACACACCACGACATGTGTGCATGCGTGCCCAAAATCCCAAGAGGAGAATGGAGAAGAAGGAATTGTGGTGTGGCCATCCCCACTGGGGAGTGATTTCTCACTTTCTCTCTCACTGTTTCTTTCTGTCTCTCCACAAAGCACATGTACCCAATGGCAAAATCTTTAAAAACAATTTTTTTTTTTCTGGGACCAGACTCCAAACTGGTCATTAAAGCAGCTGGATCCCACATGGCCAACCATGGGGTCTAAGTCCTAGATCCGGAATCTTGAGAACCATACCAGGTGCCCAGAATCTTGAGGACAGGGAGACCTGGAGGAGGGGCTGCTGGGTGACCACGCCCCCACGGAAGATGCTTCCTCCTCTCCTTCTCTCCCCCTTTCTGTCTCTCTGCGCACACGCCCCTTAGCACTACATATATATACACATACATTTTATTTATATATATATATTCTTTTTTTATCTTCTCAATTTTCTCCTGTTGGCAACAAAGTGTTGCTTGTGTAAGTTGGAAATAGCTCAAGGCAGGAAAACCAGAAAACGTGTTTCAGAATGTGAGAACAAAGAGAGAAAGAGACGCAGGACGAGCGGCCCGGCCCAGACGGCCCCCACTGGGAGGTCCGGGGTCTTGCTCTCACGAAAGCCAACCCACTGGCAGGCTTAAAATGTAACTTCAGAGCTCCCAGAACAGGTAGTTGCCTCAGCTCCCCAGCAACTGGCTTCTATGAAGTATTTACAGCGTCTTTGCAAAGGTCGTCCGCCCAAACCTGGCTATTTCCATTGGCGGCTATTCCTGCAGGCTCCGGCTGGAACCAAAGCTGCAGAGAAACCAGGGCTCCAGGCAGTTTCCCCGCCACGTAGGGGAGGGGAGGGCAGGTGAGCTCGCCAAGGCCCGAAGCACCCGCCTCACAGCGGTCCTGCCCCAGGCTGCAGCTCTGCAGCCCACCCCACTGCCAGCACACCACACAGGTGCACCCAGACGGCACAGGAGAGCTGGCCTGGAGGGAGCTGGGCCTGTCACGAGCTCCTCCCCTCCAAGGAGACGTCTGTGGTGTCAGCTGAGCTAGGCCCTCCGCCTTGGGAAGCAGCACCCCAGTCTGCTTTGGGTGGGGAGCCCCCACTCCATCAGGCTGAGGACAGGCATGTGCCAGGACCCTGGCCCAGTCTTCCCCCACACAGCACAGAGGGCAGTGCAGGGACGGGCCTGTGGCCCAGCCGGCCCACTGGGAATCAGCCCTGGGAGACTTTTTCTTTCTTCTTGCTTCTTTGGAAAAGACAAGTTTTGCTCCGCTGAAGTTACTAAACTGGTTCTTGTAAACCCAGAGCTGCCTAGGTCGCCATGGGGGAAAACCTGCCTGAGAGAGAAGCTGTCCAGTGAAAGCAGAGAGAGTGGGAGATGCTGCACCAAGCCCTGCGGACACTGGATCCCTGGGGTCGAACATTCCCGAGTGCCCACATTAAAACGTGAGCCCAGAGTTGTTCAGACCGAGGCTCCAAAGCAAGATCCACTACTCTCCAGTGGTGGCCACAGCGTGGTGGTCTCTGCCGTGTTTCCTGCCCACAGCCCTCCCCTCCCCCAAGGACAGTGCGTGACTTATTTGGAGACACCAAATTCTCTCCCTGCTCAATGTGACCCCACGTGGTGGGACCTACCCCTGGTAGAGTCTTGAACCAGGGCAGAAGAGTCAGCCACAGTGATTGGTTCACAAATGGGCACATGATTAAGCTGGGCCAATAAGAATCAGCCCTGGGATTTTGCTGGCTGCTCTGTCTGCTGAGGTCGCTAGACTGGAGACTGAGCGACTGAGCCTCGGGTTGGTGGTGGCCCGGAAGGAAGCCACCTTCACAAAACTCAGTCAAGGGCAGACTTGCCAGTGCCATCAGCCAGTCCGTCCTTCCATTTGTTTAACCCAGTCTGAGCTTACTTTTTGTTACTTACAACCAAGAATTTTGACGAATTTCTACAACTCAGTCATTGCTTAGATGAAAATAAATCAGCATACCCTGGAAGCAGAGGATGCACCAGATGTGCCCTGGAGGGCCCTTTTCCTCACCCCCAAAGGAAGCTGCACAACCAAGTGCTGCAACATCAAAGCCAAGCTAACCACCAAATGTGTCCGATTTTGCCGGAAGAGCTTGCTCCCTGGGCGGGAGCGGGTGTGTTCCGCAGCAGCCTCCCTCCTGCAGAGGTCACTGCGCACACAGACCTGCCCTGACAGGCTGCCGTTCACCTGAACACTGGCCCTTTCAGGCCCTGAATAGGATTCCTTTATTCACGGCTTTTTAAGGAACACACCTTTTCCCTCTGGTTGTGCCCTTATTTGGATTAAATCCCTCGGCCAGCTTCACAAATGGCAAAGCAAAGACTTGCTCCTGGGACTCGGCCCAGCTCCGCTGCGGGTGGACAAAAGATGACCAACTGGTGTGTCCCAAAATCAGCCGCAGTGACCACGTGCCACAAGGACCGAGGCCAGGAGCAAGTCCTAGCATTGCACTGGGGCCCCGAGGTGGCCCAGACCCGCCTGCGCTCCCTGTCCTGTCTTCGGTCTTCACGGTGTCTTTTAATCTTTAAATCCAAAGCAGCATCCAAAAGACACGTGACCTCACTCAACAATCAGGAAGCCCGCCCCCGCATAAAGTAAAGGCCTGGTGAGCCCACGTACCCACGTGCCAGCACTTGCTCGAGCTGGGGAGTCGCGGCCAGCCGTGGGGGCAGACACGCTGCGTTTGCGCTCCCTGCTCCCTCCAGCCTGGCCGCAAGAATCTGGCGCTGCGGTCCTGTCCTGCCCCATCCAGGCACGTGCTCCCCCGCCCCATACTGCCCTCCCCTGAGCTGCCCACCAGTGGCACAAGCAGGTCTCCTCACTGGCACCTCCCTGCAGTGACTCGGGCACGCCGTCCTCTGCTCTTCCTCCTTGCAGTGCTCCTTATGTATGGGCCTTCCGCTCCTGCCTCCTCTCCCTACCCCCTTCCTGCCCTCCTCCCTTTCCCCTCCATGTCAGCCAGCCAGCCGGGAAGGGGAAGCTCCCCGTGTCCAGCTACACGGGTCGTTTCCAGCTGAGAACCCCAACATTTCCATTTCATTGTTCGTTATGTATTTATTGTTGAACTTGCCAGAGGGCATGAGCCTCACCAGAGAAAGACAGAAAGTGAGAAAGCACCCCTACAGGGAGGGTCACACTGGGTCCCTCGTCCTCCAGCTCTCTCCTTTCCGGATTCTGTGCGCATGCACGTGCACCTGGCATGTTTGTCCAGCCACTGGGTCTGGGGCTCCGGCCACTCAGTGGGCCATGTGGGATCCAGCTGCCATAACCACCACACCCTGGCCAGCCCGAGGACTCTGTTTTAATAAAGAAAGTTCCCTTTGCAAAGAAGTTGCTGGTTTGATCTGAGCCGTCAGAGGCTTCCATATGGTGCCCCGAGCCTTACACCTCCCTGACCCAGATCCTGGGTTAGGACCCCGACAGTGAGATGTCCTAGAGACTTGCAACTTGTCAAAGGCCAAGGCCATTACCAGCTGTGGTCTCCTCCCTGCCTGCCCCTCGTACCAGACGCACAGACCCTTCTCCCCACACACAGAACAACCCAAAACAGTGCGTGTGTTCCCAGCTGCCATCTATTCTCACCTAAGGAGACCAGAAAAACCACGGGGCTGGCGTGGGAGGGCCCCAAAAGTGAAATGGTGGAGACTGGGGAGACTCCCTTTCCACAGAGCTCTTTTCCCACCCTTTGTACTTGATCTTTCACCAGAAGGTAGAAATGGCCCCCTCTCTCCTAGCCCCACTCTCCCCCCTGCCAACACCCAAACGCCCTCCTGCCGCTGAAGCAGAATCAACTCAAGAATCCGTGCACCTGGGCGTGGTTTCCCAGGTCCCTGGGGACCCTCTCGTGCAGGCCCGAGGTCTCCAGATGCCACCAGGAAGCCAGGACAATGGGCCCAGCTCCCGCACACGCCTCTGCTTGCCCGTGAAGATGCCAAGTACCAGCTTTCTTTTCCAACTTCTCACTTAAACGAAGGGAAGGAAGAAGCAAAGGCAGTCCACAGTCCCTGGACACGGCTCTCTGGCCACAGCTCTGCATCTTAAGCACCTCTGGGAGATGCCTGGGGGTGGTAGACCCGGGGCCGTGGGCTCCACGTTCCCTGAGGCCACCCAAGAGCCTGGCCCAGGCTCGCCCTTACCTCCCTGGCCCAGCCCCACTGGAGGGACTCCAGGTGAGTCATCACCACGGAGGCTCGAAGTCGCCGCTCTCCAAGGATGAGCACGCCAGTCTCAGCACCAAAGCCGAGCTGCACCAAGGAGGGCCAGCAGCAGACAGGAAGGCAGGGACTAGCTCCACGGAGCTGCTACTCAGCCAGGCTCAGGGCTAAGGCAGGAGCTGGCAAACTTGTTCTCTAAAAGGCTACATTCGAGTACATTCTGATCATCGCAAAAAATACCTGAGTCTGTGGGTAATTGAAGGAAATAAAGATTTATCGAGCTCTGGGTTTGGAGGTCCGAGGGCCAGGGGCTACTTCTGGTCGGGGTCTTTGGGCTACACAGGTTTGTATGTGTCTGTGTCCCCATGTCTCTGTTCTGGCTTCATTCCCTTTCTTTTTCTTTCTTTCTTTCTTTCTTTCTTTTAAGGTTTTTACAATGGGCACGTGCGCTCACTGGAGAGAGAGAGAAGGAAGCAGAAATCACTGCCCAGAGGGAGGCCCACACTGAGATCCCTTCTCCTCCATTCTCCTCTTGAAATCTTGGGCGCACACACACATGCACCCTGCGTGATTCTCAAGTCACCAGGTCCAGAGCTGGAACTGCAGTGGCCACGTGGGATTGGCACCTTAATCAACCACGCCACTACGGGCCCACATTCATCTCTATAAACCTGGCAGGAGCCGATCACAAGGGCCCTGTCTTATCGCTTAATCCTAATCTCTTCCCAAAGGCCCCGCCTTTCCACACCACGGTCTGATGATGATGTTTTCACCCTCACAATCCCATCACAGCCAAATCTCAACTCCTGGGGAGGATGACATACCAGCCATAGTGAGCAAGAGTGAGCAGCTCAGGTTTTGAGGGTCACATGGCCTCTGTCGCAGCTCCCCAGCTCTGCCGCTGTAGCAGAGCGCGAGCTGTCATCACACGGCTCTGCCCTGGCGGGCTCAGGCAACACGGGAACGACTGACTGCGCCCAACAGCTCGGCCTTACGAGGCAGGTGCAGACTTGTCCCACAGGATGAATAAGATACATTAAGCTGGGACCAGCAGATGGTGTAATGGTTACATCTCTGGACTCCCACGTAGCTGGCCATGGTTCGAGTCCCAGACCTGGTGGCTTAAAACTCACAGCGGGTGCATGTGCATGCTTGCCCAAGATCCCAAGAGGACAATAGGGGAGAAGGCAAAATCACCCTGGGACAGGGGATGATTTCTCGCTTTCTGTCTCCCTGTCTCTGTCTCTCTGGCGAGCGCACCCTCACTATAGCAAAAGAAAAACTAAGAAAAAGAAAAAAGATACATTAAGTCTGGGACCAGCAGATGGCATAATGGTTACGTCACTGGACTCTCACACAGTTGATTGATCACGGTTCAAGTCCCGAATCCTGTAGCTTAAAACTCTCACACCAGGCACATGTGCATGCATACCCAAGATCCCAAGAGAAGAATGGAGAAGAAGGGATTGCAGCATGGCTACCCCTTCTGGGGGGTGATTTCTTGCTTCCTGTCTCTCTGTCTCTCCAGCAAGTGCACGTGCCCTCTAGCAAAAATCTCTTTTAAAAAAAGCTATGCTATGTCTTTTCACCCCTCTCCGTTTGCCGTGTATGTCCCTCCTCCCTCCTCCTCCCTCCATCTGCCTTAACTTCTGTGTGCCCATTGCTCGTTGTCTCTCCCTCACACACACACGTGACTGTAAGCCCCGCGAGCCCAGGGACTAGTCTACCTGCTCGCGGCTGTAAACCAGCACCTAGGATGATGGGAGCTCGCCAGTGTGAGCTAACGAAGCCAGCATCCACCCCACCTCACAGCAACCTGAGACTCAGAGAGGGAGTACGGTGAGTCCACGAAGCTCGGAGAAGGACCCGGTGTGTCATTCTGCGCGCAGGGTAAACACAGGGCTCGCAGGGCCAGCTCTGTGGAGCAATGGTGACGCGCTGCTCGAGAGAAGCCAGACACCAGGAGTGGCCACAGTTCGAATCCCCGGCCCAGTCAGCTTGAAACACCAGGCACACAGCGCGCCCCAAACCTGGTGAGCAGGAGGGCTGGAGGAAGGGGCTCCCGGCATGGCCACCCTGCGAAGGGTCTCCTCCCACTCTTTCTTGTGCATGTAAGTGCTCTGTCATGAATAAAAGAAAAAACTTAAGACAGAATGAAACCAAACCACAGAGCTCGCAGTGGTAGGTATTTGCTGAGGCCAAGCAGGTCATGGGAATGAGTGAGTGAAGAGGGACAGAAGTCGGGTAGTAGGGAGCAGCGGAGACTGTGGCAAAGCAGGGTACACACTTTGTCTAAAGGGGCCACTGATCCAGTTAGTTAGGGCCACTATGGTGGCAGCATGGCCAGACCTTCTGGTTTTCCTAGAGGAACTAGCAATCCAGGCATTGGTGTGAAATGTTTCAATGCTTAAATTTTGGCAAACGTTTGATTTTTGCTCTCCCTCTCTGTGCTGGCCAAAGAAAGCAAGGTGTTGCCCTGTGGCCGCTGGCTTAAAGCGATGAAATACGTGGAGAGCTGCGTCCGTTAACCCTTCTTCCCCTCAGTCGGTCCAGGGGCACCGCCCGCTGTGTCCATCCTGAAGGACACACAGTATCAGAAACTGGAACCAGATCGAGCTATGCGTTCCAGAACCTTCTCCCACTCTAATCTCAACACATAGAAGCAAATCAAAACCAGCCATGTTCTGCTCAGTAAAATGTTTCCTTTTCAATTTTCTACCATCTCCTGAGGAGTTAGACGTGACGTGTCCTCAAGGGCGTGGAGACCTCCCACGTTCCCCGTCTGTGGATGGTCAGAGCTTTGTCACACAGGCCTCACTCCAGCCTGGCTAGCTCCACAGGAGTCACTGAGTGACTTCTCATTTAGACAAGAATAGCTTCTCTTGGGTGGCGGACACCTGCGGTCCATTTCTGCTCAGTCCCCTTCCCCTTCCAGGTAATTAACTCCCTCCTACTTGGGGGACTTTCCCCTCCTCCATGTGATTCTGCTTGGGCTGTCAATGATACTCCATCTCCATGGCCATCCTGATTGGCCCTGGTAGACACACCTGATCCAGGCTGGGCCAATCAGAGATCTGCCTGCAGTATGTCTAGGCAGACCCTGAGAAACTTAGTGCCCTCCAGCCTCTGGTCCTACCTCTGGCAAGGCCGTGTTGTAGTCAGCCTGGCTCTGTGATGTCCACGCCCTCCTCGCCTTTACACACTCGCACGGAGGAAGCCCCTCTGTGGACGAGCAAGAGGCCAAATAGCGAGAGAGGAGAGAGCTGGAAAAGAGAGTTCTGATGACAACCGTGAGTGCAGGGATCCACCCCCTGTCTCCCTATTCAGCTGTGAGCTGAACAGCAGCCTTTCCGGCCTTAAGTAGTTGGAATTAGAATTTTATCCCAGGTAACTGAGGGCTGGCCTTGTCTAGTGATTGAGAGAGCCAGACCCCACATGGCCAACCATGGTCCAGATTCCCGCCCCCGGGAACACGTGTGTGCACGCACCTAAAACCCTGACGGTGGAGAAACGGAGGAGAAGGGGCTATGGCATGACCATGCCCCGTTGGGGTGCTTTCTCTCCATGTGTCTCTCTCTGTCTCTCTCTGGTAAGCACATATATCCTTTAGTAATTAAAAACAGACAAGAAACTCTGCCTGCCCCCAAATGCCCCATCCATGCTGACACTTGGCCCGCCCCTCTGACAGAGTTCAAGGTCACAAAGACCCCCTGCAGAGACCAGTCTCACTAGCAGGAGAGAAAGTGATGGCCAGGTACCTGCGTCCTTCAGGGTTTTAAGAATGCAATGGGCCAGCAGGTGGCGTGGTGGTTAAAGCCGCTGGACTCTCACGTGGCTGACCATGGCTCGAGCCCTGACCCTGATGGCTTGCCTTCTCACTTTCTCTCTCTAGTGAGCACATGTGCTCTATAGCAAAGAATTTAAAAAATAACAAATACTATAAAACAAATAATTCTTCTTTAAAACATTATGCAATCAAATGTTTCATAGACATGCCACCAAAATACCCCCAACTACAGAGACAGGCAAACACGTATCTGGGGACCTGGGGGATATGGCCAAGGCAGGCACGAACGAGTTTTCAAATCCTGTGTTTTGACTTAAAAATCTACGAAGAACTTCTGCATTCACCCCACGACCTACTGAGGCGTGTTTGACCCTGTCATAAAGGTTTCTCCCACCTTTGAAAGCTGTGCCGCGTCTAAGCTGGGGCCTCACAGACTCCTCTTGCACACCACTGGTGGCCCTGGGCACGGCCACATTGGGACCAGGCCCCGGCCCTGCTGACTCCCTGAGCAGCAATGTTGACAGGGCACTCCGGCCGGCGGTTCCTGAGCAGTCGGCCACAGGCCTGCCCCTACGAGCCCGCTCAGCACCCCACCCCCGGGACCTGGCACCCCGTTCTGTGGGGCAGCCTGGTGACCGGCCGTCTTTACTCGAATGTGTGTGAGGGAGGATCGCGTTAACCCTCCTCAAACACTTACCGAAATAGCGCTGGCAACCTCAGATGCCCGAGACCCATCTCCCGGACGGAGGGCCAACACAGACTGTGTTCCCGCCCCACCCATGACAGGCCAGGGTCCTGAGGGTGCCAGCAGCCCCGGGGCTCCTTGGCTGGCCCGGTGCTAGTCCACCTCTGCCCCAGGGCCAGCATGCCCCCACTTTGAGAAGCAAAGTCCACCCCTCTTTCTTCTCCCCAGCCAGCCCTGTGACCACAGCACCCCACCAAAGTGCAATCACTGGGTGCGGCCTGTGTGCCCGAGTGCCTACCGTGTGCACGGGGCTGACCGCAGAGGTTTTCAAGGGGAGTCCAGGCTCCTGGGCCAGTGGAGACCCTGGGAGATGCTGGGTGGACACGGAGTTAGTGCTCAGTGTTGAGTCTATAGGAGCGGGGCAGCCCTGACCCCTTTGCTGAGCACTGCGTATTCTGGGAAAGGAGACGGGGCCTGAAAACCTCCATCTTGAGGGGGGAGAGGCTTCTATTCTAGACCCACCAGCGTGCTGAGCTCTCGGGGACTCGGGGTCCTCTACCTGTGGGGAAACACTGGAACATTCGTCAGAGCTGGCAAATGTCCGGAGCGCCTCCTGTGCGCGGAGCACTGATGGAGACGCCGGCCGGGCAGCAGAGAAAGGACCACGCCTGCTTCCAGGGGGAGCAACCTCTAGCATTAGAATCGCGGTCTAGGGGTCGGTGTGTGACATGGTGATTAAGGACGCTGGGCTCCCACATGGCTGACCATGGTTCGAGTCCCGGACCTGGTGGCTTGCTTTCTCACTTTCCCTCTCACTCTCCCTCTCTAGCTCTGTCCCTCTCTAGTCAAATTTAAATAAATAAATAAATAAATAAATAAATAAAGTTAAATAAAACAATTCTAAAAAAAAAAGAATTGCGGTCTGCTCCGGACTGCCCAGGAAACACACTGCTAGTGCCGGCCCTGCACCGGGTGGCCCGAGGTCTTCGCGTCTCCACACTAACCGTGATGCGCTCCCATGGCTGTTCTGTAGGTGCGAGCACAGGGCCCCAGAGGCATCCAGCAACCTGCCTCGGTCACAGAGGGTGAGCAAAAGCGCCATCAGCCGAACCCGGAAGGTCTGGCTCTAGACTCAACCCCGCTCCTGCTACTACAAGTTAGGGTTACTATACTAATAACTCATCCTGTCCCAAGCTCTGCGCTAAACGCCTTGTGCACACATGGTCCCTGCCATGTGGCAGTTCAGCCTAGAGCGTTTCCCGACGGCAGGTGATCAGGACAGTCCCACCGTGGGGGAGGCGGGCGTTCCGGCACGTGTGCATCAGTGTGAGCACTCGTGTTCTCAGCACGGCATTCTCTACAGCTATTTCCATTCTTCTTTTTCTTTTCCCCAAAGAACTAGTTTATTTAACTTTATTTATTTATTTATTTATTTTTAATTTGACCAGAGAGGGACAGAGTGAGAGAGAGAGAGAGGGAAAGCAAGAAAGCAAGCCGCCAGGTCCAGGACTCCAATTGTGGTCACCATGTGGGAGTCCAGCACCTTAACCACCACGCCACCTGCAGGCCCCAGTTATTTCCATATTCTTGGCAGATAAACCAAGGTTCACGGAGAACAAGGGACTTGCCCTAATTCGCAGAGCTGGTAGGAGGAAAAGGTAAGGATGAAATCCAAGTGCCCGGGCCAGCCCCGAATGGTGGGGGAACACACGTGGCAGAATGTGTGGCTCAAACCCTGATCCCAGCAGCCTGAGGAGCACCAGAGTGCATGTGTGTGCATGCCCAAAATCCTGGCGGGAGGGAGAAACGGAGGAGGGAGCGGCATGGCCACGTCCCATGGAAGGTGCTTTGTCCCCTCCCTCTCTCTGTCTCTCTATCTCTCCTGCAAGCACATGCACCCCTGCAATTAAAAAAAAAAAAAGGAAGGAAGAGAGGATGGAAAAAAGGAAGGAAGGAAGGAAAGACAAAGCCAGCCGGGCAGCCCAGCCTGTTTAACCACGGAGCCTCGGGCCCCCAGGATGCAATCCTGGCTCTCAGGGATGTCTAAGCAGACCCAATGAATACTTGAGCAAAGATCCGTGGAAAGTTCTGGGCTGTTGCCCCCACTGTTGCATCTCCCCGCTTTCCCATCCTGGAAACTGATAGCTTCGTTTTGCGTGCCTGGAGGGCCACTAAAGTGAAGATCAACACAGCTCAGAGAACAAATATCAATTTTCACTTTGGGAAGCCAACCTGACTTGCCTCCAGGAAAAGGCGGTGTCTTTTGCTCTGAACTGGAAAGAGGAAAAGAAAGAAAAAGAAAGCATTCTATGGGCACCGACTCACCTTCCTCCGCAGTCGCGGTCGCTCCTCTCCCCGCCCCGCCCTGAGCAGACCGGGCCAGGCCACGCCCTCCCTGGGCCCAGTTTTCTTAGCAGGCTGCCTGCCCCTGGGGCGGGGGAGGGTGGGGAGGGTGGGGAGGGCCAGGAGGGCTTCCTCCTCCTGATTCCTTTCCCCGCTTAGTGAAGATGCCACCTACCCGCCCCCCAAGGCCCCTGACTGTGTTCCTCAGCTGCTGAGCGTCCCAGGTCCCCAGACAGGGATCACTAGGGCCTGCACTTGTGAGTGCTGACCGTTGCAGGACTGTCCACTGGCCTCGGGACATTCCAGGCCTGGGAGGTCATGGGCAGTTTCCCTCAGGGTTGCCCTCTCTCCCACCCCGCCTCCTCTCCCCCGACTCACCCTGGCTCATCTGTGAGCTCAGCACCTGCTGTTCCCTGCCTACGACGCCCTTCCCAGAGGCCTCCATGGCCTGGTCTTTCCCAGTATGGCAGGCTCTGCTGAAGTGTCACCTCCTCAGAGAGGCCCTCCCTGATAATCCACTCAAAGTAGCTCCTCTGGTCCTCTTTCTTCTCTGTTTGACATGGAGCCCTGGGGGAGATGATCTCGGTTCGGGACTGCGTGAGAAGGGACTCGCTTCCCGAGTCCTGGGGTCCTGCTTGTTGCAACGGCTCACCTACTCTGCCTCCCTGTCCTCCAGGAAACAAGACAAGGGGTGACTCCAGTCTTGCCGGAACAGCTCACTCTGGGAAGCCTGGGGAGGAGAAAGTCAAAAAGCAACCGCCCTCTCCTCCAGTCCACTTGAAATCCGTCCACAGGGGCCAAGACCCCACAGAATCTGGAAACCAGAGGGAGCCTCTGGCTGGCCCAGAAACCTCACTGTGAACTTGCTCAGACCCCAGAGCTGCAGGTGCGCAGTGATGGGGAGCGGTGACAAAGTTCTGGAGGAGGAGGCACCGATGAAGTGCCAGCCCCGCACTGCCAAACCCCGTGCCCTCGCCCCTCTGGGCCTAGTTGTCTCTTGGGTTAAAGGAGTCACTGGGAGCCTGGCAGGTAACAAGGGCACAGTGCAGCGCCCAGGCCACGGCACCGCAAGTGCTGCCGCTGAGTATTCAGCCTTCGCAGCAGAAGCCTGGGGCCTTTTCCTGGAGAACCTCGGCTTCCTTTGCCTACTTGGCTCCACCTTCACGAAAAGCCTAATTCCGGTGCCTCTGCTGCTCCTGTAGACCTGGCCCAACTGTGGTTTCCTAAGAGCTGTTTGAAGTCTAGTTTGCTACTGGAGTTGGGCTCTTTCTTATTTTTATGAGTTTTTTTTTTTTTAAACTTTCTTCCTTCTTTCTTTCTTCCCAACCCCCTTAATTTTCTTAGAAAAGAGAATTCATGCTTTGTCAAAGAGGTCACGAAAAACCTCTGCCCTCCAAATTGTAGCACTTGGGGCTCCCGGAGCCAAGGAAGAGGTGCGGGGAGGAGGTTCAGGATGCCATTGGCTGAACCGAGGGCCACGGATCAAGGCACAGGTGCAAGGCAGACCACCAAGGTCGTGCCCAAGGAAAAAGCTAAAGCACCCCTGAGAGCCCGAGTGAACACAGGGTCCCTGCGCACCTGCTCCCTGCTCCAGGCCCAGCTGTCTAAGCCAAACAGGGCGCTTCTCCCCTCCCTTCATGCTGACTGGCTCGGGTAGTTCAGTTCTGAGCCAATCAGCACATGGCATTCTCTTGGCTACAGGCATTGGTCAAGGGAGATCTAATCAGCATCAAATTCAGGACTTGGTGCCAAGATGGGGGCGCCTCGTGCCCCCTCTTTTTCCCGCTGCGGTGCTTGGTTGAGGTCACCCACTTACTAGGAACCAAAGAGGCAGGATTCGGACTTCTCATCCGGCTCCAGTTTCTAGACATACTGCACTGGTACCCCATTACCAAAGCCACTGTTGGCCTAGAAATGCTTTAAAATACAGACGAGAAGACACACCCCCAAAACGATAACGTGATTGCACTAACCTAGAAGGGTAAGGGGTGATTTGTGTGTGTCCATTTTTCCATTTTTCTATATCACCTCAAAGACACAGCTTAGTAACCAAAAACACAGTTGGAAGCAACAGGAAACTTTACAGAAGTGACTTTAAAATACCCCAGGGAGGAATACTGTGAGGACAGTGAACCCCGTTCTTTGAAGCTCTCTCCACTTTCTCTGTGCCTGTCAGCACTGCTCTTTCTCGGCCTTTTTCTGGACCTACTGGGGAGGAGAAGCCAGCTTTCCCTTGAAGTTGCAAAACTGAGAAAGCTCTATGAGGTGCTGAAGGCCACCTGGAGAAAACTTGAAGAGTGAGAGAAAATGCAAGACAGAAAGAGAGAGAGAGAGAGGCGGGAGGGGGAGAGAGAGGAGGGAGCTGGAGGGCAAGAAAGGCTGAGAGAAAGAAGAAACGGTGCCATCACTGAAGCCCCTGGAAGCAGCCATGCCTGCAGGCACCCAACCCGGAGCTTATCAGAATGTGAGCCAGTGTGTAACCATTTTCACTCAAGCTAATTTGAGTTGAATTTCAGTCAAGAATCAAGAAAAAGGGCACTAACCCAAAGGACAACGTGAGGGTTTTTTTCTTTTTTAGCCAGTTATGACATAAAAGATAGTATTAGGCTTTGGGCCCTTTCCCGAATGCCTGAGGAGTGAAGCGTTCAGAAGCCAGCCCGGTGAGGGAGGACCTGCCCCTGCAAGGTCCACGCCCCAGGGTCGTCTGGCCTCAGTTTCTCTACCTGCAACAAAAGGCCTGCCCCCCAAGAGAAGGGGGTGGAACCAGAGTCTGGGGAAACCCCAGGGATCAAAATTAATTAAAGCGCGGAGCAAGGCTCAGATGAGAGGGACTCATAGAGCTCTATAACAACCCTAATAAAGAATTTCCCTTCAATTACAGGATAATTTTCTTCTCACGGCATCACAGCCGTCACCCGGCAGTTTCCTGGGCCGCTCTCCATGTGGCTGGACCAGTCTTTCTGGAATCCCTGCATTTTTTTTCCTAAGAGACTCCGGGAAGGCAGTGAGGATGAAAAGGAAGGACAGTGGGTCCATTTTAGCATGGCTGTTCTGTGGGAACCAGGGGCTGGAGCCAGGGGAGGCTCAGGGCCCGCTTCCTGCAGCCCTGGTGGGGAAGGGCTCCCTCATCTCTGTGCTGCTCTGAACCCCTCTCCACCCGTCCTGACACACCACCACACACATGCACACACATGCACGCACACACGCACACACACACTCACACGTGCTGCCCGCTCGCCACTTCTAAATACCACCAGGAGTTTTGGTCTCCGTCCCGGCCCTCTGTGCCTGAATGCCCCAGCCCCTCCTGCCCACTCACGCAGCTGGCCAGGGCTTCTTCAGCCCGTCCTTGTGCCGCCCCAGATGTACCCACGTCCCCTGTCCTGTCCACGCGCAGCACCTGGACTCATGCCCAGCAGGGAGCGCAGTGGTGATTAACCAATCCACGACGCCACGTCTTATTCCTGTTCCCAACTGCCTGAGCCCGTGAGGGCAGCTTCCTGCGGCGGCCCCGGGCCTGGCACACGGCAAATGGCAGGTAAGTACTTGACAAGGTAAATCCTGAAAAGAGCTCACGAAGCCACTAAGCGTCTATAGGGGTCAACACACCTTTTCTTAAAGGGACAGATGGTCAGTATTGGGGGTTGTACTGGCTAAGAGGTAACATGGCTAGTGTAGGCTCCTACATACCTTTTAAAATGGAACCATTTAAAGCTGCAAACCTGTTCTCGGCTGAGGGGCACTTAACAGGCAGCTGGCCAGACTGGGCCCGGGGGGACCTACTGGGCTGTCTGAAAAGTCAGGGCGTGTTTTCCATGTTTGTCTATGCAAAAATGTGTCATGAATTTTCCGACAGCCCAATCGTTTGCCGCCCCTAAGTACATGCCGGGCTCTCTGTCAGCTGGTGGGGCTGTGGGAGGGGGATGGCAGGGACCGCAGTTTGTCCCTGTGTCACGGTTCTCCTCTCCTGCAGGAACAGAACCCCCAGACTTCAGGTCAGCACACACTTCCTTGAATAGAACCCACCCCAGCTTCCCTGGCAGCTCGGGGTGGCCACGTGGCTACATCTACCAAGGAGATGCAAATAGAAGCATTGTCTGGAAACTTCTTGGAATTTCTCCAAAGGCAGCTAGCACTTGGCTTTTCCCCATATTTTGCTTTGTTCCTTCCTTTTTCCTGGTGGCTGAAAGGTGGATGCAGCGGCTGGAGCTCCAGAAGCCAGGTTGTTCCATGAGGTAACTCTAGGAATGGAAGCCTTGGACAGTGGGACAGAAGCACTGGAAAGTAGACCCCATGTGGCTGTCCTGCCAGGCCCGGTCCTTCCTGCTGGCTGGTACATGAGTGAGACAGTGAAGGGGGTTCTCATTCCCGTCTAGGGTATAGGGCTTTGCATTCTAATGGCGGTGACGGGCAGAGGAGGCAAGAAGGGTACCAAAAGGAGAGGAGACACTTTCTGCTCTGCTCGTAGGTTCGCTAAGAGAAGACAAACAGGCTCCCAGCTCAGACTCCACTGTCCTCCGCCACTCGTAAGCGCCCGGGCAAGGAGAAGATTCAGCTCCGGAGGAGTCCTGCAGCGTCCACAGGGCTGATCTTTCCCTTGGGTCTGAAATCAGGCAGGAAGTCCCCTGTGCCACAGGCAAGTTCATGCTGATGTCACCACCAGGGGCCCGGGGGCCAGGCACGGCCTGCGGGTGTGCTGAGGGAGGGCGTCTGACAGTGACGTTTTTCTTCGTAGTCGTGATAGGGTGCATGTACTCACCAGGGAGAGAGAGAATCACTCCCAAGGGGAATGGCCACACTGCAATCCCTTCTCCATTCTCCTCTCGGGATTTTGGGCACGCACGCACACACGAACTTTGTGTATTTTTCAAGACTAGAACCTCGTAGTCAGCCATGAAGGATTCAGCCACCTTAACGACCACACCACCAACTGACCCCAGCTTTTCATTTGGAAAAGCTGCTCCCCGAAGTACCATGGACGTCTGGATACCTTCACTTAGATAACGCTGCGTGTGACTTTCTCACGCTGCTTCTCTCTCTCTCTTTTTTTTCCTTTGGAGAGGTTTTTGCTATAGGGCACGTGTGCTCGCCAGAGAGACAGAGAGACAGAGATAGAAAGCAAGAAATCACCCTCCAGGGGGGATGGTCACGCCGCAATCCCTTCTCCTCCATTCTCCTCTCGGGATCTTGGGCACACATGCACACACGCCCGGCATGAGTTTAAGCCACCAGGTCCGGAACTCGAACCGCGGTCGACTACATGGGAGTCCAGTGAAACAGCCATTACGCTAACTGCTGGTCCCCACTACTCTTCTCTCTTAACCTACACATATACGCGGATACAAATGCCTGTGTGCATGTGTACACACCCCGGCCTCGCCGACGTCACACGCTCTTCACCTCCACTTTCTGCTGTGAGTCTCCCAAGGACCGTCTCCTGCATAACCACAGAACAGTTGTCACAGCGCAGGCTGTGACTCCCCGACACGGCGGGGTCCGGCAGGCGAATACACGTTGCTCAGTGGGCGGCACTGTGTGCAGAGACCACAGCAGTGGATTACTGTCCTAATGCCCGCATGGCAGCACCACGCTATTACCTAATACCCAGCCCATGTCCCCAGCTGTCCCAGGAATGTCCTTTGCCTTGCACTTAGCTGTCGTGTCTCCTCAGTGTCCTTCCATCTAAAACCGTTCTGCTGTCATGGTCACTCTCGTCTTCTGTGACATTCACAGTTTCTGAGTCCAGGTCAGGGGTGCGTGTGTCAAATTCCTTAATGTGAACCTGTGCTTTTCACAAATGTGAATAGTTACCAGCCTCGAAGAGTCTGAAGTTTCTTTTTTAGAATGAGAATTATTTATTCAATTTTATTTCTTCTTCTTCAATTTAACCAGAGAGAGGAAGAGTGAGAAAGGAAACCACCAGGCCCGGGGCTTGACACAGAGCCCTCATGAGCTCACACAGAGCCAAGCTGGCCACAGGCCCATGGAGCAGCTGGGTGGGCAGACCATGGTGGCCTTGAAGAACAGATCAAGACATCGAGGTCTCTGTCACCCACTTGGGTGGGGCTCTCCCACTGAAGGTTTAAGCAGGAGCGCTCCAAGCTCAGAGAGCACAACAGAGACATCTCTTTGAAGGAGATGAGGAGGGAGACGCTTTCTCTTGCGAGTCGAAGGCAAAGCACTCCAGCACATCATGGGTAGGAACTGAGCTGGACCAGCCAGGCTGCAGAGAATGGCGTTCCTGCTAGCGGGTCCTGACGGGCCGTAGCCAGGTAGCCAGCGCCCTCTAGGTGCTCAAGAACAGGAGGGGGCGGGGAGCTGCCTGTGTCCCACACCTGGAACCAGACGCTTCCACCCACGAGGACCCTGACCCTATGAGCCCAGAAGCCCCTGCACAGGCTGCAGCGTGGAGCCGTGGAGGCCCAGAGACAGAGGCCCGGCCAGGGTCTGCTGCCTCGCCACGTCGGCTGGGCTGAGAACACCGGGAGCTCCCCTCCAGCGACCGAGAGTGTCCTTGTCTGTCCCACCAGTCCCCCTTCCCAGGGCTTCCCCACTACCTTGCCACCTGCGATTTATTTCTGGGTGTTTGTTTGTTTGTTTGTTTTGAGTGACTGATAAGTTCATGTACAAGGGAAGCTCGTATCAGTGCTGTTAACCTATCACTTGCCGTCGCCATAATAAATGCAACAAAAAGCAAACAGTACTTTAAATTCTAGCTAGACAACTAGTGCCCGTGGAAGGTGCTCGGCTTGCGGCCCTTTTTTCCTTGTTAAAAATAATAATAAGGGGGCCAGCAGGTGGCATGGTAGTTAAAGGAGCTGGACTCCCACATGGCTGACCACGGTTCGAGTCCCAGACTGGGAGGCTTACTTTCTCACTTTCTCTCTCTCTCTCTTCTCTGTCTCTCTCTGGTCAAATTAAAAATAAATGAATAAACAAAGTTAATTAAAATATGTAAAACAATAATAAGAGTTAGTAAACAGGGAACAGGATTAGCAAATGTTAGAGAGACCAGGGCACACCCCAACTCCAAATGGAAACTTCATCCTTGATGGAATCAGAAAGACTGGACAAGACTGGAAAATGAGATCTCCCTCCTCCTCTGTGGGCTGCAGTTACTTCGTGCCTTTCCGGGAGCCCCTCAGATGGTCAGGGCACACACTTGGGGAGACTCCAATGGAGGCCGGTGGTTCCCAGGGTGCAGCACCCTGAGCACCCGCGGCATCGGGAATGGAGACCATCAGGCTTCCCACCCCCCAGGCCTGCAGATCAAAAACAGGGAGTGACCCCGCAGTCTGCATTTTCATAAGCTCCCCCCTCCCCACCATGGTCATGCTGTGGGCTCCAATTGGAAACACACTGCTCTAGGCGATGACGTGGCAGGTGACAGAGCTCGGAGCTAACCCTTCCTGGGAGGAGCAGCACCCTTGCTGTACCTCGGTTTCTACACACACAGGGGACCGCAGTGAGACCTGCTGGGACACACACAGCCAGGGCTTAGCCCCCGTCTGCTGACACCAAGAAAGCATCACAAACGCTCGTCATCGTAATTAGTAATTAAAGGACTAGAGTGAGAGGGATTCGAACCCAGAGAGCAGGAGTATCCCTTTCACTGCCACCCTCTGTACTGTTCCACCTACCACCAAGCTTGCACGCTTTTGAAAATTTCTAGAAAAATCTTATAAAGTAAAAACATTAAGGAAGCGACTGGCAGGTGGTATGGTAGTTGAGGCACTGGTCTCCCATATGGCCAACTACGGTTCAAGTCCCAAACCCAAAGGCTTGCTTTCTCACTTTCCCTCTCTCTCTCTCTGAACATTCTTTAAACATTATTTAAAGAGGACAAAGCATATACATATGACAGTTTGTATGAGAATTACCCGTGTGTTCCTCGTGCTGCGTGTGGGCTTGCACAGAAGTCTTTCTGTAAGTACGCTCAGCACACGTCCACGGACACGGCAGTTATCTGGGAACCTCTGGCTGGGTCCCTTCCCAGTCTTCTATGTGACCCGAGAGTCTCTGTTTCTTGTTTGTGTCTGGTTTACAACAGACACTTGTCTTAGTCATAACTCAGTGGTTGTCAGTGGCGTGGGGGACTCTTGCCCCTCATGGGACACTGTCTGGAGACATTTTTGGTTGTCACAAGTGGGGAAGGAGGGGGTGCTACCGGCATCTAGTGGGTAGAGGTTGGGGAGGACACTAAACATCCCAAGGGCATGGGACAGTTCGTGACAAAGAATGACCTGGATTGAAATGCCAGTAGTGTCAAAGCTGAGAAGCTCTGGTTACAACCAGAGAAAACCAAACACGCACGGTGGGGGTTTCCCTCGGAGGTCCACGGCTGCTCTTCACTGGCATGTTTGGTCCGTGTGAGCTCATTTCACCTTTGAGATCTCATTGTGAGTTAAAAGTCACCGTTCTGGACAGCAGGTGGCATGGAGGCTGGGTGCTGGACCCCACATGGTCAGCTTCACAGTTCAAGTCCTAGACCTGGTGGCTTGAGATTCATGCAGGTGCATGCACATGCCCAAAATTCCAAGAAGAGAGTGGAGGAGAGGGATTGCGGAGTGGCATCCCCATGGGAGGTGATTTCTCTTTGACTTTCAGAGACTTTCCCTCTCTGTCTCTGTCTCTGGTGAGAGCATAAGCCCTACAGTAAGGGAAAAAAAAGTCACCCTTCTTTTTTTTTTTGAGATTTTATTTAACTTTGTGTTTATTTAAATTTGACCAGAGAGGAACCAGCAATTAGCGTAATGGCTATGTCGCTGGACTCCCACGTAGTCAACCGCAGTTCGCGTCCCGGACCCAGTGGCTTAAAACTCACACCGGGTGCATGTGCGTGCGTGCCCAAGATCCCGAGAGGAGAATGGAGGAGAAGG
>NW_006159525.1:2571929-2574111 GCF_000334495.1 Tupaia belangeri chinensis
GTGTTGGTTACGGCGCTAGGCACTCCTACATGGCTGACTATGGTTCGAGTCTCAGACCTGGCGGCTTGCTTCCTCACTCTCTATCTCTCTACCGCTCCTTGTCAAATTGAAGAATAATAATTAATTAATGTTAAAAATGACCAGAGAGGGACAGAGCAAGAATGAGAGAGAGAGAGAGAGAGAGTGAAGGCAAGTCACCAGGCCTGGGACTCCAACTGCGGTCGGCCACGTGGGAGTCTAGCACCCTTAACCACCACGCCACCTGCCGGCCCCAGCCACCCTCCTTTCACAGACAAAGAAACTGAGGCCCTGAGTTACGTGCTCTGCCCCAGCACTGCCTGGCTCCTACGCCCCACTATCACGTCCCAGCCCCGTCTGGATCTCAAGAAGTGTCCCTTGCAAAGGGACTCTGTGTACTGGTGACTCAAGTCCCCTCTCTGAGCCCTCCTGTGGCCCGTGAGCATCCCCACACCGCTCCCAGGGCTCTGGTGTCCGGCTGGTAAAGAACAGCCTTTGAAGTCGGCTGCTGGGTCTCTCGTTGACTCCCGCCCGCCCTGCCCCCGTTCCCAAGCATTGCCCCAAATCTGTCCCCCATCCCTTTGAGTGATTAGCCTAAAGACCAGGATGTACCTTGGACTTATTTGGGGCTGTTGTCTCTTAAAGATCAGAAGTATCTCTTGCCTTCATTCTTATTAAATTTATATGATTTTTTTTCTCATCTTCTACTCCATTGCTCTTCAAAACCAGTACCAAGCCCTTGGTGTCAAAAATTAAACCCTGTGGGCCATTTGGTGGCACAACTGTGACACCCTACATGCATGACACTGGGGCCTATGAGGATCGGGGTCAGCTTCCCCGTCGACTTGTATATGCTGGTGTGGTCCCATGTGCTGGTGACCCTGACTAGCTGGGAAGTCTGGGGGGGTCATGTCCTGGAACCCTGCTGAGGGTACTGTCTCTCTCTTTCTCCCCCACAAAATAAATACACTTAAAAAGAACCTGAGCATGCACACACCTAAATGCTGGGAAGCTCTTGCAGAGACCCAGTCCCAGACTCCTGCTCCCCCAACCCAGCCACCCCCTCGGCCCGTCTGGTAAAACACACCGTGTGCTTTTTAGCAAAAAATGCACAGGGTGGGCTCTTCTAAGTGCTGCCCGGCCCACCCAGGACAAGCGACAAAGAACTCCCCTCAAGAGGTACGGCTCTCCCCAATGGCAGGGTGGCACTGGGCACTGGGCGCAGTTGTGCAAAGCCTCCTCGGTCTGCAGCAGTAAACAAGCCCGCGGGGAGTTCTCAAACAATAAAGGAGGGAGACAGGATGAGACCGGAGTGTCTCTGGGCTGTCTCTGGGCTCAATGTGGAAATAATCATTTCTAAGAAAAACAACAAATTAAAAATTTTAAGGAGCTTCCTGCTGCATGATTTAAGATCTGGTTTGTCTGGAATGACATCAAAAGGCATAAAATATAAACATTTCAGAGTGTCTCTCTCAGTCTCCATCCCATCCACCCTCACCACACACGCGCGCGCACACTCGCACACACACACACAGAGCAGCTGAAATGACAAAGCGGGAGGAGGGCTTCAGAGTCATGTGGACCATGACTCACTGGAGGGGAAGGAAAGAGGCCAGGGTGGGGCGGACGCAGGTGGGCAGATACAGGACAGCACAGGCTGTCCCCAACTGAGTGGGCATCTCCAGTGCCAGGCACAGAGTCGGCACATGGCAAGGGTCCTTCGCTCCCAGCAACCCCACGAAACTGATATTCTCCACACCCACACCAATGAGGAAACTGAGGCACGGAAATGCCAAATAACCCAAATCAGCCTCTGGAAGCAGACCCCTCACACACACACACACCATAGAAGGCAGAATTGTTACCAGCTCCTAAACGTGTCCAAGTGAATACGGCACCTCACCCGGAAAAGGGGACGTGGCCCATGTCACTGAGTTGAGTTTCCAGCCAGGGAGATGGCCATGGATTGTCCGGGTGAGCCCCGTGTATGCACAAGGGGTTTCATGAGAGAGAGGCCGGCAGTCTGGGTGGAGAGAGGTGTTAGGAGGTGCCCCTTTGCTGGAATGGGAGACCGAGGAATGGTGGTGAGCTGGAGGACGCGGCCGCCTCCAGACGCTGGGAACGGCAGACCGGCGAGATTCTTGTCCGACGTCTCCGGAAGGAA
>NW_006159525.1:2574711-2579792 GCF_000334495.1 Tupaia belangeri chinensis
GGAGCCCGCGGCCCCCTCCAGACGCGGGGAACGGCAGACCGGCGAGATTCTTCTCCGACGTCTCCGGAAGGAACACGGTCCTGCCGACACCTCCACCCGAGCCTCTGACCTCCAGACCTGTAAGAAGCTGAACGAAGTCTGGGGACTCCGAAGGCACAGCCCAGGCTCAGGTTCCCGGGACCCAGACCAGGACTCCAGCCCCTCGGCCCCGTCCTGGCTGTGTGTGGACGGTCCCCGCTCGCTGGCTCATTCGTAGAACGAGCTCAGGAGAAGACGTTTGTTGCTGGGTTTGCCTGACGTGGGAGAAAACACCACCCTTCTGGTTTGCCCCGTTTCTGTTTATAGCATCATCCTGGTCATTACGGAGGGTGCTCTGGTCTGAATGTTCACATTCCCCCAAATTCGTATGAGGAGATTTAACCCCAAGGTGAGAGCACAGTGAGGTGGGGCCTGTGGGAGCCCATGAGGTCTTGAGGGCTCTGTCCTGGGGAGCAGGATCAAGCCCTCGGGAGAGGTCTGAAGGAGTTTCGGGCTTGCTCCCCACGCCCCACGGGAGGCCGCAGCAGGAACCCGCCAAGCACAGCGGCCGGCCAGGCTCTGCTGGATCCATGTGCGGAGCTCACATCCTGCAGGACAAGCCAGAGAAACCCCATGACAATACAGACTTGACACCTCAGTCCTGCTCCCACGTTGCACTATTTACACCAATCATTTGGGTTCACAACATCCCAGACTGGGGGCTTTCTCCCAGGGGAAGGAAACACGGAGAACTCAGCATGGGGAGCTGTTCAACCCACTGTGCCCCTCACTCGGTGGATGGGACAGAATGGAGCATGTGTAACTTGGGTTCTGTGTCTTCAGTTTGCTTTTTAGTTTTGCTGTAGGACTGTGTGGCTGTGGTGGTGGAGGGGGATCCCCCAGGGGGTAGCCACGCCACAAACCCTTCTCCTCCACTTTCCTCCCGGGATGTTGGGCACGCACACACATGTGCCCGACATGTTTCCCAAGCTGCCAGGTCTGAGACTTGAGCACAAGGTTGGCCGTGTGAGACCCAGCTGTCTTAACCTTCCATGCCGCTGACTGGCCCTTCGTGTCTTACTCTGCTAAAAACGAGAATCGCGTGGAAGGCAGTCTAGGGCTGCACTGTTCAAGGCCACTCTGCTCAAGCTTCGTGTATGAACTAGTCACCCCAAGGGCGATCTGAGTCCTCTCATTAGCTCAGAAAAACTGGGGCCCAACAAAGTTACCCTGAGCGAATGGGGAGGGCTCCCATGGCCTGGGGCTCTCGCCTGGCCAGCCTGTTCCCTATCACTCACCGTTGCAGGGAATTGCTGCTGCTGCTGCAAAGCCTTCAGGAAAGCTCTGGGGACCCCCAGAAGAGCAGCTATTTCAATGTTTTGTTTGCAAAGGCCAGCCATGGGGGCAGGTGGGGACCATGGGGGTTATAACCCAGTTCCAGAGGTTCGGCTGAGCTCACTTGTTACCTGCAGAAAGAATGGGGGAGGTAAACCTTATTCCAGTCCAGCCGGGAGGCTCTCACATGCAGATGAGGGGCCAGGTGAAGGGACAATAGAGCCCCGGGGACACCACTCTGTCCCTCCTTTAGTAAAAGTTATCTGGGCGCCTCTTTGGTGCCAGGCTACAGGGTAGGCTGGAGCCTCCAAAGAAGCTTGGGGACAATTGCGGTTGGGGGCGGAGTGCATATAAGCAGGTTGATAATGTGGCAGGGAACCCTGGGAGCCAGGACTCTGGTGGGGGTGGGAGGGGCAGAGCTTACGGTCAGGCTCCCCTGCTGCAAGAGGCCTGTGCTGACCCCTTGCCAGTCCAGCCAGCCTCTCACTCTTTTGTGTCCCCAAGTAGTGTCTCACCACCAAAGCACTCTTGTACCCGCACCCACCTCCCACGTACGACATGGCACAGCTGGAAACTGTCGGAAATGCAGACTGCCTCTGAACGGGACCCCTGATTTAACAAGATCCCCAGATGGTCTGTGCACCTTTAACACTGAGCCTACTGCTGGGGGGCGGCAGGCAGATTTTAAGGGAACACCTACTGTGCACAGGGCGCCAGGCCCTGGGTGGGCAAGGAAGAGCAGGACTGAAAGCCGAATGCCAGCCTGCAGGGAGGGACCAGAGCCACAGCTGGGACCTGGAGAGTGGCGGGGGCTTTTCTGAGAGGGTGTCTAACCTCAGAACCCAGTCAAGGAGCCGGCAGGCCAAGCTTGGAGGCGAGATCTTCAAGATGTTCGATCAGAGGAACAGTGTGAGCAAAGGCTCCGGAGGTGAGGCTCGTCAGCCTGTTGGGGAACAGGCAGGGCAGTGCTCAGGCCCTGATGCGTGGGAAGGGACAGGGGAGGTCTCCTTTGCAGGTCTGCATGCCTGCCAGGAGGCCTTGCTGACCACACCCCACGCCCCAGTCTACGCCAAGACCTGGCACTCGCGTCTTCCTGGGGAGTGTGGGCTTCTGCTGACTGCTCTGCCTCCACTGGTGCAGGACTGGCCACCTCCCAGATTTTCCTGTAACCCAGTGGGACCCTGGATAGAAACGGAGGCAGTGGAGACCCAGACAGGTGCCTCAGACCCCTGGCCCCAACTGTTTGCTTCCTTCCTCTCCTGTCTTCTCGAACCCCTAAAATGGGCATCCAGGCCCAGGGCTCGGCCGGCCTCAGCAGGGTGCGGGCGTTCAAACTAGTTAGGGAAGAGCCTCTCCATCATTCGTTTTCCCAAAGCAGTGCTTTCATATCCAAGCATGTTTAAAGTTCTGTCCTGAACTTCATTTCCCATAGAGAAAGCTTCAAAGCCAGACCTGGCAGAATGAAGATACGCAAGGAGGAGCGGTCAGAGGGTACTTCGCAACCTCCAAACTGGAATCAAGTGTCGCGGTGGGTGGAGTCGGGACATATTAAAATCACAAAAGAAGGGCACCTGGGAAGGGGAAGGACCGCAGGAGGGTTTTGTAAACTCCAGGTATCGGCCTTCTTTTGCATGCATAATCGCTCCCTCTCTTCTCACCTGGGTGGCCAGGCGCCGCCCCTGTCCCATTGCCCGTCCCACCTTGGCACTGGCGCCCCAGAATTCCCCGCCAAGGCTTTCTCTGTCCATTTCAAACAATCTGCTTTCCCCTCCCAGAGCGAGGGAGAGGGAAATGGCTGGGTGGGGGCCAAAGAAAAGGCTGCCTTGGCGAATAATTTACCCCCAATCAATGAAGGGGCTGCTGAGGCCGGAAGGACATAACCGGTCACAGGACCAAAATGTCCATCAATAGGAGTTTAGCCTAATCAGGGTTAAAACCCACACGATAAGGCCCGGTGCGGCCGCCCTGCAGGACATCAAGGATCACCAGGCAATAGCACCTTGCGCTGGCACATCGCCAAAAGCGAAGGTTTTGATGGATCAGCAAACAGTAACGCGGGGCATCTCCACAAACGCCATAGAAAATTCGAGTTACGATAAACTATGCATGGTTCAAAAAAAGTTTGTGCTTTAAATTCGTGTTTTAATGCCATTTTCCATGAACTTACTCAAGTACCCTCCTATGGTTCCAATTTGTAAGACCATCTATAAATATAAATATAACTTAGAACGTTGAGCTGATAATGGCTTACCTTTGACCGCATCCTTACTTCACCAAGTAATCAGCTTTATATTCTTTTTAAAATCTCACGGTGCCATGAAGTCGGGCTATTATTACGGCCACAGGTGGGGAAGCAGCCTTGGGACAGCACACCTTCCACTCAAGGTCCTTGAAAAGTGTTAAGGCTTTGTTTATTTGCAGGATCTAAAAAGTAAATAAATAAATTCAGACTTCCAAATATTTGAATTTACTTTGTTAAATTACCACAGGAGGGAGCCAGTAGGTGGCATGGTGGTTAAGGAGCTGGAACCCCAGGTAGCTAGCTGACTGTGGCTCAAGTGCCCACCTGGTGGCTTGCTTCTCACTTTCCCTCTTTCTGATGAGAGCACATGCCCTAGAACAACTTTAAAAATAATAAAAATAAATACAATTAAATATTTGTAAATGGCCAAAGGATTGAACCATATGAAACGGGCATAACTGGCTCTCTTGACCTAATAAATGGGCAATTTTATGTGGTTAGCCTAATGTATTTGTGTAGTTTAAATAATTAACAACTTAGAAATAATACAATAAAAAATGTATCATGAATTGTTCAATTGTGTGCATATTTGGGGCCAAAATTAACAAAGGGACAAAAATGTTTTCTTTTGTAGTTGCCATAGGGCAGTTGCACTTGCCAGAGCAAGACTGAGAGACAGAGAGAGGGAGAGGGAGAGAGCACCCTCCAGCGGGCTATGGTCACACGGTAACCTTCGCTTTTATTTCTCTAAACTTTGGAGATCTGGGGCATGCATGCCCAGCATGTTTTTCAAGTCACTGGGTCCAGGATTCAAACCACCATCAGCCATGTGAAATCCAGTTCTTTTAAACACCAGGCCATGAGGCCCATCCCAAAATGTATTTTCTTTCTTTTTTAGTTTTTTCACATAGGGCATGTGTGCTGGTTGGAAGAGACAGAGAGAGGGAAAGTGAGAAACTCCCTGCCAGGGGATGGCCTCACCACACTCTCCTCTCTCCCATTCTCTTTTCAAGATTTTGGACATGCACACCCACTCGATTTGCAAGCTGCTGAGTCCAGGACTTGAACTATGGTTGGCCATGTGGGATTCCAGAACTTTAACTGCCAGGTCACCTGCTGGCCTGTCAAAAAGATTTTATTTATTTACTTAAATTTTAAAGGTTAAAGAGAAATTTGGGCACGCGTGCTCACCAGAGAGACAGAGAGACAGAAAGCGAGAAATCACCCTCCCCTCCCTCCCTGGAGATGGCCACGCCGCAACCCCTTCCCTTCCATTCTCCTCTTGGGATTTTGGGCACACATGAACAAGCACTTAGCGTGGGTTTGAAGCCACCGTGTCCAGGACTCAAACTAGGGTCAACTACATGGAAGTCCAGGGACCTAACCATTATGTCATCTGCTGGTACCCCCAACAAATGTTTTTTTTTTTTTTTATTCTTTTTTTTTTTTTTTTTGGGGGGTTTTTCCTTGTAGGGCGCGTGCACCC
>NW_006159525.1:2580069-2582922 GCF_000334495.1 Tupaia belangeri chinensis
CTAAGCTTGGAGGCGAGATCTTCAAGATGTTCGGTCAGAGGAACAGTGTGAGCAAAGGCTCCGGAGGTGAGGCTCGTCAGCCTGTTGGGGAACAGGCAGGGCAGTGCTCAGGCCCTGATGCGTGGGAAGGGACAGGGGAGGTCTCCTTTGCAGGTCTGCATGCCTGCCAGGAGGCCTTGCTGACCACACCCCACGCCCCAGTCTACGCCAAGGCCTGGCACTCGCGTCTTCCTGGGGAGTGTGGGCTTCTGCTGACTGCTCTGCCTCCACTGGTGCAGGACTGGCCACCTCCCAGATTTTCCTGTAACCCAGTGGGACCCTGGATAGAAACGGAGGCAGTGGAGACCCAGACAGGTGCCTCAGACCCCTGGCCCCAACTGTTTGCTTCCTTCCTCTCCTGTCTTCTCGAACCCCTAAAATGGGCATCCAGGCCCAGGGCTCGGCCGGCCTCAGCAGGGTGCGGGCGTTCAAACTAGTTAGGGAAGAGCCTCTCCATCATTCGTTTTCCCAAAGCAGTGCTTTCATATCCAAGCATGTTTAAAGTTCTGTCCTGAACTTCATTTCCCATAGAGAAAGCTTCAAAGCCAGACCTGGCAGAATGAAGATACGCAAGGAGGAGCGGTCAGAGGGTACTTCGCAACCTCCAAACTGGAATCAAGTGTCGCGGTGGGTGGAGTCGGGACATATTAAAATCACAAAAGAAGGGCACCTGGGAAGGGGAAGGACCGCAGGAGGGTTTTGTAAACTCCAGGTATCGGCCTTCTTTTGCATGCATAATCGCTCCCTCTCTTCTCACCTGGGTGGCCAGGCGCCGCCCCTGTCCCATTGCCCGTCCCACCTTGGCACTGGCGCCCCAGAATTCCCCGCCAAGGCTTTCTCTGTCCATTTCAAACAATCTGCTTTCCCCTCCCAGAGCGAGGGAGAGGGAAATGGCTGGGTGGGGGCCAAAGAAAAGGCTGCCTTGGCGAATAATTTACCCCCAATCAATGAAGGGGCTGCTGAGGCCGGAAGGACATAACCGGTCACAGGACCAAAATGTCCATCAATAGGAGTTTAGCCTAATCAGGGTTAAAACCCACACGATAAGGCCCGGTGCGGCCGCCCTGCAGGACATCAAGGATCACCAGGCAATAGCACCTTGCGCTGGCACATCGCCAAAAGCGAAGGTTTTGATGGATCAGCAAACAGTAACGCGGGGCATCTCCACAAACGCCATAGAAAATTCGAGTTACGATAAACTATGCATGGTTCAAAAAAAGTTTGTGCTTTAAATTCGTGTTTTAATGCCATTTTCCATGAACTTACTCAAGTACCCTCCTATGGTTCCAATTTGTAAGACCATCTATAAATATAAATATAACTTAGAACGTTGAGCTGATAATGGCTTACCTTTGACCGCATCCTTACTTCACCAAGTAATCAGCTTTATATTCTTTTTAAAATCTCACGGTGCCATGAAGTCGGGCTATTATTACGGCCACAGGTGGGGAAGCAGCCTTGGGACAGCACACCTTCCACTCAAGGTCCTTGAAAAGTGTTAAGGCTTTGTTTATTTGCAGGATCTAAAAAGTAAATAAATAAATTCAGACTTCCAAATATTTGAATTTACTTTGTTAAATTACCACAGGAGGGAGCCAGTAGGTGGCATGGTGGTTAAGGAGCTGGAACCCCAGGTAGCTAGCTGACTGTGGCTCAAGTGCCCACCTGGTGGCTTGCTTCTCACTTTCCCTCTTTCTGATGAGAGCACATGCCCTAGAACAACTTTAAAAATAATAAAAATAAATACAATTAAATATTTGTAAATGGCCAAAGGATTGAACCATATGAAACGGGCATAACTGGCTCTCTTGACCTAATAAATGGGCAATTTTATGTGGTTAGCCTAATGTATTTGTGTAGTTTAAATAATTAACAACTTAGAAATAATACAATAAAAAATGTATCATGAATTGTTCAATTGTGTGCATATTTGGGGCCAAAATTAACAAAGGGACAAAAATGTTTTCTTTTGTAGTTGCCATAGGGCAGTTGCACTTGCCAGAGCAAGACTGAGAGACAGAGAGAGGGAGAGGGAGAGAGCACCCTCCAGCGGGCTATGGTCACACGGTAACCTTCGCTTTTATTTCTCTAAACTTTGGAGATCTGGGGCATGCATGCCCAGCATGTTTTTCAAGTCACTGGGTCCAGGATTCAAACCACCATCAGCCATGTGAAATCCAGTTCTTTTAAACACCAGGCCATGAGGCCCATCCCAAAATGTATTTTCTTTCTTTTTTAGTTTTTTCACATAGGGCATGTGTGCTGGTTGGAAGAGACAGAGAGAGGGAAAGTGAGAAACTCCCTGCCAGGGGATGGCCTCACCACACTCTCCTCTCTCCCATTCTCTTTTCAAGATTTTGGACATGCACACCCACTCGATTTGCAAGCTGCTGAGTCCAGGACTTGAACTATGGTTGGCCATGTGGGATTCCAGAACTTTAACTGCCAGGTCACCTGCTGGCCTGTCAAAAAGATTTTATTTATTTACTTAAATTTTAAAGGTTAAAGAGAAATTTGGGCACGCGTGCTCACCAGAGAGACAGAGAGACAGAAAGCGAGAAATCACCCTCCCCTCCCTCCCTGGAGATGGCCACGCCGCAACCCCTTCCCTTCCATTCTCCTCTTGGGATTTTGGGCACACATGAACAAGCACTTAGCGTGGGTTTGAAGCCACCGTGTCCAGGACTCAAACTAGGGTCAACTACATGGAAGTCCAGGGACCTAACCATTATGTCATCTGCTGGTACCACCAACAAATGTTTTTTTTTTTTTTATTCTTTTTTTTTTTTTTTTTTGGGGGGTTTTCAATTTCGG
>NW_006159525.1:2582956-2583464 GCF_000334495.1 Tupaia belangeri chinensis
CAGAAAGTGAGAAATCACCCTCCAGGGGGGATGGTCACGCCGCAATCCCTTCTCCTCCATTCTCCTCTCGGGATCTTGGGCACGCACACACACGCGCCCGGCGTGAGTTTTAAGCCACCGGGTCCGGGACACGAACCGCGGTCGACTACGTGGGAGTCCAGCGACATAGCCATTACGCTAACTGCTGGTTCCCCAAACAAATGTTTTTAAAAAGATTTTCTGAGATTGATCTCATGGCCTAGGGGTTGGGAGAGCCAGATTCCACGTGACCAACTATACAGTTCAGCCCTGGCCTCAGCAGCTTGAAAAACATGGTGGACACATGTGTGCTCAAAATTCTAACAGGATGAAGAATTAGGAGAGGGAACCAGCAGTTAGTGTAATGGCTATGTCGCTGGACTCCCATGTAGTCGACCGTGGTTTGCGTCCCGGACCCGGTGGCTTAAAACTCACGCCAGGCGCGTGTGCGTGCGTGCCCAAGATCCTGAGAGGAGAATGGAGGAGAAGG
>NW_006159525.1:2583549-2610169 GCF_000334495.1 Tupaia belangeri chinensis
ACCCCCTCCAAAAAAAAAAAAAAAAAAGAGTTAGGAGAGAAGAGCTCATGGTGTGACCATACCCCATGGCAGGGTTCTTTCTTCCTTCCTGTCTCTAACTTCCTATTTCTCTCTGGCAACTGCCTGTATATTCTGGCTAGCTAAAGAAAAAAAAAAAAAAAGACTCTTTTGCTGAATCGATCTAGCCAGTTAGGAAGAATATTCAAGTCCAATTGAAAGAAGCTCACAGATTTGGAGATTAACTAAGAGTCTGAAGGCCAGTCCAGCCTCTGCAAAGCGAAACCCAGAATCCTGGGGGGAAGTTGGAGGAAGGGAAACCGCCAATGGGCTACCAGTGCCTGCGGGTGGGAGCGTGGGGAGGGCTACCCCTCGGCCATGTGAGTGAGCAACGCATCTGACTTTCCTCTCTGGAGAATAAACCGAGACACCCAGACACAGGGACATCTGGGGCCCTCCCATTCTGTGCTCATCGCTAAGTGGGTTTCCTCCAAACTCTGAACCCCTCTTTTTCCTGCTATTGCTCCGCTGCTCTGGACTGGATGGTTCCTATGGAGCACCTGGTTTCCAGATGACCTGACCTCTTCATCTAAGAGAGATCACCTCACTCGAGCTGGGCCAGTGGGCACCCCTCCCCAGGTCTGGGGGTCACCAGGTCTTTCAGACCGTTGCTCCAGGAGGGCAGGTCCCGCCTGCACAAGCTTCACCCACATTTCCTGCCAGGAAGAAGTCGCCCACCGAGGGCCCAGCGGCGGTGCAGTCTTTCTCAGTGCCACCACCTGGCCCCTCCTTGGATTTGGGGGAGCCAGCAACCTATCACTTTGCTCCCCTCAGCCTCAGCCAGTCCAGATCACATGCCCATTGTACACAAGGAGGCCTTGGGACACGAACCCAGGACCTTCCCATGTGGCCCAGCATCACGAAGCATTGCATTCCCACTGCGCCACCAGCAGTTGGCTTGTGCGCACGTCTCAGTCACTTGTCACCTGGTGTCTCCCAGCGGGATGGTGGCGATGCAGGAGCAAGTATATGCAGGACACAGGGCTCACACATCCTGTTTGCTTTCCGGCCTGGGCTCTTTGGGAGCTGCATGGGCACCCAGAGAAGCTAGGCGGCTCGTCGACAGGGCGCCAGGCCGTTAGCGGAAGCGCCTACCCCGGGGCCACCCTACGCAGCAGTGTGCACCGTGTTCCCCGCACGGACACCCTCGGGAAGTGTCCTGCATCTGGTTCTTCACTTCCTCTCACTCACTGCCTTTCTACGACAAGGGACATTTAGCAGCATCAGCAAAGCAAAGAAAGAAGGTTGGCTGTCCTAAGGGAAGAATGTAAAATTGCTATCTAGCTTCAAAATAGCTTGAGAAAACAAAGAAAGAGAAGCCATGGCCTAGTTGTCCGGGAAAGAGGAAGGGACAGGGGTTCTTGTTCCAAATGAAGGTTCCACTGGTGCTGCAGGGAGGGAGCACCACCAAGGACCCCCACAGGCCTGCAGGGCCCCCAGCCACCTGGAGGCTCCCCATAAATTCACAGTGCGTGGAAGCTGGACACTAGGAAATCCACTTCTTGTGGTAAGTCACTCGAATCTGGATGCTGTCGTGGCCCCGACTCTGGGAACAGCAGCCGGGCCCAATGACTCTCTTCCCTTGAGGAAGCCACAGGCTTTCCAAAGAGGATTTGTTTTTGTTTTTGTTTTTAATAAGAAAACTGCCTAAATGCATTTCGACATTGACTTTTCATTTCCCTACTTGCACCAGATGCAGGCGTGGGCTCATGCTGCAGGTGCTCTGAGAACCAGGGACCACAATAGGGTAAGACCGGAGTTGGCGGGGCCGCGGGGTGTGGTGGTTAAGGGCACTGGACTCCCATGTGGTCAACTGCGGCTTGCTTTCTCACTTTTCCTCTCTCTCACTCTGTCCCTCTCTGGTCAAATTAAAATAAATAAATAAAAAGAAATAATTATTAAAAAAAAAAAAAAGGAAAGCCTTGGAGAGAAATGGGGGGGGGGAGGCAGCAGGTGGCATGGTGACTAAGGTCTTGGACTTTCATAAAGTCATCTGCAGTTTGAGTCCCTGACCTGGCAGCTTGAAAGTCATATATGTGCCCAAGATCCCAAGGGAACAAGGAAAAGGGACTGCGGTGTGGCCATCCCCCTGAAGGAGATTTCTCACTGTCTCCAGCAAAGCTCACACACTATGGTAAAAACCTAAAACAAGAAAGAAGAGAGGGGAGAAAGGGAACTTTCCAACCTCAGCCAGTGGTCAAAGTCAGTATCTATACTGAGAATCTGCTGCAGGATGAAGCCAGGCGAGGAAAGCAAGACCGCGGCGGAGAATGACTCCCGAGGGCAGCTTTGGCCCCTAGATTCAGCTGTGCCTGAAGCCGCCAGTCTTTTCACCCACATGGACCAATAAATCCCATCTTTGATGTAAGTCGGCTTACATGGGATTTCTACTCACCTGCAATAAATAAATGCCGTAAAGCTTCCAGGTCAGGAAACTGCTGAAGAATTGTAAGTCTCCTTTTCAGTCTTAAGCCAGGATTGGTAAGAAAACCGAGTGCTGGCTGCCTAACGCTGGGGCCTGCCCCCTTTTCAATTTATCTGAGGAAAAAACACATTCAGCGTTTTGTCTGCACTCTGAGGATTAAGAGAGGGCCAACAGGAGAAAGAAGGAGGAAGACGGAACCTTCTTGAACAAGAACAGGGACATTGTTGGCACCGGAAGGCTGGACCAGAGAGGAGGGCCGTGCTGAGCCGCGCTGTCAGCCTGCTGTCGAGGGCGGGAGGAAAGCTGGCAGGTGGGCATGGAGCCCACAGGTGGAGGGGGAGTCTGAGCTAACCTGGCCAGCGGGGAGCTCCTTCTCCCTTGGCCCCGCTGCAACTTCCTGTTTCAAAGGGGGAGAGGCTTCCTGGCTCGCTGGACAGCACGCCGCAGTTGCAGTCGGTGCAGCCGAATCAGAAGCCGTTGTTCCCGTGGATCTTATACAGAGCTCTGCGATGATGGGAAGGTCCTCTGCGAGGCTGGTGGGTTTTCATTGAGAGCGGAAGAACGAACGAATCATTGCAAGACGTTGGACAAAACCCAAACACACCCGGCCTCCCCGGGGAGCCTGGGCCAGTGCTTTGCCTCTTGAGCCCCCACTTCCCACCACTTCTCTTCCCTCCTTGCTGTGAGGTCTCGTTCTTTGCCAGGCCCATGGAAGTCTGGGTGCCACCCCGCTCCCCGCTCAGCTTCCTGTTTCCCCACCCGGCTCCTTTCAAGTCCAGGAGCGAGGGCGCTCAAGCAAGGAAAAGACTCTTTCCTTAAAATTTCCGGCATGGGGAACCAGCAGTTAGCGTAATGGCTACGTTGCTGGACTCCCACGTAGTCAACCGCGGTTCGCGTCCCGGACCGGGTGGCTTAAAACTCACGCCGGGCCCGTGTGCGTGCGTGCCCAAGATTCCGAGAGGAGAATGGAGGAGAAGGGATTGCGGCGTGACCATCGCCTCTGGGGGGTGATTTCTCGCTTTCTGTCTCTATGTCTCTCTCTGTCTGGCAAGCACACGCGCCCTATAGAGAAAACCTCTCAAAAAAAAAAAACAAATTCCTGGCGTGTGCACCGCAGCTCATCATCAGCCAAATCCGTGGACAGGAGCCTGCCCTGGCCCTCAGCACCTCAGTCTAACGTGGGAAGAGACTCACGGAATGATCAGGACGCTTAGCATGGTCCCATTCAGCCCGGGGTACTCAGATTAGCTCAAGCGTTTCTGCTGTTTGTGTGGCGACCCTGGGAGCAGAATCCTGGCTGTGAAGGAGAATTGAGGCATGAACCCTGACACAGGCAAGAGGCAGTGTGGCAGACCGTCTTCAGATCTGTCTAAGGGTTACCCCTCTATCCCCATGGCTCTGAACGGGACGAATCTGCCCCTGGGGACATTTTCGGTAGTCACAGCTCGGCGAGGGAGGGTGTCTGGTATCTACTGGATGGGGCCAGGGAGGCTGCTGACATCCTCTAGTCCCCAGGACGTCCCCAAGAATCATCTCACCCTGCTCTGGCCACATGCTGGGTCTGAGGGACAGGAGGGCTCTGGGAATAACTCCGAAGAGCTGTCTCTAAGACCTACGTCGTAGCAAAGTGTGTCAAGGGGCAAGCACTGTCTCAGGTACCACCAAGAAAGCATAGCACGAGGAATGGAATTCTCACTGGCTACGTGGAGACTTGGCTCAGAATGTTCAGGGGACCCTCGTGTAGGGATTAGGGATGCCTTGGGCTGCATTTAAGAGAATCATGTTTACCAATGGCAGTTGCCGGTGTGTAAAACCGCGGAATTTGTGCACTGTGTGATTGGCGCCCCTGTCTACTGTGAGCGTGGATTCCCGATGACAGGGACCAGGACCCCAGAGCCCAGAGTAGCACTGGGAGCGGACAGGCACATGACAACTTGGGAATAAACAAAGGAAAGATCCGAACTGGGGCCTGACTTTTCCTCCATCCTAAGTCAGAAGGGGCTGCAGTTACAACGGGTATCCCTGGATTTCACAAGCCTGCACATGACCTTTGGAAAAATGCAGCAGAAATGAAATTTAATCTCTTCAGGGACTTTAAAGTCTCGCTCTGGAATTTTTTTTTTTTTTCTTTTTTTTTTTTTTTTTTTTTTTATTTGGGTGTTTTGGCTAAAAACGCATGATGGAATAAGAGCCCGACATCCGTTCCCAAAAGGATTAGTTTACTCGCCTCTCCTTAAAAACAGACAAGTCACCGAAGATGTAGAGAGTCAGGGAGGGACCCAGGAGAGAGCCCAAGACAGCCAGAGACATGAGAGACAGGCGAGAGACGCAGGCAAATAGCAGCCTGTGTGTCCTCCCTCTCTGCTTGCCCAGAAGCAGGGTTTCTGCATCTGTCGCTCCCGGCCTGTCCGGCCAAGGTTCCATCCTGCCTCCCAGAAAAAAGGCTTGTGGCACCTGGTACGGACCCTCCTGACCTAAGAGAAGCTGACATCTGACGGGAGGCTGGTGGGGACCGTCACACGCAGGCGACAGCCAGTAGCCACGGTTGCCGGCCTGGTTCTCATCCAGACCCATGTACGCCTCAGTGGACATGGATTAACTGAAAAGTACAGGGTACAAAGAGGTCCAAATCTTTTCCAACAATCATTTCAAAATAAAAGGAAAAAATGCAACGTGCAGTACGCAAACGCACAGCCCGGGACCCTCCGCCAGCCGTGCTGAGAGCTACGCTGAGCCACCCCATCCCACATGGCAGAACGGGGTTCTGTGGCAGCATCGCCAGGGCTGGATTGCTTGAGATCTGGTCTCTGGAGCCTGTGTCTCTATGTCCACACTCAGGTCGGCCACCGGCTGGCTTGGGGGTTCAGACAGTCTAATTCCATCAGCGTGGATTTCCTGAGGTCCTGCTGTGTAAAGGCCGCAGTCCAAGGCGGGTGACGAGCCTAGCTTGGGCAGCAGACAGAAGGTGGATTCCGGGTAAGGAGCCCAGGTTGCCCAGCCATGGGTAGAGAGCATCCAACATGGCCGCCGTCACCATCGAGACCTGTGCCCACCTTTATGGCTGTGTGACCTCAGTTTCCTTATCTACACCCCAGCTTCCTCCTGTCCTCTGGGGTGTCCTGGGGGCAGGAGGAGACGATGCCTATGAGACACGCCACCTGCCCCAGGCCTTTCATGGAGATGCACGGGGCTGACTGTCTCAGGCTGTGGTGGGCCTGCAGACCCTGCACACCTGGATGAAGGCGGGATCTGACTGGTAGGTCTGAGAGGGGACCAGACATTCTGCATTTCTATCAAGCCCCCGATGACGCCAGAGCGGCCGGTCTCAGGGCTCTGCAGGGCTGAGAGGCTGACAGGAGCCCTGGCCAGTCGGTCCAGCTGTTACATAAGGCCCATTCATCCCTCCGGCAGGAAAGTGCTCTTGGAAACGGGAAGGTAACTGCAGGATGAGAACCACTGTGCTGTGGTCAGCTGGGGCGGAGGGACTGACAGCCTTTCCTCACATCCCGGAGGGATCTCAGCCCCCCTGCTCCCCCGGTCCGGCTCAAGAGTCCCAGTAGGTGGAACGGGGCAGGAACAAGGAGGGGATCTGTGGATAAACTGAACCATGTGGCAGCCAGAGTGACCTTTTCAGGTCAGAAATCTGAACACAGATCCCGAAATCCTGCTGCACCGTCCCTGGCCCCGCAGTACTCCAAGGATAAAATACCATGCAGCAGCATCTCCCAGCCCGGCCCCTGCAGGTTGGGCACCTGGTCCCCCACCACCCGCCCCTCACTCACAAGGTCACTCTGGCCTTGCTTGCCTCTCTGTCCCACACTGCACTTCGGCACTCAGCCTAGGGTACTGGGCCCTTCCTTTTGCCCCTGCTCACACTTTGAGGCTTCCCTCAGAAAATGCATCCGTGGCCTCTGATGCTGGAACCCTTCTGAAAGCAACCAGAGGTGGACCAGCAGGCGGTGTAGTGGTTATGGCACTGGACCCCACATGGCCAACCGTGGTTTGCGTCCTGGGCCTGGCAGTTGAAAATCACACCAGGCACGTGTACATGTGTGCCCAAAATCCCAGGAGGAGAGTGGGCCCAGGAGGAGAATGGAGGAGAAGGGATTGTGGCATGGTCATCCCCCCAGGAGCTGACTTCTCACTTTCCCCTTTGCTGTCTCCATCTCTCTCTGGCAAGCACACAGCCCTATGCTAAAGACCTTGAAAAAGAAAAAGAATAAAGGAAGAAAAAAGAAAGAGAGAGAAAAAAGGAAGGGAAAAAGAAAGAAAGAAGAAAGAAAGAAAGAAAGAAAGAAAGAAAGAAAGAAAGAGGAAAGAGAGATAAAGAGAAAGAAAGACAAAGAAAGAAAAAAGTAAAAGAAAAAACAAGCAACAGAGGAGCCTAACAGCAGCACACAGGTCACACAACTGGGCCCACGTGGGAAAGGTCCCAGGTTCACATCCCGGGACCTCATCCCTCTGGGAGGTTCCCGGGTCACAGGAAGTTCCCAACTGGAGTCCATCTTCGGGCAAATAACCGCTAAGGTCCATTTCTTTTGAGGTCCATCCTGGGGCTTCCCCACAGCTCCGTGGCCTCCTGGGCAGCATGGGTCACGCGCGGCTGGCATTAGCATTGGCGTTGGGGTCTCGCCCTCTCTACCCAAGTGTCCTTCAGGTGTGGGGGGCGGCCTCGTGGGAGGAGACCTGGGCAGTGCTGCTCCCCCCGCCCCCTGAAGTTAGTGTTCCTGGTCTAGAAAGCCTCTATCTTTTAAGACGGCCCTGCGAGCTGCCTTGCCCTCTGGGTTGCCCGTGGTGCCAGCTGCCTTCATAGACCGAAGAGCCCTCGGCAAAACAGGAGGGAGGCACGGCCCTCAGCTTCCACCGCGCTGCAAACGTCCACGTCCCCGCTCTGCTCCAGGCTCAGTTTCCTCATCTGCAAAATGGACGAAGCTAAGTAAGTAGCACAGGAGGGGGCCCGATCTTAGGTTCCCAGCAGGCAGCCCCCTGCAGAGGTCCCTGGATAGCACCACTCCTGCCAGCCCCTGAGAGCCCGACTCGGCAGAGCTACGAGCACACTGCCTTCCCCCCACGACAGGCGTGTGTGGGAGCGCCATCCAGCCCGCACCTTCTCTGAGCACCTCGTCCTCCCACAGACATGGTCGCTGGGGTCAGCTCAGCTGCCCAGGTGCGGCCTCTGCCCTGCCTCCTGGCCACAGGTCACACAGAAGGGACCCACGTCCTCCACGCAAGTCCAGGCCGGCTGTGCTCTTTCTCCAGGACAACACCCAGACCTGACCTCACGGCGACATCCCGACGCCACCCAGGGCTCCCTGAACACCTGATCTGCCAGTGCTGACTCGGAAAAGGCCGATATTCGAAAGAGCAAGAACAAAAGCCAGAGCCTAGTGGTGGAGAATCCACGGTCAGGCCTGCGCGAGCCGTGTCCAGGCTGGGCCAAACCCAAGGTGGGGAGGAGACCCCGGGACACTTGGGGGTGGGAGAGTCCCCACCTGCACTCGGAGGAAGTCCGAAGCCCTCAGCCCAGCCCTGGTCGGCAGTGCTCCATCACGATGCTGCGGGGCAGGTTCAAGCCTGACCTGGCCCTCCCACGGACACGACCATCCTCAGTCCCACCCAGGTCTCTCACGCGGTGCTGGGTGCTTGGCTTGTTTAACTTCTAGAAGCCTCTTCTCCCCTCCCCACCCAGCTCCCTCAAATCCCCAGAAGTTCTTTAGCACCTTCCCGAACATCTGTGCATCCTTAACACGCCCCGGAGCAAGAGCGGCCCAGTCTGGGATCAGCCATGCCTGTGTCTCGTGGCACGGGCAGAGCCCTCACTGAGGCAGTGCTTCCCGGGCTCTGCAGCTGGCACCAGCTCAGGCTTGGGCTCAGCAGGGAGAGGCAGGGAGGCAGCATCTCTGGCTTGGCTGGAGCCCAGCAACCCCTCCCATTAGGAATTGTCCGAGGCCGAGGACATAGCCCGCTCTTCGTGTTAGCTCCCCTGCTGTGGATTTTCAGAGAGCCCGTGTCCCTGTGGGGAAGAGGACACAGAGTCCTGGAAGACAGAGCCCTGGACCAGCCAGTCGGCCTGCTGATCCCATGGCTGGGGACCGTGAGCAAGGGACACTCCCCAGAGCCTCTTCGTCCGTAAACGGGGAACGATGCGATGACTTCCGTAAAGACAACACTGCAGCCCACGTAATGACCTACACAGTGACGCTGCCAAGCTCAGAAACGAGGTATGCTAAGTGCCCAGTGCCGCCGCTTGCTCAGTAATGGATTGTTTTTATTATTAATAAAGAATAACTAAAAAAGCAAGCTGCAGGTGTGGCATAAGTAAACTCACTGCTCAGAGATCCCAGAGACACTCGTCAGAGGCCTCATACAGCACCCCAGTGCCCGGGATGCCCGCGAGCTTAGCAGCTCAGTTCCACACAGCAGAAGCAGCAGTGAAGGAGGCAGGGATGGGGACAGCAGGGGGCCCAGGAGGGAGAGGAGAAGAGGGAGGGGGCAGGAGGGAGGAGGGAAAAGGGAGGGAGCGAGGAGGAGAGGGAGAAGAAAAAGAAAGAGGGGGCCGGCACGAAGGTGAAGCGTGGCGTTCGGTTAGGCTGACCCACAGGGAAGGCTCCGGGTTCACATCCGGAGACCTCCCTGAGTACACTGGGGCTCGATCGAGACTGGGTGCTCTCCTTCTCACTTATTCTCTGTCTCTCGGGCTCAATGAAGAAATACGTAAGCTTCTTTTTCTTCCTTTTTGGTTTGCTATAGGGCGTGTGCATGCACCTGGAGGAGAGGGGGAGAGAAAGGGAGAAATCATCCGCTGGGGATGGGACGTTCTCTCATTCTCCTCTCAGGATTTTGTGCGCACACACACACACACACACACACACACATACACATGCGCCCAGTATGACTTTTAAGCCACCGGGTCTGGGACTTGAACCATGAAGTCAGTCATGCAGGATCCAGCCATAAGTAAACTTTTTAAAAAGAAAAAGAAGTACATTTGGAGCCCTGTCTCGGTGCGCCATGGCAGCCTCTTAGCCTCCGCAGGGACCCCCGAGGCGGCCTCCTTCCCTGAATTCACCTCATGGTCCAAGATGGCGGTCCTGGTTCTCCAACTGCCACATCCAACTTTCAGTTGGCATGAAGGAAAGAAAAGAAGGAGGACGCCACCCAGAAACCACGCACAGGCCCTTGCTCATACCCCGTGGGCTTGAACCCAGGCCCAGGGTCTTGCAAAGCTGCAAGCGAGTCTGGGAAATCGAGTCTGTATGAGGCCAGCTAAAGGAGGGGGGTTATCAGACAGCAGAGACTGGTATTTACACAGGAGGAGACGGAGGCGCAGGCGGGAGAGGAACGCCCCGCGGCCTGCGAGTGCAAGGGTGTGTGGTAGGCAGGATCAGGGCTCCCCTGACACGCCAGGTCCGAGTCCCTGGAGCCTGTAAATGTCACCGGGAAGAAGCGTTTTCACGGGGGTGACGAAGTGAGGAGTCTGGCATTTGGGCAGCCCCAGTGCCATGCCCCGTGCCCTCAGGAGCGCAGCAGGGGGTGCCGATGCGGCAGTGAAGAGCAGAGCGCCAGGGTCAGGGTCCTGAGTCAGGTGACCCCAGTCACTACCGGGAGCCAGGAGAGGCAAGGAAGGGATTCTCCTTGCAGCCCCAGAGGGAGCGCAGACCTGTGGAGACCTGGGTTTCAGCCCAGTGATGCTGACTCGGGATCCTGACCTCCAGGACTGGGAGGAAATAAATTTCTGTTGTTTTGTTTAGTTCATTTTATTTATTTATTCATTTATTTTAATTTGCTATAGGGCACATGTACTCGTGAGAAAAAGAGAGAGAAAGTAAGAGAGCAAGCCCCAGGTTCAGGACTCAAACCTCGGTCAGCCACGTGTGAGTCCAGCAGCTCAACCTCCACACCACCCGCCGGCCCTGGTGTCTGTTGTTTAAAGCCCCCAAGTTCACGTCGGTGTGGGACAGCAGCCGCAGGACGCGCACAGACTCGGCCGACCCGGGCAGCCAGCCTGGTACCCACGCTCTTTCTCTCTGTGGTGCGAGGGGCTCCCAGGGCAGTGGCCGTGGAGGGACAGTTGGGGCCCTTCCAGCGTCTTGGTTCAGAGATCCCAGCCCTTCCTCATGTCACGTCCCCAGACAGCGGGTGGGGAGAGGGCAAGCTCGTCACCGAGCATCAGGTGGGGCCAGCCGCAGGGCCTCGGACGTGCCATTGCCCCACAGCACCCACAGCCTGCCTGGTTCCAGGACGCGGTGAGCAAGGGGCGGGGCCCACCCGAGGATGAGCTCCCTGGGACAGTCGCTCGCTCCATCGCGGGCATCAGCAGCTCCCTGAGGTGCCCACGTGCTGAGCCGAGAGGCTTGGAGGGGCCTGGTGACTACCAGCAGCGCGTGGGCGATCTTGTGGGGGGAAACAAGCCCAGACTGTCTTGTCTTTCTTTTTTAAAGGTTTTCTTTTCTTCCCTTCTGCGTGTCTATGCCCTGCCATGCCCTAAGCCTCCCCCAGGTGAATTCACAGACAGGCTGACACCCACTGGACCAGGCGGTGACAATGGCACTCTGCCCCACGCCCCATTTCCTGAACGTCTTCGTTCATTTCCTGAACGTCTTCGACTCTGTCCACGTCCTCCTCGCCCTCGCCCTCGCCCTTCCTCAGCCAGGACCCTCGCCCAGCTCCTGTCTCCCTCCTGCCCCAGTTCCACACCAGCTCCACACCAAGCCTCCTGCCGCTGGAGTGCTTGCCAAGAGAAATCACGCCAGGTCACTGTCAGGGACTGAACAGTCCCCCAAAATCCAAGTCTGCCCCAACCTCAAAGGTGACCTTGTTTGGAAAGGAGGTCTCTACAGGTGCAGTTTGTCAAGATGAAGTCGTAGGGAGTTATGCCGGACCCTAAGCCAAGGGACTGTGGTGCTTATAGGGAGAAAGTAGCTTTGCGGTGAAGGGAGCTGGATCCCACCTGGCTGCCTGCAGTTTGAATCCCAGGCCTGGCAGCTTGAAAAACATGTCGGGTGTCTGTGTATACCCCACATCTCAACAGGATGGAGAAGTGGAGGAGAAGGGATTATAGCAGGACCAGGCCCCGTAAGGGGGTGCTTTCTCTCTTTCCTCTCCCTCTCTGGGGAGCGTGCGTGCCCTCTAGCAATTAAAATTAGAAAGCGAGAGAGGGCACGCAGAGGCACTTGGAGGGAGGCCACATGAAGACGGAGCTGAGGGACTGGAGCCATGTAGCTGCAAACCAAGGGAGGCGGGGCGGGGTGATAGCCCCCAGGAGCTGGACAGGTAAAGAAGGACACCCCCCCGCCAGAGCCTTGGAGGGAGCTGGTCTTGCCAATTCTTTGATTTCCAACTTCTAGCCTCTGGAAGATGTGAGAATGAATTTCTGTGTTTCAATTCAGTTGCAGAGATTAGGGCAATCCGTCCTACACCCTGGTCCCACCTCCACCGGCAGCACCCAGGGTTCTGGGGTAATGAGAAACCGGCCCCTTAGCTTCCAAACTCCTTCAAGATTTGGCCAGCCCACCACACCCTCCGCGTCTCTCACCTGTGTCTCCCTGTCTCTCTCTCTCTCTGCTCCGGCTTTCTTCTTCTTGTCCACCAGTTTTTCCAAATTCTCTCCCTCTACACTCTTATGCCTAGAACTCTCCGTTTGGGAGGTCTTGGTGGCAGGGGAGGGGTGGGGCTGGTGCCTCAGTTCTCCTGGGTTCAGAACATGAAGGGGAAGCCTAGGAGAGAACATGACCGCCATCATTCGCCAATCTTCCAGAACCTTCTCTGTTTTCTTTCACCTGCGGAGTCTCCAGCCTGGTGCCCTTCCTCCAGACTGCAAACCTGATATGTTGGCCATATATGGCTTTTTCAGAGCACTTCTGTTCAGCTCCGAACTCCGAACACAGCCTGCTGGGTGTTTTCCATCTGGCACCTCAACAACCAAATTCTGCGACTTCCAGGCCGTCCCGCGACTACTCGCTTCACTTTCTCATGTGAAAGGCCCTTTGTTGCTCTCAGGAAGTGTTCGTAAGACAATGGACAGTTAATTTCACCCTTTTCTCGGGGCTAAAAACGCTCTTCCTCGGGCTAGATTCACCAGTGGGAAGAGGAGGCACAGCCTCCAGCCTCCCCGGGACAGAGCGGAATCGGAATCGGGGCAAGAGTCCCCGCTCCCAGCGGAGCATAAGCTCCCTGAGGCCCGCCTGCCCTCCCCTCCTGCACCGGAGCCCAGCCCAAAGGCAGTGAGTGTCTGAGGCAGGGCGGCTCCTCTGCTCTCCTTGGCCTCCTCCATCCATGGACCCTTGACCCACGGTGTTCCTTAACTGACCCCGCTTGGCCATGGGAACGTGGAGAGCCCAGGTCGCCTGGACCACTCTGCCCGACGGGACGGGGACAAGTGCCTGACCCAGTCAGATGGAGTGACTCACGAGGAGACTGTCCCTGGTCCTGGCCATCTCACGTCCCCTTGCTCTGGAGTCAGGAAGCCCACGTTTCCCTGGGGCTGCTGGCAGCCATCTTGGTACACTGAAGAGAAGCGTCCAAGAAAGGGCAGAGAGAGGGGTCCTTTTTGTGTTATTGGAGCCGTGGACCCAGCTTTCCTTGAAGTCAGTCTGGTCACATGCCACTCAGACAGGTCTGCCCACCAGGTGAGTGAGTGAAGAGCCGACAGATATTTCGAACACCTGCCCATGAATACAGAGCACGGTGCTTCGCCCAAAGACAGGAGCGCTTCGGGCCCTGCCTTCGGAATATGTGGAATTCAGTGTGACCCAGATCCCCACAGGGGCCTCCTAGCCCTTGAGACAACCCAGCCTTCCTATTCCCTGTCCTGTGGAAACAGGATACCCCCAACCATCACCCAAGATCTCTGTGCTTTCCAACTCAGCTGACTCTCGAAACCCCTCTTTCCAACTCAGCTGACTCTCAAAATCCCTCCTCTGAGTTCCTCGTCCCTGGACTAACGTGGTGGGTGGGTCCTCTTACTCCCGCGTCTTCACTGCTCCCTGCCATGAAGACCCAGTCGGGAAGGAATATCCCTCACATGCCAGGAAGAGGTGGCCCTGGAAGGTGGGCACCAGTTCAAACTGCAACAGCTTCCTGGTGATCTTCAGGCCAAGAAGAGGTTCCATGAGACCTTCAGCCACGCCAGCCCTGGGGTTTGTCACAGCGTCCCTGCTCCAGCCCTCGTGGGTGCAGCCCTCGTATGCTGTCCCTCTGCCTCCCCCTGCTCACCTGTGTGCACGTCTGCTCCCTTCCACGCAGACCACCCAGCTCACCCTGAGTCCTGCCTCCCCAGCATCTTAGCACGACCTTCTCACACGGTCAGTGTTTGGCAGGGATTCCTGGACCACTCACGCCAGGGTTCTAGTTCTCCTCCTACCGTAGAAGATAAAATGATTCCAGCTGCCAAACACTGCAGATGATGACATCGAGGCTCAAAGAAATGCAACAACTTGCCCAAGATCACACAGCTTCCAGCAGACCCCCAAATCCAAAGACCGCACTCTATTTTTCCAATAGAAAGATGAGCCCTCGGGCCAGCCGGCGGCATGGTGGGTAAGGCGGCTGAATCCCACCGGGCGACTGCCCAGCTCAAGGTCGAATGCAGCAGCTCGAAAGACAATCTGGGTGCGTGTGTGCATGCCCCAAATCTTGAAAGGAAAAATGGAGGAGGGATTGTGGCCTGACCTTCCTCTGTGAGGGTGCTTTCTCACTTTTCTTCTCTTTCTCTCTCTCTCTGGCAAGTGCATACACCCTCTAGCAAATTAAAAATAAGAATAATAGTGCCAGCCACGTGGTACGGTGGTTAAGGCGGCTGCATCCTACATGGCTGACTGCATGGTTCAAGTCCCAAATTTGGTGGCTTGAAAAACAGGATGGGCACATGTATATGTGTGCCCATAATCCCGAAAAAGTGGAGGAGAAGGGATTGTGGCATGGCCATCTCCCCCACTCCCCATGAGGGTGCTTTCTCACTTTCCCTTTCTCTCTGTCTCTCTCTGGAGAACACATGTGCCCTATACCAAATTTAATAATAATAATAATAATAGATGTTATTTTAAAAGAAAGGCGAGTCCTCCCATGGCTACTTCTTCTTTTTTTTTTTTTTTTTTTTTTTGAGGGGTTTTTGCTAGGGATATTTGGCCTCACAACCTATAGGATATATGCGCTCACCAGAGAGACAGAGAGATAGGAAGCGAGAAATCACCCCCCAGGGGGGATGGCCATGCCTCAATCCCTTCTCCTCCATTCTCCTCTTGGGATCTTAGGCATGCACCCACATGAGTTTAAGCCACCGGGTCCGGGACTCAAACCATGGTCGACTACATGGGAATCCAGTGACATAGCCATTACCCTAACTGCTCGTCCTTCATGGCTACTTCTTGACAGTGGACTGGCTGGGGCCCTTCCTTTAGGCCAGTGTGGCCCAGTGCGACCTCCTGCGTTGCGGGCGTTCTGTCCACACGGGCCACGTGGCTCCCACCGGCTGAGCACCTACAGCAGGCCTCGCCAGTCTAACCCCTGAGCTGAACAGTTGCCATTTTATTTTAATAGCTCAAATTTAGATTTTAATGACCACACATGGCTCATGGCTGCAGACGGAGCAACAGCACTTGAGAGGCCTCTGTCTGTTGACATGAACTAGGACGAGGCTTTGTGCAGGGCAAGGACAGACGACCCGGGCCTCTGCGGAGCAGAGCACGTGTCTGTCTTACTCAGGACCGCGTCCCTGGCACCCAGATCTGAGCTTGCTCATACTAGCCGCTCGGGAAATGTTTCTCAAATGAATGAATTGGCCAGTTGCCCTAAAGAATGGACATGCCCAAGGGTAAGCTCTATAGCTGCACTTGGACCTGGATGATGGGGTGGGTGGAGGAACTTATTTATTTAGTCTTTGTGACCCACACCCTTGTCCTCACTCCAACGCTCCACTGCAGGGCAGAAGCCACCATGGACAATATACAGATGAACAGGCATGGCTGTTCCAATAAAACTTTATTGAGAAAGACAGATGGAGGCCCACAGGGAGTTGTCGTCGGACTTGAGCACAGCATGCCATGTGAGGCAGGGGCAATGGCAGAGACCCCCAGGTTCAAGAGTCCTGAGGGAGGATGCCAGCCCTGCTTCTGGCCCTCCAGCTGCCCTACCCACCAGGATGGGAACAAAAGGAAACCTGCCGTGGGGCTCTGGGGCAGAGTCTGCGGGAGCTTCCCGACCCTGGGAGCACGCAGAGGAACCTGGGTCCTCTGGCTGGAGATGGCCCAGGGCACAGAACCAACTCCTAGAGCCGGGAAACCGTGCCCACAATGGGACCCATTGATGGAGAACAAGAGCAGCCTTGAAAGCGGCTGCGTTCCTCGTCGCCGTCCGCCAAGGGGATGTGGTGAGCAGGCTTTGTCCACATCCTGCTGTTGCTGCAGACCTGGCGGAGAGGGGCCTGTCCTCGGAGAGCCCCCAGCCCAGCCCCAGGTCAAGAGCCACCCTCGGGAGCCTGCTCTGTCCAGCAGCTGGTGCACTCCGATCCAGAGATGCAGTAGCCAGTGCCCTGGCCGGCCGTGGGGCTGCCAGTGGGCTTCCCTCTGCCCGGGCGCCCCGGGCTGGGGCTGCCAGGTGAGAGACAGAGCTTTGTAAACGCTCCCTGGAGTGGGCGTGCTTTGCGGCCGTTTAACGGCATGCTGGGCTTGGTGTTGGGCAAAGGGCTTTCTCATCATGAAGGCACCCCTTTGTTCGCAGGTATTCATAGGAGGAGCTTCCATGCAGGCCCCGTGCATCTGCCCTGAGGGAGGGGAGCAGGGGACATCAGAGGCCCTGGCACTGGGCCCTCTGTGTACCCCACTCTTGGCCTGGCGTGGCTCCCCCATCCTGTGATAGCACAGCTGCACAAAGAGGACCTCAGCTCTCCTGACGCAGGAGCAAGGTCTAGGGCAGGTGCCACCCGGGGTCAGTGAGAGGAGGCAGGGCTTGCAGGCACACCCCCCGGTGTCCAAACCCCAGCTCTGCCATGTCAAAGTCTTGGGCAAGAACCTCAGCCTCTCTTAGCTTCAGCATGCCCATTTTACAGACAGGGGAACCAGTGCTGGTGGGCACGTTAGGGGAAAGGTGTGCAAAGTGCCTGGCACGTCGGATTGTCCAGGCGGGTCTTTGCTATGCAGGGGGAGGTCTGTTGTCTTGGCTTCCAAGGGTGGGTCAGTTTCACCCTCTCAGAATGGCAGTCTCCCTGAGGCTAGAAGGTGGCCACACTGGTCCTGCTTCCTAGTCACAGGGCATTGTGATCAGACACTAGAGACGTCCCAGGGAAGGGCTCCGACGGGTCAGCTCAGGTCATGTGCCTGGACCAAACACGTAGCCATGGCGATTGGTGCAGCTTGACCACCTGACCACAGCTAGGATCGCAGAAGACCCCTGGCTGGCCACTCCTACCACTCACAGGGGTGAGTTTCCCTAAAGGACCGTTGCAACTTTGGCGAAGACCTAGCTGGACACGTCTCTTACACACTTCACACACTCATGGGAAAGCACTGTCCAGAGGCCGGGACGAGATGGCCACCCTCCGGGACCGTCAGGAAGGGGCCAGGGACATAGCTGGAACTCCACACCTGCCAGAAGGCCACCAGCCGTGGTAATTACCCAAGGGACGCTGCACTCCACTCGAGCAGAGGCCAGAGGGCGCAGGGGTGTCTGTGGAGGGACAGATCCTGAAGATGCTGAGACTGCGAGGGCGTCTCCCTCCCAGAGGAAGTTCGTGTGTATCAAATACACGCGAGGCAGGAAGAGAACATGAACGCTCCAGGGCGCTCTGGCATAAGGTGGACGCGGGCCTCTCAAGGGATCTGAAGGCACTGGAAGCTGATCAGTGGCTGGCAGTGAGCCCTGCGTCGGGGTGCCGGGGTTCGAGCCCCACCCCTGCCACTCATTCATCCACTCGCTCATACATTCCAAGCTATTTATTGGCACCCCTGTGCATCTGGCACTGAGGGGATGCAGTGGGAGTGAGAGTGGCATGGCCTTGCCTTTCCATTGTGACAGTCTAGCCACAGAGACGCTTTTCAAGCAAATAAAGGCACAGCAATATGTAATGATGAAAGGAAACTGACAGCTGGGGAGACAGGAGGGCAGGGCTTGGATGGGAATTGGACGAGAACCCCTGGAGAGTCAGGGGAGTCTTTCTAAGGCCTGTTCTTCCAGCTGCAAATCACAGGTGAGCTGCTTTCAGCAGGCAGAAGGCAGGGAGGTTCCAGCAGAGAGAACAACAGCATGCCCCGTGGCCTTTCCGGTCCCAGCAAGGAGTGGAAAATGCAGCCCACCCTGCAGCAGAGGCGAGGAGAGCGTAAGGATTTGCATTCTGATTGGAGAAGCAAGCTTCACCGCCACCACGAGCCTCTGGGACAGGTCAGAGTGCAGACACTGAGCCCAGCAGAGGGGTCCACAGAGAACCCGCGGCTCTGCCTCCCGCACGGGGTCCTCTGGACTGGGATCCCCGGACTGGGCTGCTCAGGAAGAACTGGACTGACTCTGAAATGGCTTGTGGGAGCCTGGTGGACCTCTGCAAGTTCGTCCATCCCACACTCCCTTGGGGAGCACCAGGAGTAGGCACATGACCCAAAGCAAGCCAATCACAGTACCCATTCTCCCCCCATGCTGATTGGCACAAGGGGTGGGCATGTGCCTCAAGGGGGACCAAGTAGAATCTGCGCTGAAATCGGATACGTGGTCCAAGAGAGGGAGGGTCTCCTCCTCTTCTGAGAGCTGAACTTGGTCCCTTTCCCATGATGCAAGAAGACCTTGACTGCGCCAGAATGGGCATGAAGCCAGCTCTCAAGGGGAAGCAGAGATGCTCAGGGTGGATGAGGACAGAGAGACGGATCCTGTCCACGGTCCCATGTGGGCACTGCACAGTATAGCCCTGCACAGAGGCCTGGGACACAGGAAGCCAGAGACAGCCCTGGTCTCGTAGGTCCGTGAGACTATGCGTAGTTTTCTTTTTCTGTATCACCCAGTTGTTCACAAAGTCAGGTCTGCATCCCACACCATAGCAAAATCAGAAAGACAAGGGCAGGAGCCAGACAGTGGGACAGTGGGAAAGTGCCAACCCACGCGGCGAGGCCAGGCCTCACAGACATGCCTGCCTCAGCCAGGGCTGCAGAGCTGTGGATTGTGACGTGAAGACCCCTGGAAGGTGCCGTCCCTCTTCCTCTTTCTCTTTCACTCATAGAAAGAGTGAAAGTTTTCATTTAATTTTCAAAGGCTAACACTAGAGGCCAGCAGGCAGTGTGAGGGTTAAGGCGCTCTCCCCCCCGCTTGGCCCATGATGGCTGGAATTCCAGACCCAGCAGCTGGAAACTCATTCCGGGCGCATGTGTGTGTGTGCCCAAATCCCAAGAGAAGAACGGAAAAGAAGGGATTAAGGGTGGCCACGCCTGGAGGGTGACTTCGCTTTCTCTCTCTCTCTCTGTCTCTCTGGTAAATGCACGTGCTCTGTGGTAAAAATCTCTTCAAAAAAAAGGTAAAACGAGGGGACAACAGCATGGTGGTTAAGGCACTGGACTCCCACATGGCCAACTGTGGTTCGAGTCCCAGTACTGGCTTGCTTTGTCACTTTCTCTCTCTGGTGAGTACATGTGCCCTATAGCAAATTAATAATAATAATGATAAATAATTTGTAAAAGGCTAGACCAATGTGTTCAATAGATGCCAAGTATAAAGACAAGGATCCGCTTCTATTCTGAGAATGGCTGCCTGTCTCTAGCACCCGAACATCCTCTCCAATGAGGGAGGAGACTTCTAAATGCCTTCATGCCACAAAATGGCCTTCGTCCATAGCCTTCACCAACAGTGAGTGAGAAAGTATTGTTGGGCTCTAAAATCCAGAGGAGGCCCAGGCTCCCCGGGGCCGCGTGGTGAGTACGCCTCTGCTGGGACACGGGCCTGCGTGGAAGGGCAGGAAAGCCCAGCCCCCAGCCCCCAGCCCTGCCAGCTGCGGCCTGATGTGGAGCTGAACAGGGTGCAAAGGACTTGCTTGACCTGGGTGACCCCACAGCGGCTCCCACTGAAAGCAGCTTTCTCTGTCACTTCCCTTCGTGAGTAACTGCTGGATCGGTCCCCAGAAGGGAAGGACCCGACAGATCATTCCCGCGCTCGAGTCTTCTGGGGTAAGGGGCTTGGCCTGTCTGCCTCATCTGTCCCCAGGGTTGTGTCTCGAGGACGACAGAGGACAAGATCTGTGAGGGTCCCAGCACAGGGCCTGACAGAGAATGGTACTAACCAGTTTCCTTCTCTAGGGAAACGGATGCATAGGGACATCTCCAGCAGAGAAGCCCTCACGTTAGCTGGGAGTCTGGGTTTGGTCTTCTCCGACAGAGACATTTTACAACAGAGGCTTAGCCAAAGTCACAGTGAGAAGGCAACCTGCCCATCAGAAGGAACCGAATGGGAAGGGTTGGTGACAGCCGGTGAGCGTGAGCACGTGAGCCACTGGAACGCCCCTGCACTGCTCCAGGGCAGCAGACACATGCACGTTGGAAAACAGATTGCCAGTGCCCACTAACGTGAGGCATGCGCAGATGTGTGGAGAAGTGAGGACCAATTCTCTAAGTGGTACATACGAAAATATGCTGCAGTTTTATTCTCCACAGCCCCAAACTGGAAACTATACAAATATCCAGCAACAATCAAGATAAACTGTGGTACGCTAACACAGTGGAATATTACACAGCAAAGAAAAAGAATGGGCACACATCACTTGGATACATTTCACAGACTAACATTGAGGGAAAAAATAGGCACTGGGTCAGCAGATGGTAGGAAATTAGGCACCTGGTTCCCACATGGCTGAATGTATGGTTCAAGTCCCGGGCCTGGTGGCTTGAAAAACACACCAGGTGTGTGTGTGTGCACGCCTGAAATTTGAAAAGGAGAATGGACAAGAATGCATTGTGGCATGGCACTTTCCCTCTCTCTCTCCTTTTAGTGAGCGCACGTGCCTTATAGCAAAAACGGAAATGAACGGGAGAAGGCATCCAATGACTTATGCGACAACACGCTGAGCTGTGGCACTCAGACACGCAGTGGGACGCTCTCCTGTGAGGGCTTGGGTGGGACTGTCATGTAAACTGGTGGACTTGGACTAAAGTGGCTCGTCCTCCCTGGTGTGGTGGGACTCACCTAATCCGTTAAAGGCCTGAGCGGGGCACAGACTGACCCCCACACACCGTGATGGGGGAGTCCTGCCAGCAGGCGGCCCTTTAAGCTTGAACTACCACGTGGCCTCCCCCAAGGTGCCCCGGCTGCCAGCACACCTGTAGAGTTCGGACTGCCGGTCTCCATTACTGCACGAGCCGATTCAACAGACACACACGCGTGCACATGCACACGTACACACTCACACACACTCACACCACTTGTTCTGTTCCTCTGGAGAAGCCTGACTAATGCAATGTCCCCAGCTGACAGTCAACTGGTGATGAGAGGGTCAGTGGTCACCCCGGTGGAGTACTGAGGAGGACGCAGACGAAGGAGCCTCTGGGGTGCGGCAACATTCTGTACCTCGAGCCAGGTGTTGGTAAAACCAAGGATTATCTACATAGGGGCCAGCAGGTGGCTTGGTGGTCTTGGTGCTGGATTCCCACATGGCCATCCACAGTTCAAGTCCTGGAACTGGTGGCTTGAAAAAAAATCACAACAAATAAATATTTGTTTAAAAAAGGATTATCTATGTAAAAATGTATCATGTACTTAATATCAGGACTTCTCTGTGTGTGCTATTCCCCAATAAACAGTATAAAAGCAAAACAAGTCAAAAACATTAGGTTTGTCAGCTTTCTGAGTTCCATCCAACCCAGAGAATTTTCTCAGCACTAGGGCCCAGCGCTTTGGCTGGGAGACAGCCGGCCTCTGGCTTGTGGGACAAAGCTCCAGAGGTCAGTATGCATCCCTTCATTCAGCATCGCCGAGATTCCGCTGAGTGTCAAGGGCTGGGTGCAGAAAGTCTTTCACGGCTACCCAGGGAGCTTGCCGTCCACTGGGGGTGGGGGGCTGGACTTGAACTAAGGAATCCCACACATAAACAGACACCACAATAGCAGCGACTGCTGCGCTGGCAGCTGGAGCAGTGAGTTGGGGGGGCGGGGGGACAGCCTCCTCCGGTAGCGAACGCAGGCGCGCCAAGTCCCTGTGAGAGACCAGGGCAGCTGGAGCAAAGGGGACGAGAGGAAGTCCAGAGCTAGGCAAAGCCAGAGGGGTGTGTGGGAGCCGGATGCTGCTCCGGGTCTGGCGTCAGGCAGTGGTCCTCGCCTCGAAGTCAGGGCAGCCCCTCCCCAGGCCCCAGTTACCTGCAATGTCCACATTTCTGGTTATTCCGACTGGAGGGCGGGGCAGGTGCTGCTGCTTGAGGGTGGAGGCTGCAGACGCTGCTAACACACTCCAGGGCGCAGTCTGGCCCCCTCAGCAGGGCAACCCCGCACCAGACTTCACCAGTACCAAGGCTGGGAACATGAGGTTGTAGTAAAGAGAGGGTGATGAGATGAGCCCAGTTGCATGTTAAAAACTAGCTCTGGGGGAGCCAGCAGGTTAAGGCTCTGGACTCTCACATGGTTGACTGCGGTTCAAGTCCCAGACCCAGCGACTTGGAATTTATGCCGGGGATGTGTACATGCCTGCCCAAAATCCCAAGAGAAGAATTGAGGAGAAGGGATTGTGGCATAGCTGGCCCCTCTGGGGAGTGATTTCTCGCTTTCTGCCTTTCTCTGTCTCTCCAGTGAGCAGATAGAAGACAAAACACAAACCTCTAATTTAAGAAAAAGAAAGGAAAACTAGCTCTGGTAGCAGCGTGGAACGTGGAGGGGTCTCACTGTTGCAATTGCTGTGAGAGCCACTGCCGTGCGTCGAGTGCCCACCAAGCGCTAGACACTGCAGCAAGCATTTTACGTGCACCGTCTCACCCACCCTCCACTTCATTTTTTTTTAAGTTTGTTTATTTAGGAGCCAGCAGATGGCAGAGCGGTTATGTCACTGGACTCCCACATGGCCGACCGCAGTTTGAGTCCAAGACCTAGTGGCTTGAAAATCACACCCGTGTGCGAGCATGCCCAAGATCCTGGGAGGAAAATGGAGAGGGATTGCGGTGTGGCCATCTCCCCTGGGGGTGATTTCTCACTTTCCCTCTCTCCTCTATCTCTCCAGCAAAAGCATATACCCTAAGGCTAAAACCTCTAACAACAACAAAAAAAGTTTATTTATTTATTTTGAGAGAGAGAAAGAGAACAGCAGCCACAATGAGATCTTCATGCATGGTCTGCTCCCAGCGCCCTGGCTCAGGTCGCGGGCATACATGTGCATGTGCCCAGGACAGCGCCCTGGCTCAGGTCGCGGGCATACATGCACATGTGTCCAGGGAGGTGGAGGACACGAACCTACCACCTTCCCCATGTATGCCCAACTGCATCGCTGCTGTGCCACCACTTGGCCTGGGGTCCCCATTTTACAGATGAATAAAGTGAGGAATTTGGGGTTGGAACCAAGGCCCCCGGGCTCCAGAACCCCACAGTGCTTCCTCGGCCAGCTGGCTTCTGCCTGGCACGCCGCAGGGACAGGCTTCCCCTGTTGGGCCACAGCTCAGAGAAGCTTGCCTGTCCTTCCTGTGGGCTGAAGGACTGGCCCCTGTTTAGCATCACGCCTCCCAGCCACGGACTGTTTGGACAATGGAGCCTCTCCCCGCGGATGACGTGGGGACAACATGACTAATCGTGCCTGCCGCATGGAATTATTCTGGAAAGTAAACAGGTAAAAACTCACCCCTCGGCCAATTAGGGCCGCTCTTTAATCCTGCCCGCCTGTCAAACACACTGTATTAAGACCACATTTCCTGCAGTCTCGAAAGAGAGGGATCGTGTGATGGTGCCAGAAAGGGTCCTGGATCCTGTGGCGGACGGTCCCCGAGGACACTTCCTTCCCGCCTCCTTTGTCTCATTTCTGTAGCAGAAAGACAGGCCCCAGTGCCTACCAGGTGGCAGTCCAGCAGGAAAAGCTTCTCTGCGGACAGGCGGGGACCCTGAGGACCACGTTGGGGAGGGGTTTGAGGGCCTTCCTGAGACTTAACTCAAGCTAGGAGGAGGAGAATTGCTGGAGGCGGGGCTGCTGGGCACCATCCTCCTTCCTTCTGGGAACCACTCCACCACCCAGTCTGTCTCATCCTCCCACTCACGTCCCGGGACCTCGTGTGGCCGGTCTGCACCCTCTGTTCCAGGCAGGACCTGACAGCGATGGGTTCGCGCTCGCGCACCTGCACCAATCCCACAGATGGCCGCACGGGCCCTCGGGAGGAATCTCCAAAGGGAGGAGTCTCTTCCCACTGGGACTGCTCACCCGGAGGGTCTGTGTTGAACCGAGGACACCTCTGAGGACAGCAGCCAGACAATGACGCCTGCAGAGAAGACAGTAGGCCTGGGCGGGCGGCCCCGTCCATAAACTGGGAGCGCCCGTGCCTGGAGGCTGCTCTGGGCCGCTCCACACACACGAGCTCACAGCTAATAGATCCCACTTTCTGCTTACAGTGCTTTCAAGTGGGGTTTCTGATACCCGCAACCAGGGAGGGGTGTGTTTTGTTTTGTTTAAGAATTATTTTTATTTAATTTTATTGTTTGTTTTTAGAGCATTTTGCTAGAGGGTATATGCGCTAGCCAGAGAGACAGAAAGCAAAAAATCACTCCCCAGGGAACGGCCCGCGTGACCCCTTCTCCTCCATTCTCATTTGGGGATTTGGGGCATTCGCTATACACCCCTAACATGAGTTTCAAGCCACTGGGTCAGGGATTCAAATTACGACTGACCACACTGGAGTCCAGCACTTTAACCACTACACGACCTGCTGGCCCTATTTATTTATTTATTATTAGCATTATTGGAGATATTTGCACAGACGCTTACCAGAGACAGAGGCAGAAGGCGTCCCTCTCCCCAGGAGGGATAGCCATATCATGGTCCCTTCTCCTCTGTTCTCAGGATTTGGGGTGCACACACATGCGCCCAGCATGAGTTTCAAGCTACTGGGTCCAGGCTCAAAGGGCAGTCGGCCTCATGGGACCCAGTGCCTTAACCACTACACCACCTGCTGGCCCGATCATCATTATTGCTTTAAATTTTCTATAGGGTACGTGTGCTCACCAGGGAGAGACAGGGAAAGTGAGAAAGCAAGCCGCCAAGTCTGGGATTTGAACCGTGGTTGGGCATGTGGCAGTCCAGTGTCTTAACCAACAACCCTTTTTTTTTTTTTTTTAGTTTATTTAGTTTTCCCACAAGCAAAAAGGAGAGAGACAGCATCCCCACTAGGGTCTTAATGCCACAATCCACCGCCAGCCTCAGCCAGCCCCGGACTATGGACATACACACGCCTGGAACACCCAGGGAGGTCTCAGGATACAAACCCAGAACCTCGTGGGTCAGCCTCATAGAGCAGCCCATTTACCACCATCCTGCCCCACAACCCAGGAATCTGCACAGCGGTTTCAACGTGGTCCTTCAGGTGTCTGCTGCATGCCTGGACGGTCTCAGTCCACATCAGGTAGCGTGGGCCTCCAAAGTGAAGTAAACTCAGGGTCCTCAGCCTTGAGGGGACCACAGGAAAGAAAAAAACTTTCCTGTTATCTGCCTCTGGGTAATAATGAAGATCAGATGCAGAAGAGGAATCAGCCCCGCCTCTTCCACTTCTGAGCTCCGGCAATCTGATTCAGTGTGCTTAACAAACCATAGATCTTCATAGGCTCATAGAACCACAGTGTCAGCTTCAGGAACGGCTGGATCCAGGTGCTTAAAGGGCCTTCGGGAGCTTCTCTCCTGCCCTTTCTCTCTCACATACTCTTCTGCTTTCACGTGCACGCTCTTGTCCACTTTCTTGCTGTATCTATCTCACTCTCTCCATGCACCCCTCCACCTACACAGGTCATTAATTCTCACGGGTGCGCTTTACACCTGTCAATAGCTCTGTACCTTAACACAGAAAGCGTGTCAGCATTTAACTGGAGGACTCTCTTGGTTGTATGAGTCGGGGTTCTCCAGAGAGACAGAACTGATTCAGGGCACACAGACAGAGGAGGTGCTTTCTCGGAATTATGTTGATCGTGGGGACTCAGTCTCACAGTATGCCGTCTGTGAGCTGGAGATCCGGGACCCCAGCAGAGGAATTCTGCCCCCATCTGAGGCTTGAGACTAGCTGCTCTGATGTCTGCGAGCAGGAGATGATGCCCCAGCTGCAGAAGAGAGAGAATTCACTCTTCCTCCACTGTGACGTTCTTTTTTCAAAATTATTTAATTTTATTTATTATTATTATTATTTGAATAGGTTTTTGCTATAGGGTGTGTGCACGCCCCCAAAAGACAGAGAGAGACAAAGAGACAGAAAGCGAGAAATCACCCCCTCCAGGGGAGATGGCCACTCCGCAATCCCTTCTCCTCCATTCTCCTCTCAGGATCTTGGGCACGCACGCACATGCGCCTGGCATGAGTTTAAGCCACTGGGTCCGGGATTTGAACCGCAGTCAACTACATGGGAGTCCACCAACATAGCCATTATGCCAACTGCTGGTCCCTAATTTTATGTATTATTATCATTACTTTTTAACTTGCTATAGGGCACATGCACTCACTAGAGAGAGATACAGAGAGAGCAAAAGAGAGGAAGAATGAGAGAGCAAGTCACCAGGTCCAGGACTCGAACCACAGTCAGCCTACGGGAGTCTAGAGCCTTAGTCTGCTGGCCCCCACTGTTTGCTTCTGCCTGTTCTTCGATGGGTTGGATGATGTCTGTTGTCATGGATGAGGGCAGATCTTCCTCACTCAGTCTGCTTATTCAAGGGCTAATCTCTCCAAGATATACCTTCACAGGCATCCCAGAAATATTTAACTGGCTACCTGACATCCCTTAGCCCAGTCGAGTTGACACATAAAATTAAGCATCAAGAGTAATGTGCTGCCCAAGCGAGGCTGGATTCCACTTGGTGACTCTGGTTCGAATCTCCAGGCCAGTCAGCCTGAAGCCTGCTGGGCATATGCACCAGTCCCCAAGATCAGATGGGCTTGACCAACAGATGATCTAATGGTTACATTGCTGGACTCCTACATGGTCAACCATGGTTCAAGTCCCGGACCTGGTGGCTTGCTTTCTCT
>NW_006159525.1:2610434-2610691 GCF_000334495.1 Tupaia belangeri chinensis
CGGACCACACTCGCGCTCTAAAAAAAACCCCTCAAAAAAAAAAAAAAAAGATCAGATGGGTTGGAGGAATGGAGGCAGGGGATTGTGACATGACCAGACTGTACGGGACACTTGTATCTCTGTCTCTCTCTTATGCATGCAAGCTCTATCATGAATAAAGAAAAAAAATTAATAATTACAATGGACCATCACAGTTTTTTAGAACCATCACAGGTTTTTTTTTTTTTTTTCTCTTTTTGGAGAGGTTTTTGCTATAG
>NW_006159525.1:2610857-2612577 GCF_000334495.1 Tupaia belangeri chinensis
CCAGGACTCGAACAGCGGTCGACTACATGGGAGTCCAGCGACATAGCCATTACGCTAATTGCTTGTCCCAGAACCATCACAGTTTTACATAAAATAATGAGTTGTCTTTTTTTTTTTTGAGAGAGAGAGAGAGAGATTTTTGTACTTGCGCTCGCCAGAGAGACAAAGAGAGAGAGATAGAAAATGAAAAATCATCCCCCGGGGGGATGGCCATATCACAACCCCCTCTCCTCCATTCTCCTCTCAGGACTTTGGGCACGCACACACATGCACCCAGAGTGCATTTTAGGTCACCAGGTCCGGGACTCAAACCGTGGTAGACTACATGGGAGTCGAGCAAGATAACCACTACGCCATCTGCTGGTCCCGAATTCTATGTCTTAGAATCAAAAGGCCACATTTCTTCAACCGGCTTTCTCTCTCTCTCTCCTCACTCTCTCCCCTGCTGCTCTGGGTACCGACTTCTTCCACTGCAGAGGGGTTTCTTCTGTGTCGTGAGGGGAGTCGGACACACCAGAGACAGCTCTAACAATTCCAGAGGAAAGGGCCAGCCGTCTTCCCAGCGTCTGTGTGTTACATGTTAAGGCGGGACGCTGTCTGTCCAAGTGCAGGTCACATGGCCAACGCTGTGGACTTGGAGCTGGGCCCTCCAAGTGGACCTACATGCCTGTGTCACAGCACCAGGTCCCAGCATCCACGTTTGACAGCCCTACGGGAGCCACTGGGAACACAGGAGAGCCAGTGGGGGGCCGGGGCGGGGAGGGAGCAGCCAGCCCGCACCTGCGATGCTGACCACCAAAGCTGACGCACACTGGGGGTACAGGAGTCTGGAAGGGTCGGATAGAGAAAGCACCCCCGCACCTCTGACCAGCGCCGAGCTCCATTAACCCTTCAGCACCTTCCCGAGTGTTCCATGACAAGTTACTGAACGAGACGCTAAGCTTGTTTTGCTTGCTTGCCTGTCTGCTTTCCAAACGAGCCCTGTTTCCAAAGCAGCCTGTTTGCGTTGGCTGGGATGCTTCAGCCGCACGTGGCCTTTGCCCAGCCTGGCAGGCCGAGACAAGAGGCAGACAGAAGCTTTGCCAGCCTGACCTGTGACCACGTGGCCCCAGCCTGAGCTGATTCCTGGCAGCCCCATTCCTCAGCCCTACATCGGGGTCACCAGCTGGGGGAGCCGGCCGCAGGTGCACTGCAGACACTCGCTCCCGCCTTCGCCTCGCTCTGTGGTCGTGAGTCGTGTGCATGCTCGAGTGTGCACGTGTGCAGGGGCGTGCGTGTGTGCTGCTGGGGCGCAGGCCTGCGCTGAGTCCAACAAGGGTTCCGGATCACCCGAGATGCTTCCCCTCAGCCATCTGCTGCCACGCCCACCCCACCTATGGGGAGGATGATAACTTTTCCTTGACAAAGGTCTCAGCTCCCATCAGGGAGCTCCACCCAGTTTCCCAACAGCCCTGGGAGAGAAGGTAGCCTATTATCATCCCTTCCACAGAAATTAGGGGCCGGGGCCAGGCGGTGGTGCAGCAGTAATGAGACGCTCCGTGAGGCTGACCTGCATTGGAAGGTTCCAGGCTCACATCTCGAGACCTCCCTGAGTGCACCGGGTACGTGTGCCCCTGATCGGGGGCCAGTGAAGCTGCGCTGGGTTGTAGCATTAAGACTTGTTGGGAGTGCTCTCTCTTTCTCTCGCTCATGAGATAAATTATATATATATATATATATA
>NW_006159525.1:2613160-2622889 GCF_000334495.1 Tupaia belangeri chinensis
GCATGCACACACGCCCAGCGTGAGCTTAAGCCACCAGATCCGGGACTCGAACTGCAGTCAACTCCATGGGAGTTCAGCGATAGCCATTATGCCAACTGCTGGTCCTGTATATATTAATTTTAAAGAAAAAGAGAAATTAAGATCCAAAGAGCTACACAGAAGGCGTATTGGCCACCCTACGTCATGCCACCTGTTACGGTTGGAGCAGACCATGTCTCCTGACTCCTGGGCCACAATCTTGCCACCAGGAAGGGAGTTCTCAGACTTGTTCAGATTATGAAGCAACACGCTCACCCCTCCGTTCAGCTACACAAACATCTCCAGGTGTCTCATAGAGCCCAGACCTGGAGTCAGGTGCTTTACATACAATATCTCCCACCCGCCGACAGCCTACCACCTGCGTGTGTGCACTGGAGGCTCGGAGAGGTCAGGCAGTGTGCACAAGGTCACACGGTGCCATAGTGGGTGCTATGGCTTCGGAGCCACCGCCTAGACCGAGGCTCTCTGTCTCCCCCAGCCTCTTGGAGTGGGGGCGCTGGCACTCACAGCAGAGCCCCACCCCAGGAATAGAGTCACCCCATTTGATCCCATGGCCCCTTCCCAGCAGGGTTGTTTACATCCAATAATGGGTAGGGGTCAGCCCGGCTCTGAAGGGCCCACCCATCTCAGAGGTCCCAGGGGTGGGCCCAGATCCCCAGTATCACAGCCCAACTCCTCCCTCTGTCCTGCTGCACCCTCACTGGCACGGATCCTGAGAACCTGCCCCACTGACTCCCCAAACACCAGTCTCTGATTCAGTTTGTTTCCCAAAGACCCAATTGCGACACGTGGTAGGTACAGGCTGGGACCCTGAGCCAAGCCTGATTGACACTGTACATATACACATGCACGCACACATGCACCCACACGCATTCGCCGCTGTCTGGCCCGGAAGCCCACCTGAGGCTGCACCTCACGTCTCTACTGGCCCAGCTGGTGGCAGCTGCCGCCTCCCGCTCCCCAGGATGGGGCCAGCCTGGCTGCCGGAGGATGTCGTGGGCCGACTTTGAATGCAAGATTCTGGTGGAAGGGCCATTTGTCTTCCTGGGCTTACCGGTCTAGAAGCCCAGAGGCTGCCTCCTCCCTCCAGCTTCGGCCTCCCCAGCTGTACCCGAGCTGCCATGAGCTCCCCAGGTTCCAGCATGGGGTGCCCTGAAGTTCCCACTGCGACTCTCAACTGTGTCCTCATACCTGATAGTCCCTGGAATTCTCTGCTAGGCCTGGAATCCGCTAGGCCTGGAATTCTCTCCCACACGAGAGACAGGCTGTCTGCCCTCAGCACTTAAGTCTCATCCCTGGACCTCTCCTCACCCCTTCCCCTTCCCCACGCAGCCTTCCCAGCCCCCAAAAGAGGCCTCCAGCACCCTGGGCCCCTCTTTGCCTGACAGCGGGTGCTACTGATGGACAGGCTCTGAGGGGGCGGGGCCTCTGCACACGGGGGCACCTCGCCTAGTCCAGCAGCAGGCAGGCTTTCTACAAACCCCTATTCCGTGGTCCCCATCAACACAGGACAGCAACCTCTGACATCCCCTGATGTTCAAGAACCGCTCCTGGAGGGGACGATGAATGGAGAAACCCTCCCCAGACGTCATGCATTAGCTTTGGAAAGAGTCCGCTGGGCATTTCTGGAGAGGCTTGTGCCACCAGGAGCAAGTCCCTTGGGCCCCTTGGAGCCTCCATGTCCTTGTTTGTAAAAAGGAAAGGGTGCCCGCCAGTGGCACAGCGGTTAAGGTGACTGGATCTCACATGGCCGACTATGTGGTTTGAGTCCCAGGCCCGGCAGCTTGAGAAACACGCTGGGCGTGTGTGTATGTGTGTGTGCGTGTGCCCAAGACCCTGGAAGAAGGGGAACTAGAGAAGGGACTGCAGCATGACCACCTGCCCTGGCGGTGCTTCCTCACTGTCCCTCTTCCTCGCTCTCTCACGAACACACGCACCCTCTGGCAACATTTTAAAGAATAAAAATTTTAAAATGTAAGAAAGGAAGTTGGGATCCAGCTCCCTCAGAGAGGACAGAAAGGGCAGAGCTCTACCCTGAGTCAGTGATTCAAGTTCCATTTTAAAGTAAATCCTGAGTTTTTGTTAACCATCAACAAAAATTACAGCCCACGCGTGCTCATCCCCAGATTTACAGCACTGGTACTCACCTGGGTACCGCCGGCTGGGGGAGAGCAGAGGACAGCCCGAGAGCAGCCTCCTGCCAGCCTCCTCGGTGACATGCGGCATGTGGCAGAGTCACCCAGGGCCTCTTTGACCCCCAGTGCTCAGGCCGCCTCTCGGAGCAATGTCCTCTTGAGAGGGACGCTGGCATTGCTTCACCTTGAGGGGTGGATCGCTTCTATGCAGATATCCCGGGAGGGAAACCATCCACCCTGTCACAGCCTTTCAGCTCCCCACGCAGCCTCAAAGCAGCCACAATAAAACGGCAGTGAGTGGGCCTGCCCACGTTCCAATAAAACTTTATTCGCAAAACCTGGCTGCAGCTGTCTGCGGCAGTTCACCTGCACTGCCCTCGGAGAGCCAAGACCAGGACAACCTGCAGCAGGGCGAGCTTCAAACGCAAGCCCTCACCCTTGCAGCTGCTCACTGTGACCCTGGATCCCTCGTTTGTTCCCATTGTCAAAGCATGAATGGGTGCTAGGGTGGGAGCAAGGCATCTGTCGGGGGGACTGTGTGTCTCCGCCTGGGCAGGACGGTCCACTCACACCTGCCTTCCCAGCGTAGCTGGTCAAAGTGCCCAGTTCTGCTCTCAAAAATGTCCTGGCACCAATAACAAATGAATTGATGCCACCGTCCTCAAACCTCTATTCAATATTTGTGCAATAAAAAGGACCTCACTCTCTTTGGATCAGTTAATAAAATGACCAATATTAGCAAATGGAACTGATCAGCCTTATTACAAAGGAAGAACCAAGAGAAGGCGTCCGTTGTGGGGGCAGAGAGAACGCGGCTGAGGCACACGGGACAGTTGAGTTGAGCGAGTGCTCAGACGCTCTCTGGGCATCTGCAATGCCTCATCCAGACTGTCCTCCTCTCCGAGTGTCTGGGCATGGAGGAGATGCCAGAGCTCGGCGAGGTGAAGAGAGGGCATTACCGAAGAGCACAGACCAAGCCTGGGCTCGTGGCTCCCAGTGCCAACTGGCTCCGTCCCCTGCCAGCCGAGAGGGCTGCTGGGCCCCGGGCCAGACTCGGACGGAGCCTTTGGACAGTACAGTGGCTCCAGGGGACACGAGGAGGCTGCAGCTGCCAGGGTCACCTGGCAGAGACCCTGGGTCAACTGCTGCCCCAGGGGAGGCGTCTTCCTCCAAGCTGCTCAGGGTCAGCGATGAGGGGCCGGGGCAGGCAGACCCCGGCGAGCAGCTACTTTTCTGGTACAGAGAACCCTTTGGCCATCAGGGAGGAAGCGCATTTACAGCAGCACAGGGCATCTTCAGGGGAATCGAGGGCCACGTTCTGAAAGCCAAAGATGGGAAAGGCAGGGGACTCCATCAGGACAGAGCCCAGGGAAGCCTAGGCCGGACACTGGCCCTGGGCTGGCCTCCGGTCTGCTTCCTGAAGCTCTCCTGGACTCGGTGTCGCCTGCACCCCCAGTCCTTGCCCTGTCACGTGAGCTCGACTCTGTTCACATTGAAAGGTGAGACTCCAAATACTGAATGGACGCTGTGGATGAGTGGATGCCCCCCCACCCCGCCCCCAGCAAGGGTCCCAGGGTCCACATCCCTTCAGTGGGGAAGGAGCCAGTGTTGATACCTAGGACTTTTCTTAGCTCCTCCCAGCAGCATCTCCAGGGTTTACCAGTAAAATCCTACACTATTTGGAATGCGCTTACAGGTTTTAACTTGGGACCAGCCGATGGTATAATGGTTACGTCGTTGGACTCCCATGTGGCCAACCGCGGTTTCGATCCTGGATCCAGCGGCTTGAAACTCAGCGGCTATAACTCAGGGTGGGCATGTGTGTGTGCGTGCCCAAAATCCTAAGAGGAGAATGGGGAAGGGATCGCATCATGACTGCCCCCCCGGGGTGATTTCCCCCTTTCTGTCTCTCTGTCTCTCTGACAAGAGCACGAACACTATACAAAAACAACAACAACAAAAGTTCTCTAAAACCAATATGCATTGTCTTTCTGAGCCTCAGGTGCAACTGCGCAGCCTGTGTTTTTTCTGGAAGCCTGTCTGGTCAGGCTCTCCCAGACGTGGGCCCCTGGCTGCCAGCACTGGGGAAGACAGCGGACACTGTGCTGCTCAGTAAGCAGGTGGCCCGTGATTTCCTGCTTTCCACGCGAGACCTACAGCGCAGGTTAGGCTGGAATCTCCGACTCCAGGGCCTCTGCTTCCGGTCTCCAGAGGGGACTCTACTTGGTCTTTCCTGGGACAAAAAGGGCAGATTCCAGCTGCTCAGAGTGACAGGAGGACCACGGAGTCGAACGGCCCTCAGAGACTCTCCAAGAACCCTCTTACTCTCCGGGTCACTCCAGGCCCTGAGACCTCTCACTTCTGACCACTTCTCGGGCTCTCTGGCAAGCACGTGCTCCTCCCTCACTTCCCAGACCTAGCCGTGTGGAATTATCTAGAACGCTAAGCCCACGGACACTCGCTCAGCAGCGTCCCCGCTTCCAGAGTGTGACACCTCTCACGAGTGGTCATCACCCTTCTGGGCCCACCTGAGTGGACGTCACCCCCACAGCAGGTCCGTCTGCAGGCAGTCTGCCTTGTCGAGCCGCAGGTCCCTACTCACCTCTGTCCAAGAACCTCCCTGGCTCCTGCTCCACGAGGTCCAGACACAGTCACGCCAGCGCTCCAAGGACAAGCCAGGGAAGCCCTGGTCTCACTGACCCTGTGTCTCCATGTTCTGGTCCCAACTTCCAGGGAAAATCTCTGGCTGGTGTCTCCGGTCAGGTGCCGGCACCCGCTCTGGGCAGCCATAGAGAGGCAGGGTCGCCGAGTGCGAGAGCCCCCGTCTATGAACAGGAGGCCAGTCTCAGAGACGGGGGTGTGGGCTGGACACCCCTCTCCAAAGATGCCTACTCCAAGACCCGAGGTCACTGAGCACCCACCAGCTGCACGCAGGACCCTGGGACCCTCCCCGCCTTCCACGCCCCAGCTCCCATCTCGACCCTCCCCCTCTCTACCACCTCCATCTCTTGTAAATGCCCATGGCATGGAAATGTCACCAAATCACTATTTTCCACTCCTGCCTCCCGGACTTGCATTCTTTCAGTGCCATTGCCTCCGTGACACTGTCCCCTCCCTGCTGCAGCAGGGTCCTACCTGACTTTCTCTGATCTTCCCCTCCAGCCCATTTTGCAAAGGCCCCAAGTGTCCCTACACCACACGCCTGACCATCAGACCATTTGTTTCAAACCCTTTCCATAGCTCCCTGCTCTTACAGGGTTAAACCAGCTCCCAAACGGACCCTCTCCACCGTCGTCTCTCACCACAACTCCCTCCTCGTAAGCTCTTGAGAAGCAAGAGTTATTTCTAACCCCCAACCCCCTTGAACACTCACCGTTTGCTCCGTAATGCTCTGTGCAGGCCCATAGCTGCCGTGCAGTGGGTAAACACTGTGCTGTGGGAGTCCCATCCCATATGGCTGACTGTGGCCTCCATCCTGCCTGGCTGCTAGAAAACATTGTAGGCACATGTGCATGCCCCAGATCCCAACGGGATAGAGAAATGGAGGAAAAGGGATTGCAGCATGCCCTCTTAGGGGCGTCTCTGTGTGTGTGTGTGTTTCTCTGGATGCATGTACTCTCCAGCAATAGCTAGATAGAGATAGCTAGATAGAAAGAAATAGATGACAGATAGATGATAGATAGAGATATAGATAGATAGACAGATAGATATAGATAGATAGATGATAGGTAAATAGATGATAGAGATAGATGAAAGATAGATAGATAGATATGATACGTAGAGATAGATAGGTAGATAGATTGATAGATATAGATAGATAGAGAGAGAGAGAATAGGTAGATAGAGATAGATAGATAGATAGATTGATAGATTTAGATAGATAGAGAGATAGATGATAGATAGGTAGATTGATAGATATAGATGGATAAATAGATAGAGATAAATAGATGATAGATAGAGATAGAAAATAGATAAAAGATAGATAGATAGATAGAGATAGATGATAGAGATAGATAGATAGATAGATAGATAGATAGATAGATAGATAGATAGATAGATAGATAGATAGATAGATAGATAGATAGATAGATAGATAGATAGATAGATAGATAGATAGATAGATAGATAGATAGATAGATAGATAGATAGATAGATGATAGATAGATGATAGATAAATGATAGATAGAAATAGATAGATGATCGATAGAGAGATGATAGATAGATAAATATCTGGCCAGCAGATGGCACGGAAATTAAGGAGGTTGACTGCAAGGTTTGAGTCCCAGACCCAGTGGCTTGAAAAACATGCCAGCATGTGTTTGCATGCCCAAAATCCTGAGAGGAGAATAAAGGAAAAGGGATTGCACCTTGGCCATCCTCCCCAGAGGGTGTTTTCTCACTGCCCCTTTTCCTCACTCTGTCTCTGTCTCTGGTGAGCACACATATCCCATAACCAAAAAAAGAATTTAGTAAAATCTACTCTACTGAAACATCCTCTTCCACTGACTCTTCCTGTAAGACTTAGCTCTGCACCCCTCCCCTGAAGTCTCTCCTGACACAAACGCATGCTGCATCGCTGGTCCCTTGTCTTTGCTCCCATACAAATCTGGGCTTATCTGCATCACCACCTGTCAACCCCAAACAGGCTGGAATCCACCGTGGTATGACAGACGGAGCGTCAGGCTCCTTAATGTAGAAAACGCTCTCACAGGGACCAGCAGTTGGCGTAATGGCTATGTCACTGGACTCCCGTGTAGTCGACAGAAGTTTGAGTCCCAGACCGGTGGCTTAAATTCACACCAGGTGCGTGTGCACGCATGGCCAAGATCCCGAGAGGAGAATGGAGGAGAAGGGATTACGGCGTGGCCATCCTCCCTAGGGGGTGATTTCTTGCTTTCTGTCTCTCTGTCTCTGTCTCTCTGGCGAGTGCACATGCCCTATAGCAAAAAATAAAAATAAAAAACAGACTCTTACAGGGACCAGCCCCATGGCCTGGTGGTTAAGGCAGCTGAATCCACACGGCCGGCCCCACTGTCCAAGTTCTAGATTCAGGGGCTTGGGAAACATGCTGGGCACATGTGTGCATGGCCCCACATCCTGATAGGACAGAGAAACGGAGAAGGGACTGCGACGTGTCTATCCCCCATGATGGGGCGCTTTCTTCCTCTCCCCGTCTCTCTCAGGCAAAGTTGCCCTCTTACAAAAAGAATTTTTTTTTAAGTTTTAACAAATCAATATGAAAGAAATTATTTTAAAATAAAGAACATGAACAAGCAGCTCACAAATATTAAAAATACCGCATGTGAAACACTTCTCAGCCGCATAGTTAAGGAAAAGCCGTGTAAACAAAGAGGCCATTTTATCTGTCCGGTTTACAAGCACCAAGTCTGACGCCGGCAGACGCGTCACGGGGCTCGGTAAACACTGACACACGCCCATACCCGGTGTCTCTGGAGGGCAGAGTGGCAGTCCCTGCAGCGGCGCAGAGGCACTGGCCCTTATTTAGAGCCATCGAGGCTGGGTGATGTCGTCGTACACTGGGGACGGGGTGTGTGCCGACGAAGAATCGCGTCATGAGGGCAGTCCTACCGCAGGCTGCCCCACCGGACCCAGGCGTGCAGCGGGCGACACCCCGGGTGTGTGTAAGTACACTACACAGTCGCAAAGTGAGCTCACTGAACAGCGGGCTTCTCGGACGCATCCCTGTTGTAAGCAACGTCTGACTGCAGCTGATTATGTAACAGCGCGTCCGGGTATTCTCCTGTGTTCAAAAAGAGGAGTACAAGGGCCCAGAAGGTGGCATGCTGGTTAAAGCGCTGGACACTTCCACATGGCCAGCCATGGTTCAAATCCCAGACCTGGTGGCTTGTTTCTCACTTTCCTTCTCTCTGTGTGTCTGTCTTTCTCTGGTCAAGTTAAAATAAATTAATGAATAAATAAAATCAGATAAATTAAAAACAAAAGAGGAGCACAAGGTAGGTTCTCTGCAGCATAATTTTTATCAACAAAAGAAACAGCCAACATTTAAAAGTCAATTAATTATGATATATACATTCTTTTTTCTTTTTTTCTTTTCTTTTCTTTTCTTTTTTTTTTTTTTTTTTTTTTTGAGAGGTTTTCGCTACAGGGCACGTGTGCTCGCCAGACAGACAGAGACAGACAGAGAGACAGAAAGCGAGATATCACCCCCAGGGGGGATGGTCATGCCGCAATCCCTTCTCCTCCATTCTCCTCTTGGGATCTTGGGCATGCACGCACACGCGCCCGGCGTGAGTTCTAAGCCACCGGGTCCGGGACACGAACCGCATGGGAATCCAGCGACATAGCCATTACGCTAACTGCTAGTTCCCGATATATACATTCAATGAAATAGTACACAGTCATGAAAAAGGATGGATCTATAAACACTGTCATCTTAAGGAAAAAAGAAAGACAGTGCCAAGTTCTGTGCCAGGTGTATGCCCCTGTGATGCCCCTTATATTTGCACAGACTTTCTGGGAAGTGAGTGTCGACAGCTAGCAGTGGCCACCTCCAGAAAGACTCAAGAAGGACAGCGACATTTACTTTCCAGCAAATGCCGGGTTGTCGGGGACGTCGTGACACATTTTTGCACAGAAAAATACATCATGCCTGTCCTGAAAACCTAATGGAGCCCTTCTGTTCTGCTGAAATATTTTAAAGCACTTTTTTTTTCTTAATCTAGACATTTTAAAATTAAAAATAACAACCCAGAGCCAGCCCCACGATCTAGCAGTGAAGGGAGCCGGATCCCGCATGACCAACCACACAGTTCAATTCCCAGTTCCAGTAGCGCGAAAGCCATGGCAGGTGTGTTTGTGTGCGTGGTGCATACCCCGAGTCCCGACAGGGTGGGAAGGTGGAGAAGGGATTAGAGCGGGCCATGCCCCACTGCGAAGTACTTTCCCCCTCTCCCTTCCTCTCTGTCTCTCTCTGGCCAGCACACATGCCCTCTGGCATAAAGAGATAAAGAGACAAATAAGCAACATAACAATACAGTGTAGTGTCTCCCAGCTCCAGCTGATAAACCTCTTAAGGGCAAAAACATGTTCTCACTCTCTCTGGGTCATGAGTAAGTTCCATGAGAAATCACTTTCCAAACCAATGACCCCTGGCCCAGCTAAAGGTCCCTCCCTACACCCACACCCCTGTGCCAGGTCTCGGCCCAAACTGAGAATGTCAGGCCACAATGAGCTGTACAAATGCCCAGTCCCCGGGGCTCTCCCGGAGCTCCTGCCTGGCCCCTGCCCTGCCCTCCCCACATGCCGGGGAAGACGCGAGTGCTCTGCAGAGGGTCTGAGCAGACCCCCCTCGTGGTGCACCTTCTGCTGTCTCCTGCGCGCACACCCCACGGACTAGACAAGGCAGAAGCGTTGCTTGATTCAGCAAATAGCCACTGAGGACAACCCCTCCAGATGGGCGTTAGGCTCTTGCGACTCGCCAGGCTCCGTCTCAGGCACAGCCCTGGGACACCTCCAGGCTCGGGTCTTCTGGTCTAGAGGCTGGCCCAGAGCTCTGTCTCCTGGGTTTGGAGCA
>NW_006159525.1:2622920-2654133 GCF_000334495.1 Tupaia belangeri chinensis
GAATGCAATAGAAAATGCACACAGGGGCCAGAGCCATGCCCGGCAATGCGAGCCCGCCGATGCTGGGGGTCGCGTCCCTCGCCACCAGCACCCTCCTCGTCCTCTCCCTGGCCCTGGCTCCTGCTCCAGACAGGAAGTTGCCTTCCCCTTCCCAGCTCTCCTGTCACAGTTCAGGGCGGGAAACAGCTCCACCATCCAGCACGCCTGAGTCAGGCAATCCGAAAAGGGACGTCCTCACCATTCGGCTGGTTTCGTAATCAGCACTTCCGGAGCCTCTGAGCCCAGGAAAACGGCCAAATCCGCGGCTCTGCTTCCCAGTCAAGCAGCTGCTCCCTGACTCGCGCCTGCCGTGGGCCCAGACCGCCACCGCGGGGGCTACGGAAGGGGTCGTGTTGTCCCTAGCAGTCTGGTGACGCGCCAGCCTCAAAGACCACCTCAAGGGCCTGACCTTCCTTCCGGGAAGCCATTAGCCAATGAGGCGCGCATTTGAATCGCTCTCTGAAAGCTGGGCTGTGCTGACTCCAGTCGCACCTCAGAGTACGATGCTGGGAGATCGGCTTGTCCAGGCGGGTGCTGAGCCCAGGTCCTGGGTCCTGCTCAGTGCACCCTGCCAGGAGGCACGCGGGCCGCTTAGTGTGTACTGGTCAGGGGACCGGTCCCCCCACTGCCCGTGACTGCATTTCCCCACGGGGAGGCCCTTCCAGGCCGTGTAACCACCCTGGCTCGGCCCTAGTAGATCACCCAAGCTGGGTGGCTGTCGAACATCAGAACGTGCTCTCACGGCTGAGGGGCAGTTCGAGATCAGCGTGTTCCCTCCAAAGGCTCAAGGGGAGAATCCGTTCTGCTGCTTCCAGCTCCAGGTCCTTGGCTGGCACCGCGGCCCTCTGACCTCTGCCGCTGTGGTCCCCTTCGCGAGCCCATGTACCCTGTTTCGTGTCCTCTAAGGACACGTGTCGCTGGACTAGGGCCTGCCATTTACCCGGGACGATCTCACCTCGAGATCCTAACTGAATTACATCTGAAGACTTCTCTACCCATTCTGCCAGGACAGCCACTGGCCATGGCCCCCGAAGACACCGGCCTGCGTCTGTGTGGGGGAGGTTTTTAGGTGTCCATTTGACTGACGGTTAAGGGAGACCCAGATAGTACTAGCCCTTTTCTTTTCTTTTTATTATTTGCTATGAGCACTTGCCAGAGAAAGACAGAGAGAGAGAGAGAGAGAGAGAGAGAGAGAGAAAGCACCCCTGGGCGGGGGTGGGGGGATGGCCACGCTGCCATCCCTTCTCCTCCCAGGATTTGGGGCACACACACTTACCTGGCATGTTTTGAACTCCCAGGTCCAGAACTAGAACTGCGTCTTTGCCCCCCCCTCCCAGCATGCATCCCGGTCAGTTAGCACTATGCCCAGGTAGCTGTGCGAGGGGTCTCCAGGAGAGACGTATTTGAATCAGTGGACCTAGTCAGGGAGATCCTCAGCAGCAGGGGTTCGCTCTACACAGCCCCCACCCCCCAGCCAAGGTCGCCCAACCCGCCGCATTTTCCACTTCCCATCCTCCACCAGGGTTCTCTCCTTTCCTTGAAGAACCACCGGGAATTTTAGACCTCTCCGTAAGGCACAAGCTCAGAATGCATTTCATTTCTTATGCAAACCACTCCCCTCCCAGAACGGCAGGAGATTCTCCAGCTCTTCGGAGTGGAGACCGAAGGGTGGGGTGACGGGTTCCTAGCAGGAGTGTAGACAGTGAACAGAACTGGAACCGGGCTGGGTGGGCCCCTCTGTGGATGCGAGCGTGAGGTGCCTTCCTCCAGAGCAGTCGCTGTGAGAAGTCCATGCAGCCGGGACGGCAGGCATCGGTGCCGTCAGCTTTCTACAGCTAGGGGCCATCGTCATCGCTGGGCCATCACCCCATGGCAAGGACAGGTCTATTGTGAGCATCGCTATACCCCAAAAGTGAGCTGGCTCATGGTAGGTGATTAATAATTAATAAATACCTTAAAAATGAGGGGATGACAGTGTGGGTAGTTTCAACACTCCAGGATCGACCAGAACGGAGTGGCCGCCTTGCCATAGGACACCCTGAAAAGGGACAGTGGGGGGGTGCTGATGTAGGGAGAAGCAAGCCACCCTCATGCGGGCAGAACCGAGGCCTGGATCCCTGCATCCCGGGGTCCAGCCCAGAGTAGGTGTTCCTAGGAACTTGTAAGATGAATCAATTAAAGCGTGAAAGCGACCAGCAGGGGGCGTGGAGGTTGAGGCAGCTGGGTCCCACCTGAAGACAGCGCAGTTCCAGAACTTGTAAGATGAATCAATTAAAGCGTGAAAGCGACCAGCAGGGGGCGTGGAGGTTGAGGCAGCTGGGCCCACCTGAAGACAGCACAGTTCCAGTCCTGGACCCAGCAGCTTGAAAAACTATGGGTGTGTGTATGCTCATCCCCCAAATCCCGAGAGGAGAATGGAGAAGGGATCGCAGGCCATTCTCCGTGGCCTTCCTCACACACTCAGTCTCTCTGGCTAGCAACTTTTAAAAAAGAAAAAGGCAAAGGGAGGGGCCGAAAGGGGAGAGAGGGGTGGGGACAGGGAGGGGACCAATGGATCCATTCAGATGTAAACCACAAATCTTTTTCTTGTATTGCAGTAACTTTTTAAGGAAAAAGAGCTGAAGAGTTTCAAAAGAAGCTTTAGACTCAGGAGGGATCGAATCTGGGAGTCAAGGTCTTGGTGTTTGGGAAGCTAATGCCGCCACCGAGGAGCGGTGAAGACTGGTGGGGATCTGTACGTGCTTGGGATTTACACACCTGGGAGCGCCCTCTCTCCTAGAAGACTCAGTGGCGCCAACTATAGATCAGAGTGCGCAGCTGGCCCTGCGCTGTGCGGCCTGACTGCCTGAGTGCGTGCAGCCTCTGCCTAGCGTCCACCCACCTCGGGAGACAGTCAGTCCAGAGCAGGGCCCTCCCAGGTTCCTGCGTGGGTGCTCCTGTCCATCAGCAAATCCTCCTGGCTTTCCTCCAGCCTACATCTCAACGCAGACCAGCTCCTGCCCGGCCCGCACCCTCCACAGGCTCCCGATGCCTGATCCAGCTCCAGCTCCCTCCAGCCTGTCATGGGCACGGTGAGCTTGGCATACCCAGGGCGTCTCCAGTCCACCCTCCCACGCCCACCGCCCGGCCCGGACTGGCACAGGGCATTCATTTCTGGGGTGGCAGTCACAAATTGCTGAAGACTTGGTAGCTTAAAACAATAGAATCTTTTTTCTTTTGGGGCTCCGGAGGCAAGAATTCTACAGTCGGGCATAGACAGGGCTGTGTCCCCTCTGGAAGCACCAAAGGATCCTTTCTGGCCTCCAGCTTGTGGCGGCTCCCGGTGTCCCTGCCCGGATCAGCATCACTCCAGCACCGTCTCCTTCCCGGCATCGCGTCCCTGCATCGCCGTCCCGGCATCGCCGTCCCTCCTACGACTCCCTCTCAGGATGTCAGCCATTCAGGGCAGGCCCTAAAGCCAGGACGGCTTCATCTCCAGCCCCTGAACTGATTCACCCACAAAGACCTTGGGCCCACACGAGGCCACAGTCAGAAAGCCCAGCTGGCCCCTAACTTCGGGGAGACCTGTTCAGCTCCCCCGACCAAGCCCCCGTCATCTTCTGTCCTGATGACGACTATGGCCACCAACCAACCTTGGCTCCTGTGGCCGATTCACAAGGCGGGAGCCACAGCTGAGTCTGAATCCCTGCTCTGCGTGACCCTCAGAGACCCCACCCACTCCGCCCAGCAGTCCTCCCAGTGTGGGAGATGTGGTCCCTCGCCAGGCCGGCCACTGCTACGCCGTCCTCCTAGGCTTCAAGCGCCCCCACAGCTCACTTCCCCACCTTCCCACCACACAGCACGTCCCAGCCCAAGAAATGCCTCTTTTTAACTTTCCTCCACAACATTTGTCACCAGGGAACACTCTGCACTTTACCTGTCTCCGTACCTGCAGTCTCGGGCCCTTCCAGAATGGACCCCGCAAAGGGATCTCTGCGTGTCGCCAGCACCGGGAGCAGTGCCTGCAACACACAGGCACCCTGGAGCTCAGAGATGTGCTGAATGGATCAGTGATGGATGTGCACTACAAACTAAAGCAGGGGGCACCCAGAGCCCGACGCCCCACCTTCAGGATAACCGGAGAGGGGCCGGCATGGCCCACCGACTGTGGTGTGTTTTTAACCATATCCATTGCCATAACGGGGTATTGTCAAAATGCAAAATATTAAAACTAAGAGTATATAAGTCAAAAGGCGACAGCCGAAGACCCAGGCCTGGGGTGCTGGAAGAAGTGCTTTTGGGTACAGTCTCTCCAGGGGCCACGACAGCAGGCGGACCATCAAAAGCCTGAGAGACGCCCCGCTCTGGGCTGACAACTGCAAGTCTAGGCTTCTTGGCTCGGTCCTCAGGGCCTTGACGCCCCCCCCCCCGCCTCTCCCCACCGCCACCGGGGCCCGTTGGGTCTCACTCCATGGCAGTTTGAGCTCTGTTTCCAGGAGTTGGAGAGTGGCAGCCACAGGGCTTTGGGGCTCCCGAGCCTGCTGCTGGACTGTCTGACAGAACGTCCCGAAGATGAAACCGAAACAACCACGGGTGTAAAACCCCCACCTGGACCGGTGCGTAACAGGTGTGTAATAAGCAAGGTCTGTTGTTACTTTCGTTCCTTTAAGTGATGAAAAGGGATTTTCTACTTAACCCTGTTTTCCCCAAGCCAGTGACCTCTAAGATGTCTTTCACCCTTGACGGTCAACAAAGTTCCGAGGAGACCCGCCCCAGAGCCTCCTCTGGTCCCGTAATCTTGTTTTTGTTTTTGTTTTTGAGAGGTTTTTGCTAAAGAGTATGTGCACTCGCCAGAAAGAGAGAGACAGAGAGACTGAAAGTGAGAAATCACCCCCAGGGAGGATGGCCATGCCGCAATCCCTTCTCCTCCATTCTCGTCTCGGGATCTTGGGCATGCACGCACACATGCCCGGTGTGAGTTTTAAGCTACCGGGTCCGGGACACGAACCACGGTCGACTACATGGGAGTCCAGCTACATAGCCATTACACTAACTACTGGTCCCTGGTCCTGTAATCTTGAGAAATTGCCTCTCAGCTCCGTCAGACCACACCAGCCCTTCCCAGAGCGTAAGCCTCCTGTCCCTGTCTTGGCGGGCAGGGGCACCAGAGGTTTCGAGCTGCAGAACCGACATGGAGCCCCGGGTAGGCCAAGGAGCTCCAAGAGGCCACCTCCAGGGCGGTGCCAGCCACAGGGTCCTGCCTTAAAGACAGGCCCAGCAAGGAGATGCTGAGGGAGCCTCCACCGCATTCCCTCCTGTGGCTCACAGCACACCCAGATCTGGCTGGCTGCCTTCTCCACCTGGGTGACGAGGTCTAGGCTGAGGCCAAGGGCCTGCATGACCCTCCCAGTCATCGTCCTATTGCCAAGTCCACCCTGCTCGGCTGAGCCTGCCCGCTCTCGCCCCACAGCGTCCTGGTCCTTCCAAACTTCTGGGCCTCGATTCCTGCCACAGGCCGCCACACATGTCCTGCCCCTGCGCCTGCACAGTGTCCCACCTGGGCTCTGGCTTCCACTCTTACCACTGGGGTCGTTTTCCACGGGAAGTGATTTTTTCCAATAAAAATGCAGCCATGACACTCCCGTGACTTCCTTCAGCACCAGGACTGGAAGCCGCCATAGCGCTGGCCCCAGCTGCCTCCAGCCTCTTCCCTGTCCTGCTCCTCCGGCCTCCATCCTCCCGCCAGGTCTGCACCTGGCTCTTGTCTCTGCTGAGCCCAGCTGTCACCTGCTGGATGCCCATGAAAGCACCACCCCACAGGCTGTTTGTGGACTGTGGGATGGAGGCCGGGGGTGGGCACCCCCCAGTGGAGGAGACTATGCTGAGAGGCAGCTCCACTGCCGGCATCCACCGGAGTGGTCAGGAGAGAAGACAGGACACCCAGCCTCCTAGAGAGGACGGTCACCGGGACCTCAGGGCACCAAGGACACCTTGCCAGACGAGATGTCTATGGGAACTGGGAGGCGCCCACCCACGTGAGAAATCGTGTGCAGAGAGCCAGGTGCCAGACAGTGAGGACCACACGCCGACGTTTGGGTTAGAAAAGAAAATGCATGTAATTGCGTGTGCGTGCCCAGAATATCTCTTCATGCACACCTAATTGGTAATGAGGTTTGTCTCCAGCTGGGGGGTGGGGGGACTAGGGGCTGAGAGCAGCGTGGGCGGGAAGTGCACCCCTCTGTGTCCCTGCTGCGGGCTCCAGTCCACACCAAACTGTAATAATACCGATGCCCGACCTGGCATGATTCTGCTTGCTTGTTTGTGGGTCTCTGCAACGCAGGAACTTGTCGCTGTGATCCGCTGCTGCGGCCCTCCCCCTGCATCATCATAGGTGCTCCACAAATACTTGCTGACTCCCGAACAACGGGGACCCTGCAACGTCACACTCCCTAAGGTGGTGAGGCCCCATCAGGCAGCGAGGGCATGGCCTACCACCCTTAGTCCACAGCCATCCATGTCCCACCACAGGAAGTTTCGAACACTCCCCACAGCCAGGCAGGATGGTCCCACAGGGAATCCAGTGTGTGCCTGCCTGGGGCAGCCGGGGACACAGGGCATCCAGGGGCCAGGGGCAGAGCCCTCACCTCGTCCTCGGGGTCCGAGGCCCCGGCCACGCAGGGTGTGCAGAGAATACGCTGGAGCTCTGTTTGGCGCAGAGGAGACTGACGCCCTGAGAATCCTGTGCCAGGCAGCACGTCCGTTTCTTTCTGGGTCCTTCCCAAGGCTCATCGGGCATTAACCTTCCTCTCTGATACAGGTGTAAGAGCCTTCAAAACAGCCCCTGCCTCCACGGTGTCAGCCAATTAAAAGCCGCAGTGCACAGAGCACCGCCTGAGGGTTCCGGCGAGTGCAGGGCATTATGGGAGCACTGGGAGAGAGGTCTGAGTCTGCCCAGGGTCAGGGGTAGATTGAGCTCTGAGCCTGCAACTTTAAACTGGTAGTCACGATTTCATGGGTGCCAAAAACACTGCCCCAGGCCAAAAACGGAAGTGAGGAAATTGTTCTCTCAGCTGCCAAGAGAGCTGGGAATAGCGCCTTTAGAGCTCCTGCAGTGAACCTCTGCTGCAGCCACGGCCGCTGGCTCTTGTCCCTCCTGGGAGGCCGGGCACGCACCCTCCCAAGGCAGCAGCTCTGTGTGTGTGGCTGAGGGTTACGCCTGACTCCCAGTGGGCTCCCAGGGCAGGGTCCAGGGCACCTTTGGCTCCGTGTTATATACCAGGGTTAGCATGGCGGTGGACAGGTGGGAGAGATGAGTGGAGGAGTGGAGGAGGGAAGGGTAGGAGGGAGGATGGGCGAGGGGGGTGTGGATGGGATGACTGGGTGGCAGACGAGTGGATGAATGGAGAGTGGACGAGGCCTCCCTGGGTGTGCTGGGCACGTGTACATCATCCAGGGCTGGGGGAGGATCATGTTGTCACAGCCCTGCTGGGGGTGCTGCCTCTCTGTCTTTCTCTCACTCATGGAAGATATGTTAAAAAAAAAAACCCGGTTCCCAAGGACTGAGGGAGCCCGCGGAGAGCTGGCGTCTGGGGTTGCAGGAAGGGAAGTTCAGTGCATGATCTTTTAAGGAACAGAGCTTCCATCTGGAAATCTCAAAGCACTACGAAAGGCTCACTGCTTGGTCTTCAGAAAAAGGGTTTTCTCTGGACAAAGACAAAACCGCTGGGATGTGGGAAGATGCCTCCCTGAAGTGACATCCTGAAAAGTCCCCACACTGCCTGGAGGGCACCCTGCTGGGGCGGGGGGCCAGGGCCAGGGGTCAGTCTGGGTGGGCAATGGGTCTGGCGGAGGGCTCTGGGTCCTGAGCGGAAAGCGCACCTGTAAGGATGGGGCCACGCTCCGAGGAGCAGGGGAACGGCGTTGGGGAAGCAAAGAAAATGGCCCTGAATCTCGCTTCCAGGTCAGAGGCCTGAATACCAGAGCTCGGAGTCATTAAACGTGAGCCCAGAGAAGCAACCGATTGGGAGCCCTAGGTAGGGAAGGGAGTGAGCCCAAGCACCAGGCCTGGACAGGTCCTGACTTAAAATAATAAAATAATAATAATAATAATAAATGGAATTAAATAAATAAATAATTCTACAAAAAAGAGAGAGAGAATTTTCAAGTGGACAGATGACGCAAGGTGGACAGTCAGCCTCCCCCAGGCCGACCATCAGCCCCGGGATCAGCCCAGCCCCTCCCCAGTGGCCGTCTAGCCACCCAGAGATATTCTATCTGTATACGGCCATGGTGTGTGTAGTCTTTGGCCGAAGACAAAAGAGAAATTGTTTGTGACACTTGAAATCATTCTGTCATCAGCTCAGACTGGTTAGCAGCAGTGGCTAGGGCAGGACAATCACAAGGGAACAGCTGAGGAAATTCTGTCTTCCTGAAGACTTTCTTAAATGTTGGTGTCTTCCTTCACTGGATTTTCTTCAATCATTTGTGAAATAAGTTTTTGAAACATTTGCTACAGGGTGTGTGAACTCCCTGGAGGGAGACAGACAGAGAGAGGAAGAGGAAAAGCGAGAAAGCGCCCCCAGGGGGATGGTCATACCGCAATCCCTTCTCCTCCATTTCTCTTTTAGGAATTTCAGTATGTTTTTCAAACCATAGGGTCAGGGACTCGAACCGCACAGTCAGCCATGCAGGATCTGGCTGCCTTAACCACCATGCCGCCAGTGGGGCCAAGAGGGATGTTAGTGGATGGGAGCCGTAGAAGGTCTTCTGCTGGCCCAAGTGTGGGCCGAGGAGTGGAATAAGCAGGAGAGGTGCTACACGCGGCAGGGTTCTGTGCTGTGGGGTGCTGGGCCGGGTACACGGTGGCCAGACGGAGGCGACCTCGGTGCAGCCCGTGAAGGGCTCAGTGAAGATCCAGCCACTGGGGTTCTGCGCAGACTCGTAAGAACTTAATCCGGGCTGCGGCAGGCCCCTCAGACAAGCAGCCTGGGCGATACCTGTGCCAGCCCAGTGAGCAGCCAGGCTAACCTCTGACCCCCACTGATCTGCCTGTGGTGTGTCTAGAATCTGATAACAGGATCATTATGATCGGGGCGCATACAATGGCCTTTGCCACCTTCCATCAGTTCTGCAGCTTATGGGCGGGGCTGGAGCCTACGCTGATTATCTTACTAAATGGCTGAAATCTCTCGTAGTTGGGCCGCCCATTTCAAATGCTTTGGGCACTTTTGTATTTCTTTCTTTCTTTATTATTTTCTTTTTAAAATATGGAATGCTTAACGAATGTGCGTGCCACGCTTGCGCAGGGCCATGCTAATCTCCTCTGTATCGGTCCAATGTTAGTGTAAGTGCTGCCCACACGGGCACACTTTTCTATGGATTCTCAAGTTGCTTTTTAACACTCTGTGGGCTTGCTTATCAACATACTATGCTAGAAAGAAAGGATCGATTATGTTTTTGTTTTTGTTTTTGTTTTAGAGGTTTTTGCTATAGGGCACATGCACTTTGTCAGAGAGACAGAGAGAGAGAGACAGAAAATGAGAAATCACCCCCTAGGGGGGATGGCCACACCGCAATCCCTTCTCCTCCATTCTCCTCTCGGGATCTTGGGCACGCACACACATGCGCCCGGCGTGAGTTTAAGCCACTGGGTCTGGGACTCGAACCACAGTCAGCTACATGGGAGTTCGTGCTGTGGGGTGCGGGGCCGGGTACACGGTGGCCAGACGGAGGCGACCTCGGTGCAGCCCGTGAAGGGCTCAGTGAAGATCCAGCCACTGGGGTTCTGCGCAGACTCGTAAGAACTTAATCCGGGCTGCGGCAGGCCCCTCAGACAAGCAGCCTGGGCGATACCTGTGCCAGCCCAGTGAGCAGCCAGGCTAACCTCTGACCCCCACTGATCTGCCTGTGGTGTGTCTAGAATCTGATAACAGGATCATTATGATCGGGGCGCATACAATGGCCTTTGCCACCTTCCATCAGTTCTGCAGCTTATGGGCGGGGCTGGAGCCTACGCTGATTATCTTACTAAATGGCTGAAATCTCTCGTAGTTGGGCCGCCCATTTCAAATGCTTTGGGCACTTTTGTATTTCTTTCTTTCTTTATTATTTTCTTTTTAAAATATGGAATGCTTAACGAATGTGCGTGCCACGCTTGCGCAGGGCCATGCTAATCTCCTCTGTATCGGTCCAATGTTAGTGTAAGTGCTGCCCACACGGGCACACTTTTCTATGGATTCTCAAGTTGCTTTTTAACACTCTGTGGGCTTGCTTATCAACATACTATGCTAGAAAGAAAGGATCGATTATGTTTTTGTTTTTGTTTTTGTTTTAGAGGTTTTTGCTATAGGGCACATGCACTTTGTCAGAGAGACAGAGAGAGAGAGACAGAAAATGAGAAATCACCCCCTAGGGGGGATGGCCACACCGCAATCCCTTCTCCTCCATTCTCCTCTCGGGATCTTGGGCACGCACACACATGCGCCCGGCGTGAGTTTAAGCCACTGGGTCTGGGACTCAAACTGTGGTTGACTACGTGGGAGTCCAGCGACGTAGCCATTACGCCATCTGCTGGACCCAAGATTGATTATGTTTAAAAGCAGCCGGCCCTGGTCACTGTGTGTATAGATGTTGTGTTCAATACAACTGCAGGAAAACTTGGGGAAAAAGAAATAGAAGAGTTGGCCCAGCTCACTCGGGGTGTGGGGTGCAGAGGTGCAGGGGCGGAGCAGGGGGAGGGGCCTCGAAGCCCTGCCCTGGCCCTCACTCCCCTACAGAAACAATCAGCACTTACCCTGCCATGGGCTGGCCGTGGGCCCTCTTCCTGATGGTACAGTGAGCAGGCTGGCTTTTACACTTTTAGCCCCCACACAGGCGCATCGATAAGCGGACACGTAATAATCCCCGCAGCAGAAGCCCTGGACCGGCTGGAGTGACGCCGGCCGTGTTTCCCGGTGTGGATGGCGGCATTCCCCACTCCCCACCAGAGGCCAGCTGCCACCCAGCCGCCCCCTTCCAAGTGATGACGCCCCAAATACGTCTCCGGTCATTGCCGATCCTCCAGAGGGAAGCCCCCCAGCATGCCCCCTGCGGGCTCACTGGTCTCCCACTCTAACCCCTGCCCTGAGGGGAAGTGGAGGGTCAGGCCAGGGACTGGGTCCCAAATAGTGACAGAAAGTTGCCACTGTGACCATCTCCATCAGCTCAAGGGAAATCCTCGCCCCGCCGCCCCCCAGAGCTGGCCCAAAAGCTGCGTCCTGCTCTGAATGAGGGACCTAAGTGGGCGCCGTGCCCTCCCCAGGGCCAGAGGACTGCCCGGTCCAGAGGTGCGACCTTGTCCTTGCTCAAAGGGCACTGGAGGCGCCTATCTGACCCGCTGCTCGGGCAGCCCCCCAGAAAAATGCCTCGGCACCTGCTCTCATCTCCCCCTGCCTGCTACCACCCCCTCAGGTGACCAGGAGCCCGTCTCCGGCCTCCCTGCCTCCCCATGGCCAGGCCGGAGCCCCATGAGCTGTCCCTGCAAGTCCACCACGTCTCCCGGCCTCTCCCATCTCTCAGACCAGCTACACTGTCTCTGGCCTTCTCTCCACTCCTGTGCTGCGTCCACCCAGGCTTGTGTGCTGGCTCACTGCGCCCATCCAGGGCAAATGTCCCCTCTTCTGACACTCCAGCTAAGACAGCCCTGCTGGCCCCCGCCGCCTCTGTCACAGCCCTTGGCTTACTGCAGTGTAGGCTAGCGTGTCGGAAACGCCATCCGACTGCTGTCTCTGGCTGGCCCCCACCCCCAGCAGGAACCCTGAGGACCTCCGTCTGTCTGTGATGTTTGTCTGCAGCCCATGGCCGGCCTTGAAGACGGGACAACTTCAAACAGGCCCCTACGGGTGGTGACTAATTAAACAAATCCACGAGCGTTTAGGAGATCAGTCTCGGATCGGAACACCTTGGCACCTGGAGGATCCCTCACCTGACTGCGCATTAATCTGCCTCTGTAAAAGATGATGTGAGTTCTAGGAGCTTTCTGCGACATAGCGCTTCCCACCAGTCACTGTGGGGCTGACAGAGGGAGGAGGAGGCGGCTGGAGCTGGCCCTGTGCTTGGACTAAAGATGACAGAGGCGGTGACACAGGTGACACCTAACAGGACAGACGCTGGCCAGGGGTGAGGCACTGGCAGCTGGATACAGGCGAGCCCGCCCCGCCGAGTCAGTGCAGGCTCCCAGGCCCTGGGAGGCCCACCGCGCTCTGGCACCTGCAAATCCAGCAAGAGAGGGGTTGGTGCCAGGTGGCTGCTGCAAACAGGGCACCGCCAGGAGCCAGGCAGGATGCCGCGTGCTCCGCGCTCCACCGCCACCTTGTCTGCCTCCATGTCACCCTCACTGGAGGGCAGCTCAGACCCCCACTTCGGAGATGAGATAACAGAGCTCAGAGAGGTGAAGACACTTGCCGTAGGCCACACAGCCAGGAAGTGGCTGCCTCGGGCCACATGCAGGCCTTCCTGTCTCGGGGCAAAGCTCTCAATCACAGCCTGGTGTGTCTCAGAGGCCAGAGTGCCCCACGTGTTGCCTGGCTTTTTTTTGTAAGAATTATTTATTTATGTACTTTCATTTGTTACTATTATTTTTTAATTTGACCAGAGAGAGACAGAAAGAGAGAGAAAGGAAAAGAGAGAAACCGAGCTGCCAGGTCGGCCGCGTGGCCCCCACACAGCCTGCCGGCCCCTCACCCCAGCCTTGAACTGAACGGTCTCAGTGCCGCATCTCTTCACAGCTCCGGCCTTTCCATCCCCACCTGACTCAGGTAAAATGACGTACATTCGCCGCCATGCTCCAGTTCTCTGACCCTGACCAACTGCTTACCAACTGCCACGCGCCACGTCCTATTCCAGGCCGTGGTCAGCAAATTCAGCCCGTCACCGGTTCGTGTATGAGACTGTTGTGTTCGTAGACTGCTCAGAAGAGCTCAGAGAAGGAAAAAGGTTTGTAGCCCGTGATCTCAATAGGAGGCAGGTTTTTGTTGCTGTAACGTTTATTTATTTCTTCCACGAGAGGGACAGTCTTCACACAGCAGTCACCGCAGCTCCAGCCTGCCTCACACAGCCGTGTGTGCCCAGTGTGTTCAGGGAAGTCCCGGCATTCGAACCCAGGACCTTAACTCTGTAGGTCCAGCTGAGCCACCACCACCTCAGGGCAGTTTAGATCATCCACTTACCCAGGAGTGACGTGAGCAAGGGGCTAGCAAACCCGAGAGACCCATCACTGTATCCACACCGCCCAGGAGCCGAGAACTGTGATTCAAACTGTAGTCTGCCATGTGGGACCCACACGCCCTGGCTATGGGGCCAGCCGTCTCTCCGTTTTTGACTCCTTGTTTTCTTCCTCACATACTCAGCCATCTCCCTTCTCTGCCCTCTTCTTATTTGATCCTCTCAATAACTTTGCAAAGTAGGTATTATTATTATTATTTTCTGTTTTGCCATAGGGCGTGTGTGCTCACCAGAGACAGAGAGAGAGAGAGTACCCCGGGGGGCAGTGACCACACTTCAATCCCTTCTCCTCTGTTCTCCTCTCAGGAGTTTTGGGCCTGCGGAGACACATGCCCAGCATGGCTCTTAGGCCGCCCGACCCCCAGGTAGGTATTACGCATGAACTGGGGACAAGCCCTGGGAGTGTGCAGCGGGTGGCACAGTGGACTCCCAGGTGGCCAGCTGCAGTTCAAGTCCTGGACCTAGCAGTTTGAAACTCATACCAGGTACATACGCACACATGCCCAAATCCCAGGAAGAGAATGGAGAAGAGATGACGGCGAGGTCATGTCCCCAGAGGGTGATTTCTCACTTTCCCTCTCTCTCTGTCTCTCTGGTGCGCACACATGCCCTACAGCAAAATCTTAAAAAAGGAAAGGAACAAACGACCCAAACTCATACCAGCAACAAACAGTGGGGACAGGCCTGGACTGCGGCATCCTGCCAAGCGGGAGAAGCCAGACCAAAAAAAAAAGAAGGGAAGGAGAATGCAGCATTCCGTGGGCAGCCCTTTATGTCAAGTTGTAAACGTGCAGCAAACCCACAGCGACCAAGAGCAGGTCAGTGGCTGAGCTGGGAAGACCAGCAAGAAGAGGAGGGGTGGAGGGAAGGGCGATAAGAGCACGCAGGGCAGGTGGCGCTGGACTCCCGCATGGCCAACCATGGTTCGAGTCCCAGTCTGGAGGCTTGCTTTCTCATTTTCTCTCCCCCCCCTCAGGAAGTATTAAATAATAATAATACTAAAGTTAAATAAAATAATTCTTTAGGAAAAAACATAAGTGTAGAAGGCTGTTTTGGGGACGTGTCCGTTACTCCGATGGTGCACTTCAAAACAGTCCTGTGTCATGTGACGACATCAGTCAACGAAGGACCACAGATGATGGTGGGCACCGGGCCTCCACATGGGCAGGCCCCACCGGGCAGGCATGCGAACGCACCTCCATGGTGTTCGTGCCGCCATGAGAGCGCCTGATCTCAGAACCTGGCCCTGGCCCTGAGCAGGCAGGGCTGTCAGTGCAGCTCATTGTACACAGACCACACTCCAGTAACGCTGCTTTGCAAAAGAAGGAAAAAGTACACAGCCCCGTGTGCCCATAGAGAGCTGGACCTCACACGGTGGACTGCAGTTCAAGTCCCGGGTTCTGCAGTTTGAAAAATAATCAGAATGCATGCATGTGTGCCAGGGTCCTGGAGAAATGGAGGAGAAATGGACTACGGGGGACCAGGCCCTGTTGGGGGGAAGGTGCTTCTCTCTCTCTCTCTCTCTCTAGTTCACAGGCACATGCTGTCTGGCAAAAAAAGAAAGAAAACCTGTTGTTCCTGAAAAATATCAATACCTAATGTGGGCGAGGTGTGGGGAAATGGGCCTTTTCCAAGGCTTCTGCTGGAGATGAGCCGACGGCGCGTTCTTGTGAGCGACACACAGACCCGACTCATCATCATGTGTGGATGGGCCAGAGCTGCCTGAGGAAGCCGGGAGGCGGGGGCAGGCCGGAAGACTTTTCCCTGGCTCCTTGTGAATTCAGAGCCCTGAAGCATAAAAACAACTCAAAAGTAAATTATTATTATTTTTTAAAGAGTAGGCCAACTTATGGCACAGTGGCTAAGGCGGCTGGATCCCACATGGCTGGCTGCATAGTTCAAATCCCAGACCTGGCAGCTTGCAAACTCACTGGGCATGTGTGCCCAACGTCGCAGGAGATGGGGGAGAAGGGATTACAGTGCGGCCATCCCCTCTAAGGAGTGCTCTCTCGCTCTCTGTCTCTCTCCCGTGCCATACAGCGAAAACTAGAAGACGAAAGGAGAAGCTCTTGGCACAGAGTCAGCCCCCACTGACAGAGCTATTGTAGCTCAGGGATGAGGACCATGTGACTGTCCCGTTGTCACATCAAATCCTCATCTTCCCGGATGAAGCCATTTCCTCAGCGTCCACGCCAGGACTCGGAGCCACTCGGAGAGCGAGTCCTCGTCTGTGGCTGACCTAGTTAAGCAGTTGGTCCCCTGGTCACGGAGGCCATGGCAACCCGTCTCATCCAGTACCAAGTAGAGACGGTCCCTTAGAGAGGGCAGACGGGGCCCTGGCAGTGGGAGGTGGCAGGTGTATGTGGGGGGGACACCTGCTTCCTGCTTCGGCATCTCTTTACAGAAAGCCCTAAAAACCTTAGTGGCCCTTTCAGTTCATGTCACCGACGGGGCAGGATTTAACAAGTGAGCTCTTCCTCAGGGTTGATACCTGCCCCAAGGTGTTGGGTCCAGGTATCGCGCAGCCTCAGTCTCCCTGCCTTCCCGGGCACTAGCCTGCCTGCGCAGGGGAACTGAACCGGTAGCCATTGTGACAGAAGGCCGGGGTAACCCCTGGGGGCCAGATGTCCAAGAGAACTTCTAAAAGTCCATAGGAAAATGGAACTATGCGAGCGTTTGTTTGTGGTCTCTTGGTTTGTTTTAAATCCACGCATAGTTTTTTCTTAATACGCATTTTCCATACACTTTCGTGAAGACCCTCCCCAGTATGTTCTTACATCAGCAAAAACTCAGCAACAAAGTACACAGAATACTTCTCTTTTTTTAATTTTATTTAACTTTGTTTTTAATTATTTTATTTAACTTCATTTATGTATTTTATATGACCAGAGAGGGACGGAGCCAGAGAACGAGAGAGCAACATAGTGAGAGGAGGGAAAATGAGAAAGAAAGCTGCCAGGTCTGAGACTCGAACCACGGTCGGCCACATGGGAGTCCAGCACCCTTTACCACCATGCCACCTGCCGGTCCCCAGAGTACTTCTGTTATACCCTTGCACGACCTTCCCATTAGGACTTAGCTTAAACATCACCTCCTCCAAGAAGCTGCCATGACTGTACCTGCCTAAAATGAGCTACTCCAGACACTCTTTGCTTCATATTCATTCACTATCTGAAATGCCCCTTGTTTCTCACCTGGCACTACCACTAGACTAAGCTCCATGCTTCCAGGGCTGGTCCCTCTGTTCACAGCTATGCCCCAGGCTTCCCAAGACACATTTCTTGAATAAATGGAAACAGAGCCTGCAGGCTTTCACCCTGTCCTGCCCCTCCCCAGTGAGGAAACGCCACGGGAAGGGCTCAATTTCTGAAGAGGACAGAGCTAGAATCTCACGCTCTTACCAGTCTGAGTGGCCCTTTCAAAATCCCAGGTCAGGGGCCAGCAGGTGGCACAGTGGTTAAGGCGTTGGACTCCCACATGGGTAACTGCAGTTTGAGTTCCAGACCTGGCAGCTTGAAATTCATGCTGGGCGATTGTGTGTGCATGCCCCAAGTCCCAAGAGAATGGAGGAGAAGGGATTGCAGTGTGGTCATCTCCCCAGGGGGTGTTTTCTCACTCTGTCTCTCCATCTCTCCAACAAGCACATGCACCCTATAGCAAAAATCTCTCTTAAAAAAAAAAATAAAGCAAGACCAGGAAACGTCTCTGGGCCAAACCCCTTGGTGTCCCGAGTCATTGGGAGTAAGACCCAGAGTCCCCTGGTCTCCACATCCGCCGCTCGGCCCACCCCACTCCCGTACGCCGCGGGGTCCTCTCTGCTCCTCTTGAGTGAACGCGCCGCCCGCCCCTGCCTCCGGGCGTTTGCACACTCGTTCTCTGCTGGAACCCTCTCCTCCGGTACCTGCTGGCTTGCCCTCTCACTGGCAGGGTCCTGCTTATCTTCTTTCCGTCAACCACGCTGGAGCACTGATCATTTGCATTTTCTCCAACCATTGGTAAGAGGGCTAGATATGGAAAGCTGGGCACACCATGACCAGCTGAGCAACTGGAAGCCGGAGTTGGGGAAAGACGGGACCCTGAAGGAGGCGTGACAGTACCGGGGGCCTTCAGAAGAGGGTCCTGTACTCCGGGGAGCTGCAGGGGCAGAACAGCTCCCAGTAGTGGCACTTCTGAGACGACCTCTTTCTTCATTAGTTTTTTCTGTAGGGCATGCGCACGCATGGAGAGATACAGAGAGACAGAGAGAGAGGGAGAGGGAGAGGTCACCCCCGCCCCAGGGATGGCCGCACTGTGATCTTTTCTCTGTTCTCTCCTCAGGATTTTGAGCACACACGCCTGGCGTGTTTTTCAAGCATCCAGGTCCGGGACCCAAACTGTGCAGTCAGTCACGTGGGACCCAGCGGCTTAGCCACCAAGTCACCAGCTGGCCCTGAGAAGGCGTCTTTCGAATTTGACTTTTGCTGCCCTTCAGAACGGCTCAGGAGCGGACAGTCTATCCTTAAAATGCCTGCCCCGTCACCAACATCCCCGGCCCCTTCCTCCTCTTATCTTCTTTCTTTCCTTCGCCCCGTGTATCACCACCTGGGAGCTGTTCGAGTGCGTTGTCCACCCTCGCCAGCCAGAACGTAGGCTCCATGTGGGAAGGACAGTTCGCTTGCTCGTCCCAGCACCTGCACCCAGGCCTGACCCGCTGCAGGGCCCGGAAGCAAGACTTTTTAAGGAAGTCAGGGTCCCGCGCTCCTGACCCCAGAAACTTCAAGGCTCCTCTATGTGGAGAATGACGCCGAGCTCACCCCCTCTGAGGGTCTAACCACGTGGACTGGCAGGAGACGGCGGCCCTGGAATAGCTGCCTTTTCTCTGGCCATTGGCTTTTCCACCGTCAATGGTGTGGCTGGACAGTGGATCTCTAACCGAGTCAAGCTTACCTGGGTGGGGAGACGGTGCTGCCCCCATGTCCAGACACTCACCTGTAGAGGAAGGTCCCCCGTGCTACTGCGCTCCAGGCAGAGAACTGAGCCCCTTCTGGTGGCCGGCCTGGATGCCCACAGCCCCGAGCAGTGACGAGAGGCTCCAGGAAAGGGCTGTTTGCAGGACCACCCGGCAGACCACTCTGGCCCCAGCTCAGTCCTGATTCAGCCCCCCCCCCGCCCCCCGTCCGGGCATGAAGGTGTGGTCAGACCCCAGAGGAGCAGGCAGACCTGGTCCCTGTCCCCATGAGCTTAGGGTCCACTGGAGTAGCCAGACAGTGAACCAGTGTCGCCGGTGCTTGGTGACTCCCGTGTGTGGAGGGACACATGAGCCAGCGAGGGTACAGAGAGCGAGTCACGACCTCGCCACAGAAGGGATGTGGCTCATGGAACTTCAGAACCAGAGCCGCTGGGAGGCCATGGGCCCTGCTCGCTGCTGATAAAACAGACCCCCACCCTGCCCCAGATCCTGCCCTGAGTCCTTGACTCAGTAGGTCAAAGGCCACAGAGAGGCCTCAGTATTAACCCTTCCTGTGCCTCTGGCGACCTGCTGTCAAGCGGCCACTGCTCGGAGGGGTCAGTGTGGAGCTGCGGGGTACCCAGTGAAAATGTTGTAGAATGGACCACGGAGGCCGCTTCCTCATTCCCTGTGCAGCGAGAACCCCGTGTTTACAGAGGAGCCTACGGAAGGTCAATGGAGGAAAATAACAAAGCTGGGGCCACCAGGCAGCATGGTGGTTAAGGTGCTGAATACCCACACAGTCAACTGTGGTTCAAGTCCTGGAGCCGGCAGCTTGAAAATCATACCAAACACATGTGCACGTGCCCAAAATCCAGAGAGGAGAATGGAGGGTGGCCATCCCCCTGGAGGAGGTTCATTTCTCACTCTGCTCTCTCCCTCCCTCTGGCGAGCTCACGTCCCCTATAGGAAAAAACTTAGAACAGAACGAAGGAGAAAGCACTTAGCCCGCGGAGGCCCGGGGCGCCATAACAGCACCATGACTCAGAAGAACAGAAATGCTTTGTCTCTCAGATCCAGGGAGTCACGGCCGCGCTGGCCAGGAGACCTGTGGGGAGAACCCTGCCGTCCTCCCCCGGCTGTGGCGGTGGCCAGCAACCCCCGACATGTCTGGGCTCGCACTCACTCCAGTCACACTGTCACCCTCACGTGGTGGTGTCCCCTCACGTGTTCATGCCCGTCTCTTCTCCCCAGATAAGGTCTCGTCCCACTGGACTCAGGCCTCGTCTGCCCGTGACCCCCGGCTTAATTACCTGCAACGACTTTATTTCCAAAGAGGGTCGCATTCTGAGGTCCCGAGGGTTGGGACTTTAACTTAAATCTCTGAGGACGCTCCCATAATGTCACATAGTCCCAAAGGACTTCCAAGCTCCAGCGAGGGTCAGGTGCCAGCGTGTCCTCTTCAACCCCCAGCCTTCACATTCTCACTCGCGAGGGTCGTTCCGTAAGGCCGCAATTTCCCCTTGGAAAGTGTCTAGAAAGGTTACGCGTGACGTGTCACCCCCAGTAATGATAAAACCTGATTTTAGATTTGACCCAGGAAACACTCCTATCAAAGCTCTTCCTTCCAACCCGACCCAGGTTCCACGCTTCCCTTCTGCCCATCTTGCCCACCCAGGTGTCACCTGGGGAAGGCGGGGAAAGCTCGGCGTCGGTTCCACGAAACCATGAGCGCTTGTGTGCCAGTCACTGTCTTTCTTAAATCATGGTGGGGCCGGCGGGTGGAGTGGTGGTTGAGGGCACTGGACTCCCACATGGCCGAACGTGGTTCAAGATCCGGACCTGGTGGCTTGCTTCCTCACTCCCCACACACCCTCGGTCCTCTGGTCAAATTAAAATAAATAAATAACATTAAGATAAATTTCTTATTAAAGTCTAGTTTGTTTCTGCAGATCACGTTCTAGTCACCAGCAGACAAAGACTCCCGAGGAGCAATCTGCTCTGCATCAGTGTGCACCTTGGGCACGATGCTAGCCTGGGTTGGTCAAAACAGGAAGGGAGCAGGTTTGGATGGCTCCCTGTCCCTGAGCCTCCCAAGGGGTGACCTGCACATCTCAGAGAGCCACCGGAAGAGAAGCCCAAGCTGTAACAGGCTCTGAGGACGGGATGCCCACAGTGATGGTCGGGCTGGCCCCACAGCACTGTGGTAACAAGCGCGAGGGAAGCTGGGTCCCTCGGGAGCCTGGGGTTGCAGTTCCGGCCTGGCAGGCACGTGTGCAAGTGCCCGAGACCCGACAGGATGAAGGACTAGAGGAAGAGGATAGCAGTGTGACCAGACAGGGCCTCTCCCTCCCCCTGCCATATGCATCCTCACTCATGAAGAAAGAAAATAAAGGGACCAGCAGTTAGTGTAATGGCTATGTCACTGAACTCCCATGTAGCCAACCGCAGTTCGAGTTCCCGACCCGGTGGCTTAAACTCACGCCGGGCACATGTGCATGCATGCCCAAGATCCCGAGAGAACATAGGAGAAGGGATTGTGGCGTGGCCACCCCCCTGGGGGGTGATTACTTGCTTTCTCTCTCTCTGTCTCTCATCTGTCTGGCAAACGCATGCGCCGTATAGCAAAAACCTCTCCAAAAAAAAAAATTTTTTTTAATAAATAAATAAGAAAAATAAACAATTACTCTTTTGGTCCAGGGGCAGCATCTCCTGGGAAGAGCACACCCACCGACACCTAGAAAACAAACCCTTTATCTCCAGCGGTGGGGAACCCTGCAGGCCCGCTGCGCTCAGCTGACTTTGCTGAAGGTCCCTGCTCAGGGGGCTGGCCAAGCCCCGTCACCTGTCAAACCCACTTAAAGGAACCACTTGGCAGTGGCCAATGGCAGCTGCTTCAAAGTTCTCCACCTGCTTGTAAAGGAAGGCAAATGACACAGCCACCTCATGGCACCACCCAGGGGCAGAGGAGACAGGACTAGGAACGCACGGCTTCCGGAGCCAGCGTCCCAGGGAAGGCAGGCAGCGGGTCCAGGATGGAGAAGTTCCCCTTTGTTTCTCACCCGCCCGTGACCCTACCTTGTTTGGTTTTGTTTTGAACGTTCAAATACAGGAACCGTAGGACTCAGAGCCGGCCCTGACACCAGACCCCCAAGAGAGAAAAGAATGACGGTCGTTGTTATGAATTCATTTCGAATGAGAAACAGACTAATCGTCCCTTTCCTAACCCACACGTAAATTATCCACACATGGAAGATAAGACAAGCGTGCCCTGCTCTGGGGAACACCCACTTTCTGACCTGCCCAAGAACCTGGAGGTGTGCCTTCCGCAGGGCAGGAGGCATCCCAGGGCCAGGGACTCGGTGGCCAGGGGCAGTCTCACCAGGCGTCGCTTACACAAACGGAACGAGACCTGCGTGCTTCCTTCGGTGCGACGGGAAAAGAGGAAGCATCTTCCGACCTCCTCCCAGAAGGCAAAACAGCAGCGGACTCCTGCGCTCAATGAAAAGCCAGCCCCGTCTGTCCGACCGCCAGTGTGTGATGGCATGCTGGGCAGAGGGAGGAGGGCGCGTGCACTCTCGTGGGCTTCAGGCCCAGGAGAGACAAGCGTCCCCTACCTAAAGCCACAGGGGAGGGCAACCCTTCCATGAGTCAGCAGGGCTTGTGGAAAAGCTGCTCAGCTGTGAGTTGGTCAGTGGGGTCGTCTTGAGAGTTGGTTCTGTTTCCCGTGGCACAAGCTAAGGGATGCTGGGGAGAAAAGGCTGTTATTAGCCCACACCAGGCCCAGTGGCGGAGCACTGGGCTTTCAGTGGGAGCGAGGATGGCGGTGGGCCGAGCAGAGACGGGCACAGGAGGCCTGTTCGTGACTCACTGCAGCCTTTGGTTGACTTTGGGGCATTTCCAGAACGTTGTCTGCACAGCAATTCGGCACAGCTCCTGAGAGCCGGACTCTGGTCCAGAGGCAAGTTCAGATGCTGATAAGAAAATGGTCCCTTTCCCATCAGCCCTTCGCCCTGGGACTTCCTCTTAACACCGAAGTCTCAAATCCTGATTGAGAAATAACCGCCCGAGACCTCTTTCCACTGCTTCAGAGCTAAGCAGTGATCTTGACAGCCTTCGGTGGCCAAGGACAGGCTGCCAAGCGGAGTATTAGGTTGGCAGAGTTTACGTTACTTAAGAGTGTCCAGTGCCAGCCTTAAGCCAGGAATTGCTGAGCACTGGGTAGAGAATTATCAATTAAGGATTAGGAGGCTGGAATCGAAGCCACGGCCTTATCCGATGTGGAAAATCCTTCTGCTCTCACTTGCCTTTGAAGCCCGGCCACACGAGCCAAACTATAAACATAGCGCTTCCTGGAGGACATGCCAGGCCACTTCAACTTGGAATCAAGTACTGGCGTGTGCCTTCAAGGTCCTGCAGATGTCCAGCAAGCGCCAACCCTTCCAGACTCCTGTCACTCTGGGTGGCTCACGGAGACCCAGTGACAGATAAGTGGCCAGGCTGCCTTGGGTAGATGAGCACCCTATTTCCCAAGGAGAATCCCAGCAACTGCACACACCAATACCCTGCGTCTACCCCGCCTGCCTCTGATGGAATACAAGTCCTCCTAAGGAGTGCCTGCCCAAGGAATGGCTAGTCATCCCAGTTTCTCTCCTGCCCAGCAAGCCGTCGCAGTGGTCTTGACGGACCGAGGACAGTCAGGTGCCTGCTCTCGACAGGGCGCCTTACCTGAGACAGGGTTCCCAAAACTGTGGCCTCTGTCCTCAGTAGCAATACTGTCCCAGACACATTCCCCAACACACGGGGCGGGAGGATGGTACCACACCCACTGACGTACCCAAAGGCACCGTGAGGACCTGCACGGGGTGAGCTGTCACCGCAGGGAGAAAACGAAACTTCAGATCCTCCACACCCCTCTGTGCTCAGTCTATTAACTGAACCACAACCGGACCATAAATTATCTCCATGTTATTCCACTCATCTCAAAGATGTACAAAAAAATTCTACCAGGTTATAGCCAGACTTCCACAGAATCTATAGGGAATACTTTTATTACACAGGTATCATACACACAGCAATTATCTGGGAACATTTACAGGCATGAACTTCAATTCCAAATCTCCACTTCACCCACACTGTACTGCACACTCAACTTCGGGTTCAGCCCCAAGAGTGAGACGCAAAATTATTGCTTTCTGAAATGAGAGCTTCAATTAAATAGAATCTTCAAGCCAAGAACCAAGCCCAGTAGCCTCTCAATTCTTAACACCCTGTGTACATTACAAATAAAACCTAAAGACGTGTTATAGAGTACCATCACCATTAAAAGTTAATATTAAAATCGAATCCCATTTCTCAAAAAGTCGTAAGAAGTGCACCAGTATTTACAAACCCCGTTAAATTACTCATAAATAAATCCAAGTCTGTACACGTTGTGCTGCCTCTCAAACAGAGCCTCCACGGGGACTGGCGATGCCAGCAGCCAAATGCTCCGTGCCCACCCTTTCAAGTTTACTCAAAAAGATCTGAAATAAATATGCAAATAAAGCTTCGGTACCTTAAAGAAACATGTCATTTCAAAGAATCTCCCATTTAAAGAGTTAACTTACAAAGTAAAAAAAAAAAAAGACGAGGAAAAACAGAGTCATCAGCAGGCTTTGTTTCTACAAGTTTCCTAAAACCAGAGGCCCCCTTTGAACATGGGGTTTACAGCATGTCGAACACCACTGTTAACTAGCTGCTAGGCAGACAGAACCCTTGCATCCCAGGGTCCGATGTCTGGTGAAGCTAGATAAATACTTTTTTCCCAGATAAATATTGAGTGGACATGAAAACCAGCCATGACTTTAACACTGAACATGAAAGTTTTTGATCCATTGATCTGAAACGTGTCACCTTGCCACTTCGACAGCCAAGCGTGTGCTGTTTGTGTAAAAGGTTCCGAAACTTGTAGCACCACTTTCAGAAAAAGGAAGAATGGGGTTCAAAATAAAATTAGGCAAAATCTTAGTGGACAAAGAGCCAGTACTTGTCATCTCCTGGTCATCTGTCCAGAGGGGAGACACTTCAGACTATTCAGGACAATTGAGGACTCCGGGAGGGAACCCTGAGCTCACCACTGGTCCAAGTCACCATCGATCCAAAATCAGTGGAGGCCTCTTGGATAGCAAGGTTGGTATCGAACTCTTCCCCCAGGAAAGACAGGTTCCCAGTTCTTCCAGGTCAAGGAGGGGTTCGGTCCTCTTCCTTCCCAGACCCTCTGGCCCTTGGTCCGCCCCAGTTTTATTTCCTATGTTTGTCCATTTTCTCCAGAGCTTTGTTGGACTCGGGGGGACTCTGGTCGCCGGGGTTCAGATAGGACTTGTCTATGACTAGCAGGGCCTCTTTGATGTAGTTCTGTACGGCCGACACGGCGGCGCAGATGGCCTGGCTGCCGAAGCCGTGGGTGATCAGGCTGAAATGTGACAGGCAGTTCTGGATGTTGGTCTCCAAGATAGGCGTGGGCCTGTTGTTCCCGTTGGGTGTTCGGTCCTGATTGAGAAGGTCTGTGAATTCTTTACACACCTGCCTGTGGAGAGTTGATGACTCAGGTAAGCTGTAAGTCTTCAACAAATGACCCTGAGGCTGACACCTGGGAGGCCACCAGAATTGTTTGAACCAAGACAAATTCAGACTAATACCAATAGTCAAGGGCTGCCTCCTCACCTACTAGCACCAAGCCCTGAACGAAACTCTCTCAAGCCCTGTCTCCTTCCATTTTTATTGAAATTAGAAGAGGTAACAGGATTAACCCCAGTCAGATAGCCAAGGTCACCAGGCATGGTAAAGGCGGTGGGGTCAGGATTCTAATTCAAAAGATTAAAGGAGTCTTCTTTGGTACAAATGAGTTCCAATAAACCAGTTCTGTGAGAACCCAGAGAATTCTGCAGCCCCTGAAAGGCAGCTGCTTTACATAACCTGCTAGTGCGCTGCGGTCTCTTCTGCCGTCTCCTGACTTGACTAGCTCTGCTTCATTTACCAGCATTTAAAAATCAACTTACTGTTGGTTTCTATGAGAAATTCTGCAGCTGCGTAAAGCAGTTCTCAACACTTAATTTGCCTAGCTGTCTCCCACAAACTCACCCTCATCTTTACACTGCAAAAACAAAAAGTCTTGTCATCAGGAGGCAGAAGGCACACAGTCTCTCTTTACTGGATGTGACAAAACAAATCGTTCTCAACACGTTTTTGTAAGATATGCAAATACAATAATGAAAGGGTAGCTTAACTATTTTGAGCTGAATAACCCAGCCCGCTCATTACTGAGTAATCCACGGGTCCTACCCTTCCACGTGGTACAAACAGCTAATGCACTTGGCTTTGCCAGAGACTGCCTGGCTGCTTTCTTTTCTACACCCCGATTAATTCCATGAATATTTCTTACTAGGCATCGGGGACTGTGGGGACTCGCTTCAAGGCCTGGGGCACCCCACCGTCGGGGCCAGGTCTGGGTACTCACTGCGCTGCCAGCAGCACGTTCTTCCTAGCGGCCATCTCGTTCCGGCCCCCAAGGTGAGGTCTGGTTAAATACTCGGCCACTGGTTTGCTAGGAAACTCGGCTTCACAGACGTACGCAAAGTCCCGGGCCAGGTGAACGGCTTCTCCTGGAATCACAGGCGATGGCAACGGGTCTCAGGGCAGCTGTGGCCACCACACTGGTACCACCCTGGCAGAGGTCCCGTCCCTCTACCATCAACCGTCTACACAGTGGTTCTGGGCAAGAGGCAGGTAGAACTCCCCGGTACTTAAACAGGTGCTCTAAAGGCCATCCGAGACCATAGGATGCGAGAAAAAATGACCCCGAAGTTTCTCCCGTCCTTGGAAATGCTAACCAGTCCCTCGCCCAGAGAATCGGCCTGGCCATGCTCTCTCTGTTCACCATCATGAAGGAAGAGGCAGGACTGCGAAGGAAGATGACTGTCCATCAAAAGCACATTTGTCACTTCTCTTTAGGAAACCGAGACAAGAACTGGCCCCATGGCCTGGTGGTGAAGGGAGAGGATCCCACATGATCGACCACAGTTCGAATCCTGGTCCAGCAGCTTGAAACACATGCAGGGCCACCTGTGCTTGTGTGTCCCAAAATCCCAACAAGAAAAATGAATGTAGTGTGACTACATCCCAGGGGAGGCTGTTTTCTCCCTTTCTCCCTCTCTCTAGAGAGCACACACACCCTCTAGCAACTAAAAATAAGTCAATCAATAGAACCATGACAAAACCTTTAACGCAGTCCTTTCTTTTGAAAGGAGGGTGTGAGGGTGAGCTGGGACCAGCAGATGGTGTAATGGTTACATCACTGGACTCCCATGTAGGGGTCTGTGATTCAAGTCCCAGACTTGGCAGCTTAAAACTCAAGCGGGGGCAGGTGTGTGTTGCATGCGTGCCCAAGAGAAGAGAGTGGAGAAGGACTCCAGCGTGGCCGTCTTCCCTGGGAAATAATTTTTTGTTGCCTGTCTCTCCAAGGAGTGCATGTGCCCTATAGCAAAAAAACTCTCTAAATAAAAAAGGATGGCCCATTCCCTAAGGAAGCAAGCAGATCTCCAGAATAAGGAAGGAAGGAAAGGTGTGTTTCCAACTGGAAAGAGTCCCAACTGCCAGCTTGGAATACCCATCCGCTGGGCCTAGTTACTGGAGAGGCCCAGGAAGAAAGCACCGGAGCGTCTTCCACTAAAGGTGCTCTTGTTTGGCCCCGGGATACAAGACTGGAGAGCTTCCCAAAACCCCAGATGGTGGAGGGGCCCCTGGACGCGCTGAATCCAAGCAGGAGCCATTGTTTCAGCACACTCTTATCGCAGCACCCCTGCCCGGCTAGCAAGAAAACCTAGGTTCTGGAACCACCCGATGCTCGCCAATGCTCTGTGCACGCAGAAACGGCCATTCTCCACGCAGGCACCCCTTTCTCCCTGCCCTGACCTCCAGAGGCACTTGTGAAAAGGTGGACCAGAGACTCTGCCAAGTTTCTTTAAGCACCACAGCCACCCCATTAGATCAGAGAATCAAGTGTTCAAAAGACTGTACCACCACAGGGAGACCACTGTGCATGGGCCTCCCCAGCCTGCAGCCAGAGTCCTGCAGCTTGCTGGTTTGCAGGGTGAGGGGCGGTGAGGTTTTGGCGAGGCCTCTCAGTGTTCATTTTCCTGTGTGCACTGACAATGTGCTTGTTTTAATTATTTTAATTTTCCCTCATCCCTTTTCAAAGTTGTGTCGCATTCTTGGCCACTTTCCAGGTATGGGGGGTGGGGGGAGGCTCCCATTTCAGAAACGAAAATGCCACAATCCCCTATCAGGACAGAGAAGGGAGGCCCATCCGTGAGCCAGAGGTTCCCTTAATTTTTTCTTTTGTGGGGGGATAAGGAAAGAATTGCGAATTGGGTCAATATCATTGTCCACAAGAGACTCTCTTCACTGACCACGATCCCAAAATTCCACAGCTGCAAAACCCACCAGCCCACCAATAAGTATTCAGTTTTTAGAGGCTATAATTGGTCAGCTTTATCTTTCAAAAACGGGTCCATTTAATAAGAAATGTCTCAGCATCTTTATGGCATAATTAAATTGGTTCCTTTAAACAGGCAATGTCTCAACACCCCTAAACGTTAGAAAAAGCCATTTGCCACTGAACTCAGAACAGAATACTTGGACAGCAAGATACTTAAATGTTCATTTTTTTCCTAAAAACTTTGTTGGGATTCATTGCCATGAATTCAGGACAAGTCAAATGGCTTTCAGTCCTCTACTTTTGACTGAGTTTACAGTTGTTTTCCAGCTTTGCTTTAAAGTATTAAAGACACAGCATAATTCAAAACACCACAAAATAGCAAAAACAAAATCCCACTAACCTTCCACTAAGGACGTCAGGAGAGTCACGTGAGCAGCTTTCCGCCTCCCAGCTGGGAGGTTCAACCCAATCTTGTCCAACTTCTCCCGTAAAGACCGACCTCCGTTTTTGGATTTGGCTCTGAGTAAAAGAAAGTGGATTCTGGCTACTCAAGAAACCACACTTTTAAAATCCCCAGTTCCTAAAATGCTGCTGTCGAAACTGATGTGTGTCCGAGGCTATCCACATTATGCAGGTCGTAATCCAAGCTGATACTGGGAATCCAATTCATCTTGTAAAATTCAAAAATGGAAAATGTTCCCACCACCACCAACTTTTTCTTTCTTCCTTTCTTTCTTTTTCTTTCTTTTTTTTTTCAAATCACACAGGACTGGGGGTGGGTCAAATTCTCACTGGGAAAACTGCAGCAGCCCACCCGGCCCGGCCCAGGGTGCCTCCCTCCCCTCAGTCAGAGGGTGAACTTCCCATACAGGGAATATCATTTTTTTCCTAAAAACTTTGTTGGGATTCATTGCCATGAATTCAGGACAAGTCAAATGGCTTTCAGTCCTCTACTTTTGACTGAGTTTACAGTTGTTTTCCAGCTTTGCTTTAAAGTATTAAAGACACAGCATAATTCAAAACACCACAAAATAGCAAAAACAAAATCCCACTAACCTTCCACTAAGGACGTCAGGAGAGTCACGTGAGCAGCTTTCCGCCTCCCAGCTGGGAGGTTCAACCCAATCTTGTCCAACTTCTCCCGTAAAGACCGACCTCCGTTTTTGGATTTGGCTCTGAGTAAAAGAAAGTGGATTCTGGCTACTCAAGAAACCACACTTTTAAAATCCCCAGTTCCTAAAATGCTGCTGTCGAAACTGATGTGTGTCCGAGGCTATCCACATTATGCAGGTCGTAATCCAAGCTGATACTGGGAATCCAATTCATCTTGTAAAATTCAAAAATGGAAAATGTTCCCACCACCAACTTTTTCTTTCTTCCTTTCTTTCTTTTTCTTTCTTTTTTTTTTCAAATCACACAGGACTGGGGGTGGGTCAAATTCTCACTGGGAAAACTGCAGCAGCCCACCCGGCCCGGCCCAGGGTGCCTCCCTCCCCTCAGTCAGAGGGTGAACTTCCCATACAGGGAATACAGTTCTAACCAAATCGTGTCTTAGCATTGTTTTAGCACTTCTTTCAACATCTGGCACTTTCTAAAAGAGGAGACATGTACTAAAAACTCCCTCTGAGCCAATTAGAATTCAGTGTTGCCTATAGACGTTACACAAATGTTAAAAATACCTCCCTGGTATTAAAGGGGGGCGCTTGGAGCTCCAAGCACTGTGCCCAGACTGTGTTCCCCAAGTACCTTCTGAGAACGCCTCCCAGCAAGGAAGCATTTAAGCACTCCGGCGGTGACAATCGCCTCTGCACTTCGGCCACCGTCACTTTATATTTAGACGTGGAGCTGAGGAGGGACAATCTCCCTGGGACGGAGCAAAAGACCTCGCTGGGGTTCATCACAGCTCCCACCAGCTCCTTCTGACAGGGGAGGCTCAGTGGATTCTTAGTCAGTGAAATGGGACCTGTGAAGAGGGGGACAGGCAGCTGAAAGATCTTTGTCACCATGTCACATACTGGACTATAAAGTGCAGGCAGAATTCTTAAAAAGCCACTTTCCTCAAAGCTAACTTGAATCTGAAACTCACAAGTTAACACCCTGGGAAGTTAACTACTCGAGATCTCAAGCACAGAAAGGTTTCATTTTCTAGCCTCTGCTGGGATCTGCTTCATCAGAATATTTGTCTTCAGAAGAGTGATACTAAGTAAATGGCGGTTTTTCCTCACTCAGTGAACCCCCAAAACCACAGGATACATTCGGCTCCTTTGCCAAAGCTCTCAGTGCGACCCATCACAGGACGTTTAAAAATACGAACTAACCTGTTCTGTTAGAAAGGTTACGGGGCAATTTATTTTGTTTTCCAAAATCTTTTAAAAATCCATTTGCCCTAATCTATTCAAGCAGCTCAACTTCAAGCAACAGAAATAACTACCTTTCATTTCAGTCTGCTCTCTGGCTCCCAACAGCCAGACTGGTAATCCTGTCAGTAAGTAACTTAATTTCATGAACCACTCACTCACCAAGTAATCCAATTTTCCAAATCCCCTCCCCACGCCCCCCTCACTTTGGAGAGCCCAGACTCTGAAGCTGACCCCGTTCCTTTCAGGGCTGCTTATTCCCTGGGCCAAAATGTTTCAAAACTTTTCTTGCAGGTCAGAATTAAGGGCTCCCATATGCCTGTTTGCAATTGGAAATAAAATCACACCAACTCATTCGACAATTAACATTATCACAGAAGTAACCACTCAACCGAGGGGTGCTATGCGAATGTGGCTTTTTGCAAATTATTTCAATCACACTGTTAACTCACTCTGAAAGCCTTTCTCGGTAAACCACTCTCTGCAATTCAAAGAGGAACATTTCCCAAGAGAACACCATGAAGTAACAAATTCTGAGATTAAGAGACAGCGCCTAAGAGTCCTAGCGGAGGGTCAGGGTCGCAGAGAAATCCCCTTTCCTCACTAAAACCTAGCTCCCCCAAGTCCCGGGTTCCGCGCTACCAGCTGGGCCCACATTGATCAACGAACCCCTCCCAGCCCTGCCATTAAGTCAGAAACTACACACCAAAGGGTAGTGCGTGGCCAGGAAAGGGGGAGAAAACCCACCCGCTCGCTCCGTACCTTTGCGAATAACAGTCTGATCATGCAAGAGGAGGTGCTGGTCGTCCACGTTCTGGGGAGAAAGGACAAAGTACCCAGTAAATGCCAGACGCCGCGGGGCGGAGGTGGGGTAGGCTGGAGGGCAAAAGGCCCCGGCCGGCCGCGGCGGGGCGCCGCTCACCTGCACCTCCTCCATCTGGTGCGCCACGTCGTGGAGCCCCAGGTTTTCGGCCAGGCCAGCGGCGTCCAGGGCGTGCGCGTGGGGCAGCAGCAGGTCGGAGCGGCGGTAGGCATCCCTGCGGGCGCTCACGGCACCGCCCTCCAGCCCGGAGAGGTGGGGCAGCAGGCCGGCCGGGCGGCCGTGGTGCGAGGGCAGGCCTGCCCCCTCCTGGCTCTGGCGGCCCGGCCCGGGCCCCTGCTCGCGCGCCGGGG
>NW_006159525.1:2654184-2654676 GCF_000334495.1 Tupaia belangeri chinensis
GACTCCGGTGTGGGAGAGGTGCGGCGCGGGGCTGTTGAGATGCTGCCCGGCGGAGGAGAGGTGGGGGATGCGCGGGTTCCCATTGCTACTCGCGTCGTGGCGATCCTGGGGGAGCAAAACGGAGAGTCCGGTTAGTACGAAACCCCGCTCCAGCGAACTGGCCAGCACGCACAGCCCAGCGGTACGGCCCAGGGAGCCCTCCCAGACCGTATTCTCGGCCAGTCTCCGGGTCGGAGGGCACCAGCGGCAACGCGCCCCGGGAGTTTCGTTGTAAAGCGGGAGTCCGCAGAGAAAGCGAAGCTTGGTGAGCCACCTGGGGGAACGAATCCTGAAAGCCCAGCGGTGACGGTCCCGGTGCTCCGGCGCCAGAGGCGCTCAGAGGCTCTTCTGAGCTCCAGGTCATAGGCCGGGAAGGGCCGGGGCGGGGGCGGGAGCCGGAGCCGGAGCCGGAGCCGAAGGCCAGGGCCCGGGAGCACGGCCGCGCCCCGGGCC
>NW_006159525.1:2654887-2655152 GCF_000334495.1 Tupaia belangeri chinensis
TGCCCCCCCCTGCCGGTCACGCCCGACCAAAGGGAGTCCAGTAAGTGGGCCCGCCCTGCCCGGGCACAGTCAGTGTTCCTGCCACACATCGGGGCGCCGAAGGAGGACCCCGAAAATTGAGCAACCTTGTCTACGCACGCCCTCTCGCCCCACGGTTGTCGGACTTAATTCCTAAAGGATGTGTCTCCATCTGTCGGGGGTGGGGGGCGGGTCACCGGGGTAGCGGGGAGCCAGGGGAAGCACGGCACTGTCGCCCCCTAGCGGG
>NW_006159525.1:2655213-2655896 GCF_000334495.1 Tupaia belangeri chinensis
ACCTCTAGCTCACCCTGTCGGACAGGCTGGAGCACTCGCGAGCGCTTACGGCCCCATCTGGCCTCAGCACCCCCGCCCCCCCAACACGCCCCAGCCCCCACTTCTCCTGAAAGCCAAACTTCTGTTGTTTTCTTGCTTCCCGAGAAGGTAGCGGGGCAGGTGACAAGTCCGCCTTGGAGAACACTCCGTCAAGGTGTCGCCGGCAGGTAGCCTCGTTGACCCCTTTGGACGGAGACTTCGTGCGTAAAAGCCACGACTAAGGGTTGCAGACCGGCGCTATTCCGAGAAAACGGGAAGAAGGGCTGTTGGCTGCGCCCGAGATCGACCGGTAAGGGCTGTGGGTGGGATCTGCCTTCGTCTCCCCCAGCCTTGTTCTCGAGCGCTGGGTATTTAGGAAAAGGCCGGACACAGGAAGGGGCCCCCGAAATGGACTACGGGGTGTCGGCAGGAGTGGACCCCGACCCACCACGAGGCGAGGGCCGCTGCGCCCTCGCCCCCGACCGCGGTCCGGTGGCCCCGGTCCCGGACGGCACCCGGCGGGGCGGGACTGCGCGCGGCGCCCAGCTCACCTCGCAGTCCTCTTCATACTTGACATTATCGGTTATTTTCCACAACATGGCGTCCGGCGTCCCCCAAAACAGCCGCCAGTTAAATCCAGGCTCCCCCCCCCCCCCGAGCGGTAA
>NW_006159525.1:2656060-2659007 GCF_000334495.1 Tupaia belangeri chinensis
CGAGGAGCGGAGTCGGTGGGCGGTACCTCGATGACAGCCGAGGACCTGCTAGGCCTGGGTACCCCGTCGCGCCTCCCGTCTGTCGCCCCCACCGTGCACACACCTGAGGCTGTCAGCGCTGGGGATTGGAATCCGACCCTAGTGCCTCCCTCTTTCGCCTACAGGGCCTTACACCACCCTCCGAAGTCGCATGTCACCTCAAGCTGGGAGACCCCAAGGGAGCGGGGGGACCCCTCAACAGCTGGAGTCCCATTATCCCCTAACAGCACCCCACGAAGAATTAGGGTTGGGGCTGAGATCTCGCAGCGGAAGCTCCGATCCGCCCCAGAGATGGGGCCATCAGGTCTCCAGGCCCGGTGCGGACAGGACCCTCTGGGGGCTCCCTCTGGGGAGTCTGCCCCACGCACCGCAGAGGCAGCGGGCCGTTTGACTGGCCCGGAGGTCGGGCACCAAGGCGTCTCGCCGCTGTCGCCCGAAGCTGCCTTTCGGAAGGCTGACCGAGGCCGGGGGCTCCCAGTGCCCAGAGCCAGCCCTGCGGCCCAGCCTGGCCGAGCCCCAATCAGCAGCCGCCCGCCGCCGGCCAGGCACGCAGACGCTTCTTCCCATGCTGGACAGGAGGTGCCGGGCAGCGTAAGACCCCGCACCAGGGGTCGGGTGGGGTGGGGAGTTGGGGGGCACTGGAGGTGGGCACCGGCGTCTACAGGAGTAGAAAGAAATCGAAACCTCCATCCACATAAAACTGCCTCCCTCCCCCACGTTTATTTGCAGGTCAGTTTTGAAAGCAGCCTATAGTGTTAATTTTTTTTAATTAAACGAAATTTATCAGCCCTGTTCCTCTAATTGACTTGTCTATTGCGAGGGGAACGTCGGTAACTTTCGAGGGCGAATTTTGTTGGGACGTCCCAACTGGCTCTACAGTCTGGATCTAAATATCCTGAAGGTTTGAGAGAAAATGATTATGTCAATTTGATTCCGAATCAAATTGTGCAATAATCAATACTTATCAGTACACTGCCTGGAGTGGGCTCTGAGCCCCCGCCCACCGAATCACGGTATCACTGCCTTCCTCGGGCTTGTACTAGGAGTGTTTCTTTAAACCCGTATGGGCCTAAAATAAGGACTAAAATAAAAATGAGTCTTCTGAAGTAAAACGTCCCTCCTCGCCTTCGAAAGCTGCCAGATCGGAGGTGATTTTCCCACAGATGCGGGAACAAAGCCTGGAAGTCAACCCACTGGGACTCTGGGGTCCTAGCACGTGAGTGGGGCGTTGCAGTGAGAACGGCGGAGACAGTGCATTTAGGAGACACGCGACCCTGACGCCTCACCTCGCTTTCAAAACACCCGGGCCTGGGGGAAAACAGCAGAAGCCGTGCCCGCGGCGGGGACTGGGAGGCACCTGCGCAAAGCACCTCTCGGACCCGGCCACCGCCCGCACACCGGAGCCCAGGGAAGCTCGGGGTCCCAGGATCTCGCGAGAGGGAGTCTCCGGCGCCTCCTTGGGGCGCCCCAGACTCCCTGACCCGTGACGCTGGGCTCTGTTCCACTCCCCGCCTTCTAGCTGGGGTTTTACTTCAAGACCGGGTGCGGCTTGAACAAGGCTCTTGGTTGCAGACTTTACCGGCGTGGCTGGGGTAGGCTGGGAGCACAAAGGTGCTCACCCCACCCGGCCCACAAAGGTGCTCAACCCACCCGGCCCAGACACTCTGCCTTCCCGCAGCGGCGCTCGCTGAAGCCGCCTGGAGGAGCCGCGATTCCTCCCCCTACCGCGGGGGCGAAGGGAACCGACGAAGCCGGGGTCCGCGCGCCGCCGCTGGGAAAGCCCCGGGGACTGCGAGGCTCCGGAACCGCAAGGCAAAGGCCATTCATTTCCGAGAGGGCGCCCTGGAGCCCTCTCCCAGGGCCGCGCGCTGGAACTAGAGCGCAACCTCCGCGCCCTCGGTGGCGACGGCAGCCCAATAAATCCTCTTTTCTGCAGAGACCCTGCCCAGATCCCCACGCCCTTGGCTTCGGGGTCAGAATCCAGGCACGCGAGAGCCCGGGTCGGGGTGCCGGAAGCCTCAGCCCTTCCTTGACCTCAGTCTTCTTTCTCCACTGAGAACCGGGAACCGAAGGCTCCTGCGCCCAGCACAGACCTGTGTCCAGAGCCCCCGCCCCTCGCGCACGGGAAGCCGCAGGACTGTGCGCCGCGCCCCCGCGCAGCCAGCGTCTGGAGAGGCCGCCCCCCACGCCGGACTCAGGACCGCCTGCTAGAATCCTGGGGGCCAGCCTCTCCAGACCTCGCGGAGAAGGGATACGAACGAGGTGTCGGGGGCTCCCTCTGCCGCATCCTAGGGACCCTGCACTCTCGCACACTCTAGAAACGCTGGGCCCACGCCCCCGGCCGCTCCGCAACCTCGGGATCCAAGAAACTACCGACAAGAGGCGACCAGATAGATGTCTGCAAGGACGACAGCGCCCCAACTACGTGCCACCTCCAAAGAGGTGCCTCTGAAAACAAGGCCCGCGGACCCAGGAGGGAGTCCTCCGCAGTCGCCGCCCCCAATCCGAACCCGGGCTGAAGACGCCAGCCAGGCGGGTAGAGCTGGATCGGGACAGACCTGAGACTCCTTTGCCCGCCCTAGGGAAGGGGCTCCCTAGCAGCAGGTGACGGCCCCCGAGCGCTGTCGCGGGCGCCGCCCCACGTGTCTGTCTCGCCCGGGGACAGTTTGAGCTCCCGAGGAACTTCAATAAGCTGCCGGCCAGCGGGCGAGGCGGGGCGGAGAAGCCGGAGCCTGCAGCAAATCCGGAAGGAGGGCGCCGCTCACGCCCCGCCCTCCCCCTCGCCGGCTCCGCACCCCCACGACAGACACTTGTCAGCAAGCACCCAGAACTAAGTCCACTGAGGCGCACGCCTTGGGACGCCAGGGCATCAGTTCACAGCCACTCCAAAATCATAGTTAAGTTAAAA
>NW_006159525.1:2659051-2659811 GCF_000334495.1 Tupaia belangeri chinensis
GGTCTCCGTCCAACCCGAGCCTGTGCGGCCCGCCTCCGCGCGCTCGGCGCCAGGCAGCGTGCTGCGAGCGGCTCCCAGACTCGAGCTCTGCCTCGCAAAGAAACTCCCACTTACAGGTGCGCGGTGGGGCGCCGAGCTGAGGGGCCTGGAGCTTCCCAGGGGGACCTGGTCCGTCTGCGTCCCGGGTCTAGTCCAGGCTCTCACGTGCACGACCCTAGCCAAACACAGTCCCCGTGGGCCCAGTCTCTACCTGGACCACCTTCGGCACCACAGCAGGCAAAAGTGAATTTTCACTCGCTTAACCACCTTAAAGCCGCAACGTCGCCTAAATTCAAGGCGACCTTCAGAGTGGCTCCAAGAGACTCCTTAGAGACATGCCCGGCTCTCGCCGCCCTACCCCCGGGGACCTCGGCCTGCCCGAGGCCACGCACTCTACACTCTAGGACGCCGAAAGGTGGCTGCCTGCCAAGTGCCTGTCACCTCTCCACTAACATCCCCAGGCCCACCTGCGAGCCACCTAACTGCTCCGAGCGCAGACAGTACAAATGCGGGACCCCGGTGTCCCCGGAGGCCTTCTCCGCTGGCTGTCCCAGGTCACCATACCCTCCAGGCCAACCAAGCCCGGCGGCATTAACTCACTTATCTTCGTCACCCCCAGGCGGGGAGGAGGCCCGCCGTGGCCAGGCGTTGGGGCGCAGACTCGGTGTGCTGCGCGGGTACTTGGCCAGAGGGGCCGGGCGGGGGGGCCGGGCCCACCGGC
>NW_006159525.1:2660873-2666087 GCF_000334495.1 Tupaia belangeri chinensis
ACGCGTTGTGCGGCGCGGGTACTTGGCCAGGGGTGCCGGCGAGGGCGACCGGCCCACCCGGCGGCCGTCCTCGCCCTCCGCCGCCAGCCTGCCGCGCTGCTCGCCTCCGCGCGGGTCGCTGGAATCGCCCGTGCCCTCCACCCAAAAACCCCGCTTCTCACCCTTCGGAAGTGAAAATTCATGTTGCCAACGCTTCCACCTGGAGAGTCGGGAATTTTAAGAGTGGGAGCAAAGTGGGAAAAGAGCTCCCCAAGGGCCTAGCCGTGTGCTGTAAATACTGCTCGGAGCGTTTATTTAATTAACGGAGGGGGAGGGGGAACGAGTCGCAGCCGAAACAAGCTATCGCGATTGGAAGGCAAACCCAGAAGGTGCTTGTCACTCCCCTCGGCCCTCCTCCCCCTGGAAACTGGAAACTCGCTCTTCGCAAAGGGTCCTCCCGGCGTTGGAGATGATCTGTAGGTGTGGCACGGCTGGCTGTGGCGGAGGGCTCCTCCGTTAGGAATTATTTGAAATGCAGTCTATGTCCTGGGGGCAAAAGACCATATTTTATTTATTTATTCTCCCAAACCAGAACTCTTAACATTGCCTGGAATTCGCAGCCGTCGCTTCTAGCGTCCATCAAACTTCAGGCATCTTGCAGGTTTCCAGGTCTAGTTAAAACTTAAAGAGGGGCAGTGGGTTCTCTGAGAGAGAGAAAGAGGTTCGGGAAAGAGGCAAACTAAACCTGAGTTTTAAAAAAATGTCCAGGAAAACAGTCCTCTGAAGGGAGACTGTAAGCAGAAATAAACGCTCTTTGCTAACTGCAGCATAAATTTAACCACCACGAAACCCTCATGATCACCAGGCCATGCAGGAGGGGAAAAGAGACATACAGGAGCCGTTTTTCGGCGTCCCTGCTGTTTTTCCCACAAAACCTGTCCAGACATCCCGAACAGCTGCTTTCCTGGGGAGGGGAGTTGAAAACTTATCCAAGAATCCTCCACACTTGCCTTGAAAACCGAAGCAGCAGGAAAATGGAAGGCTTCAACCCTACCTGCTGGTAACTTCTCCCAGAGCTCCCCTGCCTCATAGCTTTCAAAAGAATGGTTTTTTTTTTTTTAATGAGCCTAGACATCTTTATGATAGAGCCGTCTACAGAATCTATGTAGATTTTCTTACATTGCATTAAGAAAACTCAGCATAGTTAGAGCTTTAGAAAAAGGGTTTAAACATTAGTCCTAGACACTTCTTGGGGCAAAGTATAGGTAGATAAAATGCAGAGGAGCATTAATCTTAGTTGGAAACGTAGCTAGGATTTTGATGATTAACATGATTGGATCTTAGGACTAGCACGTGCCACGCAGGATGGTCCCCATGGGAAAAGCTGAAAGGACAACATTGTAGACCCAGGCAATAGGATGGGGGTGGAAGCTAAAAATAATTTTTAACTCTTCTGGTTGCTTTATTTTTTTTTCTTGTGTCTTGTTACAGTTGTGTTTCAAAATGAACATACTCATCGCTGTTAGCATCCTGGTTTTATTCATCTAGAAAGGAAGAGGTTTTATGCCCACTTTTTTAAGTCTCATAAGCCAGTCTGCAGTAACTTCAGTTCACACCCTCGTCTTCCTCACGTGGCACACCAACGTTGGCTTCTCTGGACCTGGTGCCAACCTCCCGAGTCCTGCATGTAAGAACTTATTTCGGCAGGGCTGCCAGCCCTAAATCAACAACATTTAAAAAGCCAAAACTGTCACCATGGCAACCTCAGGACCCAGAGGGGAACCCTAACAACAAAAATCCACACCAAATTAAAACCAGCACCTACCTAAAAGAAAGAAGAAAATGATGTTATTCTTTCTACGCACTCTCTACTAGAAAATAAATACTGATCTCTAAACTCTTTTTATTTTTTAAAGAATTATTCATTTATGTGGCTGGCAGGTGACGTGGTGGTTAAGGGCGCTGGACTCCCACATGGCCAACCGTGGTTCAAGTCTCGGACCTGGCGGCTTGCTTTCTCACTTCCCCCTTCTCCCTCTCTGTCCCTATCTGTTCAAATTTAAATAAATAAATGAAGTTCAATTAAAGAATTTGTTTAAAGAATTTTTTTTAATTTGACCAGAGAGACAGAGAGAAGGAAAGTAAGAAAGCTAGCTGCCAGGTCCAGAACTCGAACCATGGTCAGCCATGTGGGAGTCCAGCACCTCAGACACCATGCTATCTGCCAGCCTCTCCAAACTCTTTTTAATATCAGGCATGCCAACCAAAAAAACCTCAGAGAAGACTAATCTAATTTATTTTTTTATAATATGACAAAATATACTCCCCCCACACTGAACAAAATCTGTAGCTTCTAAAACCAAGAATTGTAAATGGCTTAAGCCAATATTTCCTTTCATAAGAAATTTAATATGCTCAAAGATTCATGACACGGCCCTAGCCTAATTTCTCCTAAGAGAGAATAATACATTTGCATATTGGTGAAAGATACCCTAGCACCGTGTAAGTAGACTTGTTAGGACAGTGCCCAAGTTTATTTATTTGCCAGTTGGGAAGCTGTCAACCATCAGAATCCCAGACTTAGCACACAGCAGTGGTTCTCTAAGGAGCCAGACCAGGGGCCCCACACCACCTGGGAGCTGGTTAGCACTCAAGTCTCAGGTCTTGCCTGGGACCCCACGGAATCAGAACCTCTGTGGGTAGACGCCAGCAACCTGTGCTTGACCAGCCTCCTGGCGATTCTGGTGCAGGCTGGTGTCTGAGACGCCCTGGCATAAATGACTCCGAGGAGACTAAGCATTGAAGGTGCTTCGCCCCTTGGAAGTGAGGCCCTGAAACTGTGTACGGTGAATCCAATCTGCGTGTCCCAAAACCACAACTGCATAAAATAGAGGCTTCTCCTGCGGTCCAGGTTTGGTAAATCCTTTTTGTATTGAAAGGATTTTCTTTAATCTTATCATAAATTGGCCTTTCAAGCAACCAGTTTACCCTACTCAAAACCACACATTTAGACCTTTTATTTTTTTAAGAGTTTTTCATTCGTGTACAAAATAGATGATAACATTTCTGGAATTCATATGGACATGGGAGAAAGGAGGTGGCAGGGAAGCCGATCTTATTAATCAAACGTGATTTTGACGAAAGAAGTGATTGCTTCTTCTCAGTATGGCTCCCTCCTTTTTCCTCCCATCCCCCACTCCTACCCATAAGATTAGGTTATAAATCCAGTTTTAAATTTGACCTGGAAGAACACTGTGGCCACCAGAAACCAAGACTCCCCCAGCCCCATCCCACCCAAAACTGCAAGTCCTCCATTTTCTTCTTCAGGACTCCCTTCTCAGACAAGTCAAAACAGTCCTCAGGGAACCAGCAGATGGCATAATAGTTATGTTGCTGGACTCCCACGTAGTCAGCTGAGGTTCAAGTCCCATACCTGGTGGCTTAAAACTCATGTCAGATGCATGTGCATGCGTGTCCAGAGTCCCAGGAGGAGAATAGAGAAGGGATTGTGGCATGGCTATCCTCCTTGGGAGGTGATTTCTCGCTTTCTGTCTCTCTGTCTCTCCAGCGAGTGCATGTGCCCTATAGCAAAAATCTCTCTAAAAACAAACAAACAAATAAACAAACACCTTCAGGCTTCCTCAAACCTGAACCAGCCCAGCCCCGCTATGATTCTCATGGACCCCAAGGAGGATGGGCTTCTCACAGACCAGTAATGGGAGGAATTAGGGTGAGGCAGGAAATCTCAGAACACACCCAAACAGTCATCAAAACATTGCGAAGTAATATTTTAAATTTAATTTTAGAAAGCAAAATTGGGGCCAGCAGATGGTGTGGAGGTTAGGGCACTGGACTCCCACATGGTCGACCACGGTTCGAGGACCTTGCTTTCTCACTCCCCCGCCCCCTCTCTCTGGTTAAATTAGATAATAATAATAATTAATAAAATTAAATAAGATAATCCTTAAACAAGAAAGAAAGAGAATCAAAATTAAGGGCTGGCCTCATAGCACAGTGGTCAAGCGCTACACATGAGAAATTATTTCCATGGCTTCACGGGCTTGAGACATGCCCAGGTGTGTGTGCGTGCATGCCCCAAACCTGACAGGAAGGAGAAATGAAGGAAAAAGGCTTGCGGTGTGACCACGTTCCATGGGAGGTGGTTCTCGCTCTCGGGCAAGCAAGCATGCCCTCTCTGGCAATTAAAATACTAACAGTGATAATAATGCAAGGGGGCCGGACAGTGGTGCAGCGGTGAAATGGGACTCCCACGAGGCTGACTGCACAGGAGGATTTCGGGTTTGAGTCTGGAGACCCCGAGCAGGTTGGCCACACGCATGTCCATGATCCTGAGTGCTTCGAAACAAAATGAATGCAGTGGCCCGTCCTGTGACCTAGTGCTTATGGGAGCCAGATCCCCCATGGCCAGCCGCCTGGTGTGAGTCCTGGCCCCAGTGGTTTGAAAAACACCAGGCACGTGCGCACACCTGCCCCAAATCCCAGTGGGCTGGAGAAACGGGGAAGAAGTTTGAGGCATGACCACACCCCTTTGGGGGTGCTTTCTCCCTCTCCCTCTGGCAAATTAAAACACACACACACGTAATCCTACGTTTTCTCTATTCCCAATCGGCACCACATCCTTTAGAAGATGTAACGAATGTCACATGAAATGCACCCCATGACACACGACGACTCCCTGATGGCCACATGGTCACGCGCTCCCCTTCCCCCGGCGGGCTCCCCAGCTGCTGGCCAGCAAGGCCGGCCTTGCAGGGGCCCCATCCGCGCAGACTCAGGCCTCTCCTTCCTGCACTCCTCTTTCTCTTTCTCAGGTTCTCTCGTCCCAAGGAGGCCAGGCAGACTCATGGCTCATGCCCACAATTCGGGGCTGGCTGGAGCTGGGGGTGCATGAGAGACCCGCTAGGGGTGCTTTCTGTCTCTCTCTGCATCTCTCACTCATGGAGAAAATAAACGTGTTAAACATTGACTTTGTATCTTGAGGCCTTGCTTAACTCGTTAATTGTAGTAGTGTTTTGGTAAATTCTTTAGGGTTTTCCACATAGTAGTTTCCATCCTTCTTTTCTCATCTGCACGGCTTTTCCTGCCTTCTCATACTGCCTCGGGCCTGGCCCTGGGAGAGCTCCCAGGTGGTCGCGTGAGTGTCCAGGTGGCTGAGTGAGCGCCCAGGTGGCCGCGTGAGCGTCCAGGTGGCCGCGTGAGCTCCCAGGTGGCCGC
>NW_006159525.1:2666696-2667820 GCF_000334495.1 Tupaia belangeri chinensis
AGGAGAAATGAAGGAAAAAGGCTTGCGGTGTGACCACGTTCCATGGGAGGTGGTTCTCGCTCTCGGGCAAGCAAGCATGCCCTCTCTGGCAATTAAAATACTAACAGTGATAATAATGCAAGGGGGCCGGACAGTGGTGCAGCGGTGAAATGGGACTCCCACGAGGCTGACTGCACAGGAGGATTTCGGGTTTGAGTCTGGAGACCCCGAGCAGGTTGGCCACACGCATGTCCATGATCCTGAGTGCTTCGAAACAAAATGAATGCAGTGGCCCGTCCTGTGACCTAGTGCTTATGGGAGCCAGATCCCCCATGGCCAGCCGCCTGGTGTGAGTCCTGGCCCCAGTGGTTTGAAAAACACCAGGCACGTGCGCACACCTGCCCCAAATCCCAGTGGGCTGGAGAAACGGGGAAGAAGTTTGAGGCATGACCACACCCCTTTGGGGGTGCTTTCTCCCTCTCCCTCTGGCAAATTAAAACACACACACACGTAATCCTACGTTTTCTCTATTCCCAATCGGCACCACATCCTTTAGAAGATGTAACGAATGTCACATGAAATGCACCCCATGACACACGACGACTCCCTGATGGCCACATGGTCACGCGCTGTCCCTTCCACAGCTGGCTTCCCAGCTGCTGGCCAGCAAGGCCGGCCTTGCAGGGGCCCCATCCGCGCAGACTCAGGCCTCTCCTTCCTGCACTCCTCTTTCTCTTTCTCAGGTTCTCTCGTCCCAAGGAGGCCAGGCAGACTCATGGCTCATGCCCACAATTCGGGGCTGGCTGGAGCTGGGGGTGCATGAGAGACCCGCTAGGGGTGCTTTCTGTCTCTCTCTGCATCTCTCACTCATGGAGAAAATAAACGTGTTAAACATTGACTTTGTATCTTGAGGCCTTGCTTAACTCGTTAATTGTAGTAGTGTTTTGGTAAATTCTTTAGGGTTTTCCACATAGTAGTTTCCATCCTTCTTTTCTCATCTGCACGGCTTTTCCTGCCTTCTCATACTGCCTCGGGCCTGGCCCTGGGAGAGCTCCCAGGTGGTCGCGTGAGTGTCCAGGTGGCTGAGTGAGCGCCCAGGTGGCCGCGTGAGCGTCCAGGTGGCCGCGTGAGCTCCCAGGTGGCCG
>NW_006159525.1:2667851-2705915 GCF_000334495.1 Tupaia belangeri chinensis
GCCGAGGTGGTCGCGTGAGCGCCCAGGTGCCCCTGTGAGTGCCCAGGTGGCCGCGTGAGTGCCCAGGTGGCCGCGTGAGCTCCCAGGTGGCCCCATGAGCGCCCAGGTGGCCCCATGAGCATCCAGGTGGCCGTGTGAGTGCCCAGGTGGCCCCATGAGCATCCAGGTGGCCCTGTGAGCATCCAGGTGGTTAGCTCACAATCTCCTCCTCCGTCTTCTGGCGGCCTCCTCAAGTCCTCTGCGTGCAGCTTCACGCGCGTGTTCCTCGGGTCTCCAGGGGAGCAGAGAAACAGGACATGTCAGTATTGTGAGCCTCACTAGGATGGGCTGGCTCACACGGTGCTGGCAGCTGAGAAACCCCAACCCCTTGGAGTCCCTGGAGAGCCGACAGCGTGAGTGCCACCCTGGAAGCCAGCAGGTTCGAACCCAAGAAGAGCCTATGGGCCGGGGAGCCTGGAGTTTGGAAGGTTCTAAATGACATGCTGGAGGAGAATGGGGGAGTTGAGGGGCAGCGATCATGAGGCTGAGCCCCCCAGGGTGCTCACGGAGCCAGGCAGTGCCACGATTCCTGCTTGTTGATCTCGTTCAATCCTCCTGACACCCTGGGAGATGGGAATGGGGTCTCGCCTATTTCCTCCTAGGGAAGTTAGCACTCAGAGAGACTGCCGAAGATCCCACGCCAAATCTCCCATCCTTGATCCGGGGCTTGGCACTAGCCACCATGCCTTCCTGCCTCCCCCAAGGGAAGCCAAGGTCTCTTGGATGCAGAATGTGGGGTTCATCCTCACCCCCATTTCATCGGTGAACGGCCCATCTCCTGGCACCCATAGGCACAGAATGGGCCCCGTGGAGAAGGCAGCCATGAGGAAACTGAGGCTCGGTGAGGTGAGAGGGAGGTAGGAGCCTTGATCAAGGTCAGAGGCAGAAAACTCCCGGATTCAGCTGGACCCGTGCTGTTGGCCCACACGTCCACAGCTGGGTGTGCTGAGCCCAGTCCCATCCCTCTTCTTCCTCACTTCCAGTACCCGACCTCCCTGTGCCTTGGTTTACACACGTCTAGGACACGCATGGCCTTCTCCACCTCACGGGACTGAGGAAGAGAGACAGGAAGGGCAATGGTGAAGCCCTTGGTGGGTGTGGAGAATGGGGCCCTGACCTCCCCGAGGGCCCATCCGTGCTGTGACCAGGTCAGCATTCTCTGTGGCATGAGCTCCTGAAAGGGCCTGACCAATAGGTCCCCTCTTGCGAGGCCGGGTCACAAGTGTCACCTTCTTGGACTGGTCTTCCCGGACCTCCCAGGCTCATGCAGGCCCTCTGCCCCAGAATTCCCTCTCTGCCGCCCTGTCATCCACTCTGCTCCACTGCTCCATGGATATTTCGGCCTCATGCTGGGGAGCTGAGTCAATGGAGGCCACACCCTGTCCTCGGGGGACTTTTCATGGTCACTGGGACAGACCTGGGCAGAAGATGACAGGACTCACCCCCATTACAGAAGGGAGGCTCTGGAGGGTACGGAGGCCCGGCCGGCTCAGGGTAAGACCCACTGCAGAGGAAGTAGAAATCCTGAGGGTTTTGAGGACAAAATAACTCCTTGGAGGAAGCAGCTGGGCGGGAAGAACAGGCCCTAGGGCCTCCAGGCCCATCTCAGAGCACTGCAGGTGGAGCCTGGGCCTGGCCACTCCACAAGCATGTCTTCTGTTATCTGTGGTGCTTAACAAAGCAGATCTGAGAGTGTGTTTGGTAAATAAGATGCTTTCTTAAGCTGCATGGGTGTTTTCCCGGTCACACAGCAGATGAGCTCTGAGCCCTGTGGGCGCCAGGTCTGGCTGGGACGTGGTGGGATCCAAAAGCAGCAAAGCCCTGATTTATTGTTATTTTTTTATAGAGAGATCCTGGCTATAGGACCCATGAGCTCGCCAGAGAGACAGAAAGTGAGAAGTTACCCCCCAGGGGATGGCCACATCACAATCCCTTTTCTTCCCGTCTCTTCTTGAGAATTTGGGCATGCACGCACACGCACCCAGTGTGAGTTTTAAGCTGCCGGGTCCAGGGGTCCAGAACTCAAACCACAGTCGACTACTTGAGAGTCCAGCAACATAACCACCTCGCCATCAGCTGGTCCCAGCCCCTGATCTCACAGTTTATGGGGGACAGGGAAGGACAGACACCCACGAGGAGGCTGGACAGGGGAGGAAGACAAGGGCCTCCGTGTCTCAGAGGGGGTGGGGAGACCTCTCTAGGAAGAAGGTTCTCTCACGCACATTGGGGGACCCCAGGCACTTGAAGGTTTAGGACTTGCACTGCAGGCCCAAGCTGGTGGTTAAAGTGAGGAAAGCCCACATTTGCCAAACCACTTGCTTGAAGACCAAATAATTGCTGTGCTTGATGAGACACCTTTTTTATTTTATTTTATTTTTTTTATATTTTTTTATATTTTGAGTGATTTTTGCTATAGGGCATCTGTGCTCGCCAGAGAGACAGAAAGCAAGAAATCACCCCCAGGGGGAACGGTCATGCTGCAATCCCTTCTCCTCCATTCTCCTCTCATGATTTTGGGCATGCACATACATGTGTCCAGCATGAGTTTCAAGCTTCCAGGTTTGGGACTCGAACCATGGTGGGCCATGTGGGAGTCCAGCACCATATTCTGGTCCCTGAGACACCTGTGAACATAGCCTGTGGCCCAAGCAACAGCCACACAGGGCCGTGTAGGCCCTGGGGGCTGTGAGGACCTGGGAACTCAGTGCTGCAGAGTGTGCTGAAGCACACCCTCCCATCCTGGTGGGACCCGCGGGAGCTGCTGGATCGGGAGGGTGTACTCCACGGGCACACGCTGAAGGGCAGGTGAGGCGGCGCTGGTCAGAGGGGGTGGCTGCTGCTCCGTCTAGCTGCTCCAGTGTGCCAGCGCTCTCAGGAGCACCCCACGGTGCCCAGGAGAGCACCTGTCCTCGCAGTCCGCTGCAGCGACGTTCATGTTCACAAGGAGGAACTTCCTAGCATCTCCCGGTGACCGCAATAAGATCTTCTTCTTAAGAAGATCTTTTTGTCTACCATTTCACAAGAATTGCCCACCTTGGCCACTCTTCCGCATTCCCGCCTGTGGACAGCTTCTCCCTACTTACTGACCACTTGCATTTCTCCTCCGGGGTCTTCGCCCACATCGCCACAACACTATCTTTTTACTGTCTTGTTTCAAGTGTTGTCACAAAATTCACTTTTTAGGTTTGGGTCTTACACCCACATGGGATTCTGGAATGTGTATTTACATGTGTTTGGGGCTGAGAAGCTTCATGGTAGTTTCCTAATGAACAGACGTCAGTCAATGGCCATGATAGGATCGATTTATGAACAGCATTATAAATGTCCCCACTAGCACTTACAGGGTGCCCAGTTGCACTTCTTTAAAAATCTCCCACTAGATCAGCCGGATTCCAGGATGTGGTCCTGGTCTTTCTGGACGCTTCTCTGCCCGATCAGTTGAGGCTGTTTCTAGGCCAGTCCCGATGGACAGAGAAAGCTTGCTGTCCCTTCCACTTCGTGTCCTAGCCTCATCTTCCACAAGAGATTTAATGTTTATTGGATTTTTCTTCAGCCCAGCCCTGTACTCTTCCCTCCTCCACCATAAAAAAAAGAAAAAAGAAAGAAAAAGAAAAAGGAGGAAAAAAAAGATCTTGCTTCACATTTGAGTGGAATGCCTCTGACGGTAGATACACGTTGAGATAGCTGAGATCTTTATCCTAGAAAGGCTGAGATTAGGTCTCTGTGAGGGCTAGAAGGGACGTAAAAAGCCAGCTCCTTGGCTGGAGCCCTCGGGGTAAAAAAATAAAATTCCAGAGGGGTGACCTGGAGGATGGCCACAAGGGCATAGAGTCCTCCAATGACTCACCCAGAGTGCTGGCCTAGGGCTCCTTCCGGGTTCTCTGGCTCAGGGCAGGGGTGTTGGGCTCGGCTCCCAGCCCCCATGTGAGGTGGAAGCAGCACCCAGGTAGGGTGCGATTCATTTTCGGTTATTGTTTATACCAGTGTCTGTCCTCAGAGGAACTCTGCTAGGAATAGGAATCAGTTACTCGATTTTTTTAAAATACCCGATTCACATATTGATTACTGTTAGGAAGTTTCATTTTATTGCCTGAAAAACTATAGCAGGTTTCACTTAACAGATATTTACCGTCCGCAGACTGTCTTCCTGTGTGAATGTGGAGGTGCATAGATGGTGCCCAGCTCTCGGCCTAGGAAAAGGGGATGGTGCTTAGCCCACCTCTGGGGCAGACGCAGGACTGTGCAGCTGGAGGGGAGCCGGCCCAGGGAGCAGGTGCGCTTGCACGGCTTGCTGGGGATGGTCTCAGCCCACAGGAGAACAAGCTCAGCTTGCCATCGTTCCCCCTATTCCTGGTCTGTCTCTTCCACTGGAAGGGTGGCTGGGAGCGGCGAAGCCCTGCTTTGTCACCAAGGGCTAGGATGAAGCCTGCAGCGTGGGGGCTCTCAATGTTCGTGGGAGGACAAGAAGGAAGGGCCACTACCAGCCAGCAAGTTCCAGATCTCAGGAGGAACGTGGACTCAGCCGGCGTGGCCCAGGTGTTCTGCGCAGCTCTGAGGCTGACCTCGATTTCCCATACTCACTGCCTTCAGCAAACATGGTTCTGTTTCAGTGAGCCTGGAATAGGCCTTAGGTTCTGAATTTCTTTTCTTTCCTTCTTTTTAAATTTTTATTTATGTATCCATTCATCTGTTGTGATTTTTCAAGCCGCCAAGTCCAGGACTCGAACTGTCGTCAGTCATGTGGGAATTCAGCTCCTTAACCACCACTTGTAACAAGCCCCATCCAGGGGTGGCCTTTGAACACAACCCTTAGAGACATCCACTTACAATGGCTTACAGCACGTGCCAGCTTTTAAAAGCTTTTCAGATCGTCCAGGGCGAGGGCTGGGTCGCTGTACAATTCTACTTTGGGATGTATTTGAAATGTCCTGTAATAATAATAATAATAAATAAAATGAAAATAAGATGTGATGCTGACTTTGAAGAGAGAAGTGGCTGTTTAACTGGAGCAGAAACAGTGCCAAGCACACAATAGCGTCAGTGTGATTCTAACTAACCTCATTGTTATTTAAAAGACCGGAGCCAGCTGTGGTGTCCGCGCGCCGCACCCTGCGGGAGGGTCTCAGACCCGAGAGGCCTTCGCTGGTGGGCTGTCTTTTCCTCCCCCCTTCCTTTCTTTTTTCTTTTTCGTCCTTTGGTAGGGAGGATGCTTAGATTTTTCTCTCCCGCAGCCACACCCAAGGCACTGCCCCAAACTTTACTGCAGAACACCCGAGCTATTAACATTTTCTCTTAACAACAATATTTACTCACAAAGGAACAATTAGGCTCTAAGGAAGCTGTTTACAGTGGCTACCTGAAACAGGGTGGAGGGGTGAGGATGCGTGCATTTTCTAGTTTTTAACTTTCTGTTTGCTTTTGATTTTAATCTGTTTGTTACATAACCTAGTAACATGCAAGTATACTATATGTTGGCTACGAGATGCTCTTAAAGTACACGTTAATGTACAGTGAAGGGACACAGACATGTCTGTCCACCGCCCTCGCTCGCTCCCAGACGGAAACGTATTCCTGAGGTCAGCACGTTATCCTTCTCAGCTCTTTCCTCCTCGGTGCAGTTCCTGCTAGGAGGAAGACCTGCCTGGCCTCCCCCCAGGAGCAATTATGATTAAGAAGGTGGGTAGGGGCCAGCAGATGGCGTAGCAGTAATGGGGCTGAACACTCACATGGCCAATGGCGGTTCAAGTCCCAGACCTGGCAGCTTGAAAATGATGCTGGGTGCATGTGCATGTGTGCCCCAAATCCCAGGAGGAGAATGGAGGACAAGGGACAGCGGCATGGCCATCCCCCCGGGGGCGGTTCTCACTTTCCCTCTCACTGTCTCTCCACCAAGCGCTTATGGTAGAAACCAGAACAAAAATAAAATAAAATAAAATAATTAAAATTTCAAAAAGCAGAAGCTGGGTGAACACCCTCACAGTCCTTTCCCTGTACACTCGAGTACACACCTCTGCGTATAAAGAAGGACCTATTCTTGGCCATTTTTCTGCCACCTAGCAATCTTCTTGGCCATTCTTTTACATTATCGCCTAAACCTATAGCTCATTTTTTTCTTTTCTTCTTTCTTTTTTGTTTTGAGAAAGATTTTTGCTATAGGGCATGTGTGCTCGCCAAAGAGACAGAGAGACAGAAAGCAAGAATCCAGCTCTCCAGGGGGGCTGGCCACACCACAGTCCTTTCTCCTCCATTCTCCTGTCAGGACTTTGGGCATGCAAAGCCATGTGCCTGGAGTGAGTTTTAAGCCACTGGGTCCAGGACTCGAACTATAGTTGACTACGTGGGAGTCCAGAGACGTAACCATTATGCTATCTATCTGCTGCTTTCTCATTTTTTTCTTTATAAGCTTCCCTAAGCTTTATTGAGGCACAAAGGACAAGGAAGATTTCAAGTACTTACGGTATACTATGCAATGTTTTGTTGCATGCAGACATCGAGAAATGATGAAACCAAGTCGACCACCCCATCGGCTGTCTCATATACTGACCACTTTTCTGTGGTGAGGACGTTAGGGGCTGCTCGGTTAGCAATGGTCAGGTACGGCATTGCTAACTGTGCATGCCCCGAGTGGTGCAGCAGCTCCCAGACCCACCCATCCTGTCTACCCTTGTACCGAGCGACCAGCAACTCCCCATTTCTCTGTGTCTTATTCTTTTTAACATCTGCAGAATAGTCCACCTTAGAGAATTTAAATTGATTAATAACTACAAACTGTGGGATCAGCAGATGTTGTAATGGTTATGTCGCTGGACTCCCACATAGTCATCCGTGGTTCAAGTTCTGGATCTGGTGGTTTAAAACTCACACTGGGGGACCAGCAGTTAGCATAATGGCTATGTCACTGAACTCCCATGTAGCCGACCACAGTTCGAGTCCTGGACTTAAGCTCACGCCAGGCGTGAGTGTATGCATGCCCAAAATCCCGAGAGGAGAATGGAGGAGAAGGGATTGCGGCATGGCCATCCTCCCTTGGGGGTGATTTCTCGCTTTCTATTTCTCTGTCTCTCTTTGTCTTTCTGGTGAGCACATGTGCCCTATAGCAAAAACCTCTCCAAAACAAAAACAAAAACAAAAAACTCACACCAGGCACCTGTGTATGCGTGCCCAAAATCCCGAGAGGAGAATGGAGAAGCGATTATAGCGTGGCCATCCCCTCTGGGGGTGGTTTCTGTGTTTGTCTCTCTCTGTAGAACACATGCACCCTATAGCAAAAATCTCTGTTAAAAAAAAAGTACATGGGAACCAGCAGTTGGTGTAATGGCTATGTCGCTGGACTCCCATTTTGTCGACCACAGTTTGAGTCCTGGACCTGGTGGCTTAAACTCACGCTGGGCGCGTGTGTGTGCGTGCCCAAGATCCCGAGAGGAGAATGGAGGAGAAGGGATTGTGGTGTGGCCATCCCCCTGGGGGGTGATTTCTCGCTTTCTGTCTCTCTGTCTCTGTCTTTCTGGTGAGCGCACGCGCCCTATAGCAAAAACCTCTCTCTAGGAAAAAAAAAAAAAAAGTACAAACTGTAATTTTCTCCTGTCCATTATTCTAGTAACTGAGAAAATAATCTAGAAGAATCTAGGACTCTCAATTCACAGGTAGCAGGGATTCTACGAGACGCCTAATCTTCAGGGGTGGTGATGAGGGGAAAGCTCTGAGCCCGGACAGCTGGGCCAGGAGACAGGTGGCCACACAGCAAGGTGCACAGGCTGTATCCGAGAGGACCCCGTGCACAGGAAAGACATCTCTCCTCTCCTAGCCAGCTGACTGTGAAGACAGACCGAAGCAGGCCAAAACTGTGTTACTCACCGGAAGCAGGTCACGGGAGGACAGGACTGTCCCCTGCACAGGTGATCGGTGGAAACAGGTGTGCTACTGGGATGCAGGCCACCCTGCTGGAATTTTGAACATCCCTAAGGATTCTCAGAGACAGTGCTGGTCAGGAGGAAAAGGCCCTCTGGCGTGGAAAAAGCCCTCTGGCGCGTCTTAAGCCTTCCCTAGGCATCAGGCGGGAGTCAGGCTAGAAGGGTTTGCTCTCAACCCGCATATCCTCTGAGCACCTCCTGGGGGCCGTCATGGTCACGGGCATACAGCACTGAGCAAGGCAGCGCTGGACCTGCCCCTGCCGTCGCTGGGCTAGTGAGGGGACAGCAGCAGCGCTAGAGAGAGCCAGAGACGGCAGGGGCCTGTTCCAGGGTAGGAGTCAGGGTGTCCTCCTGGGTGGCTGGACTCCAAGTGTCACCCACGCGCAGCAGAAGGACAAGCAGTCGCTCAGGACTTCCCTTCTCTCATTTGTGAAGAAATTGCAATCCCAGCTCTTTCTTTGTTCTTTTCATTTCAGAGACAGTGACTCACTAGGCTGCCCAGGGTGCCCTAGAACTCACGACCTTCCTGCCTCAGCTTCCAAATTAACTTCCAAATTTACCGATACATGCCACTAGGCCGGCTACAGCCCACCCGACTGCTAGTCCCAGAGGAGCGCCATTTTCAGTGATGAGGGCTGGAAAATGACTGTGACCTTCTCACTGCTGGGGTATCCCCAGGCTGGACCTGGCTCCCTGCCAAATCCTGGTGCCCCAGCTGGGCTCCTGCTCCCTAGTCCCGCTGCAAACCCTAACCCAGAGCTTCATCCCTGGCAAAGGCCACCGGCGGTGGGAAATGAAACTGTCGCTTCAACAGCGTTTTTATCGTAAACGGGACTCCTTCCCACAGTAACACGAAGCTTATTAAGTGACCTGGTGGTACAAATGACAATCTGCAAACCAAACTTCATGGCAGAGAACACAGCGTCCGTACCCCACCCTGTATGTGGTGTGTGAAAAGTGGTGAAAGGTGCCATCCTGCCTCAGCAGAGAAAGCAGATTACTCAGGAAGTGATTTAAGGAACATTTTTTTTGGAGAGGTTTTTGCTATAGGGCATGTGCGCTCGCCAGAAAGACAGAGATAGGAGAGACAGAAAGCTTCTCCCCTGAGGTGGGGGTGGGGGTGGGGGCTGCCTAACCCTCAGCGGGACCTGAGTGCACGGGGCTGCATTTACTCCCCACTTGGCAGAGGTGGAAAGTGGGCAGAAAAGCATCAGCCAGTGTGCCTAGGCAGTGGGACTCCAGAGCATCCCCAATGAGGGCTCAGGGGAGCAGAGGCTGGCTGGGACCCAGTGGCTCCTGGGTGAGTGACCGAACTTGCGGGGCCTAGTGGATCACAAGGGGCAGCTCTAGCCCGGGAAGGTGCCTCAGTCACGTTTTCCCCAACCTGCTGGGAACCGGCCACTTACCCTCCTCGGCGGGCGTTCTTCCCAGACTCTGGAACAGAGCAGTTCCCCGGCCCCCCCCCCAGCAGCATGGGCACCACCTGGGGGAACATTAGAAGGGCAAATGACCATCCTGCCCCAGAACTCCAGGTCAGAAACTGGCAGTGGACCCCTCCATGCCCCGGGACACTCGGCAGCTCGGTGGAGCGGGCGTCCTGTCTCAGATGTGGGCCGCGCAGCCGCTGCTCCATGGTGCCCTCGTAACTCAGGCTGTATTGCCTGTCACGTCCTGAGATGCGCCAGCACCAGGTGCTCAACAGATGCTATGAGTTACTATAAACAAACAGGCCCTGAATGGCCACCACGTGCCAGGGTCTCTGCTGGAGGGTCCCTGCACCGCACACCTGCAGGTGTGGTCCAATGAGGGAGACCAGTAAGGAAAAGCCCACTCAGGAGCTCGCCTCCGACAGCAGCCCGGGCTGAGTGCAGCTGGAGTGCAGGGAACAAGGGCCTGGATGGGCCATAGCAGTGGGGGTGGGAGTAAGGCTTGTAATTTCTGCTGGTCTTCAAGGCTTTTGCTAATGTATTTGGACTCACTGATTTTTTTTTAAGAATTATTTTATTTCACTTTATTTATTGATCTATTCATTTGTTCTTTTCAATTTGACCAGAGAGGGACAGAGAGAGAGAGAGAGGGAGAGAGAAAGTAAACCGTGCAGTTGACCGTGCGGGAATCCAGAGCCCCCAGTCACCATGCCACCTGCCACCCCCCCCCTTTTTTAAAGAATTATGGACTCACTGATTTTTTTAAATGATAAAAACAGGGCATATGGGCAAACACTGGAAATAGACTTCTCTATCCCCCAAGCCATTCACTTCCTAATTTTTATATTATTATTTTAATTTTGAAGTATTATATTAAGAGTTAATGTGCAGGGCCAGAAGATGGCATGGCGGTTACGTCACTGGATTCCCATATTGCTGACTGTGGTTCGAGTCCCAGACTCGGTGGCTTGAAACACACAAGGTGCATGTGTATGCGTGCTCAAGATCCCAGGAGAATGGAGGAGAAGGGATTGAGACGTGGCCATCCTCTCCCCCTCTCTGTCTTTCTGGCAAGTGCACTTGCCCTATAGCAAAAACCTCTCAATAAATAAATAAATAAATAAATAAATAAATAAACAAAAGAGGAAATTCCTCCACAGGAAATAAAGGACAAAAGTATGATGGAAGGAAGAAGGGCACCTTGAAGGCCCTTTACATGTGGGGGCTGGGCGCCCCGGCTGTGGGAAGGGCTGGGTCTCTTCCCTGAGCTGAGCCCGGGAGCTCAGAGAACCACAGCACAGCCCCTGGTCTCACTGCATGCGGAGATGCTCCCCCTGCGGTTCCTGGGGGCAGAGACCGGGCAGCCCTTCCCTTCACGGCTTGTTCTGTCCTCGCTGTCACTGTTCTTTCCCTCTGCTTCTCGACTCAGCTTCACTCTCTCTCTAGATATAGAAATATACATAGTTCATATGCTAATATAATACATACAGTAAGAAATATCTAACACGTACATTAATATAGACTACATATACTGATATATTAAAATATATAATACATATATTAACACAAGAGCTAGAATACATATTAATATTAATCAATACCATACATATATTAATATGAGTATGCAATACATGTATTAATATATAAATGTATAATAAATTAATATATAACACATTTATTAATGTAATATACATATTAATCATACACATATTAAAGTGATTTATTAATGTATTAATATATAATGTATATATTAATCTATACATTAACAACAAATATACATAATACATAGACTAATCATTTTAGATGTATATATTCTCATATAGATGTATATACATCTATAAATATTATCTCATACATATCTGATATCTCATATATACATATCTAAATACTAATCTATGTATTATATAATTTGATGTTGTTGTATTCTTCTAATCTATGTATTATATAATTTGATGTTGTAATTTTAGTTTTGTCTTTGGGGCTAAAGAATAAGGTGTTATTTTGTAAATGTCCTCAATTAATGTCCTTTGAGGACAAAAATGTGGAGCCACACCTGCCATTCGCCAGTCACCCACGGAGCTGTCTGCTTTTCTTTTCCTAGCCACAGATCATTTTATGTTTTGATAAAAAATTGGAATAATCAGTGTTATTGCCCAAAGGACTTAATGCTAATAGGCAAGTTGAAACGTTGGCTAAAGAGCGAAATCCTCAGCCCAACTCCATCCCACGTCCCAGAATCAAGGTCTGAGCTGAGGTTCTCACAGGATGAGGAGCAAGGTCTGGCTGCAGACTGGCATGAGGGTGCCCCTCTGGCTGGGGCCAGCGATTTCCGACTTCCAGGAGCGTCTGAGTGGCCCTGCCCCTTGGGCTGGAGACGAGGATGCCCCAGACAGTGCCTGAGCCCACGTGAAGGCACGGATCCCCCTTCCCTCCCCTGCTTTTCCACACTGCCCTGACACTCAGCGCCAGGTCAAAGCGACACACCTGGACCACGGCTGTCAGACCACATCCTGCCCGGAGCCGTTCAAGCGCACAGACCCTGGGTTCAAGCCCTGTTCATCCCTCACTAGCAAGTTACCAACTTCCCTGTGCCACACAAAGAGCTGTGTCTGCCAAGCCCTCAGTGGGTGGGGGGAGTGGGACCCTGGCCTTTGCGAGGGCCCATCTGTGGCGTGTTCAGGTCCATGTTCTCTGACACAGGCTCCTGAGGGGGCCTGACCGACAGGTCAGGGAGGGCCATGAAGAGAAGGGCTGCCCCAGCTCTGCCTGCAGGAATCACAGGGGAAGCATTTCCGATGTGTGGCAGGACCAGGGATGCGCGGTGAGGCCCTAAGCTCCTGGGCTCAACTTGGGGAAGAGGAGACCCAGGACTTCTCACAGCTGGGGTCATCCCCGTCCCTTTCTGCGATGTAGGGTCACAGGTATCATTGGCCCTCCAGGTCACCCCGGCTTACGCAGCCATCCTGTGCACGACTCCCTGTCTCTCCTGGTTTCCTGTTTTTAACATTTATTTATTTATTTGTTTGTTTGTTTGTTTGTTTTAATTTGACCAGAGAGAGACAAGGAGAGGAAAAATTGGAAAGCAAGCCACCAGGTCCGAGACTCAAACTGCAGTCAGCTACGTGGGAGTCCAGCACCTTAACCACCAAGCCACCTGCCAGCCCCCAGGTGCCCGTTTTGCAGTCCCTGGCTCCATGGTAGTTAGTGAGCAGGAAACGTGTGCCTCGCGCTGTTCCAGGCTCCAGGGATGAGGCGGTGAGCAACAGAGATGGAGGGCCCGCCCTCCTGAGCTTCCCTCCCCTGACCTGTCAGTCAGTTCAGCTTTTTAACTGACCTAATAAATCAACAAGTCAAAAACAGAGCGTGAGAAGATGCCAGGAGAGGATGGGGCAGGCTAGAGCGTCCAGCGCCAGAGCCAGGCATGTCCCCAACGCCCTGCGTTATCGGAGTCCATCCATATTTGTTCTGGTTGTCTGTTGGTCCTGGTCTGCACGTCCCCGCTCCCCACGGCAGGAGAAGAGCCCCAGGAGGGGGTCTGGTCCCATGGTTCCGACTGCAGCCCTCAGGTTCTCCACGGCCCCGAACCTTCATGCATAGAATTGCAGGGGAAACCGCACCGTCTAGCAGATCTGGGGGAAAAATGCATAGGAAAGTGGAAAAATCGAGAAGTGACTCACTTCCCCCCAGAAGACTGTCATTCACACAGCTGACAGTATTTGCCCATTTCTTTCTTTCTTTCTTTTTCTTTTTTTTAAAATAATAATTGTATTTATTATTATTATCACTTTCTTCAGTTCATCAGAGAGAGACAGAGAAGGAAAGTGAGAAGGCAAGCCTCCAGGTCTGGGACTCGAACTACAGTTGGCCACGTGGGAGTCTAGCACCTGCACCACCATGCCGCTTGCTGGCCCCTTGCCCATTTTTCAAAGCTCCCAAATTCACTTCGACCTTAAAGAGAATTGAAAAAGACAGGTGGGGCCAGCTAGTGGTGTAGTGGTTCAGGTGAGGGATACCATGCGGCTGTCTCCATGGTTGGAGTCCCAGACCCGGCATGTTGAAAAACAAGCTGGGTATGTATGCGTGTGTGTCTAAAATACAGAGAGGGGGGAGAAACGAAGGAGAAGGGACTGGGATGTAACCTACCACCAGCCTCCCCTCTCTCTCTAGCAAATGTACATGCCCTCTGGCAGATTAAAACAAGGAAAAAAAAAATACAAGCAGACCATGGAAACAGTGATAGGTGTCCGGATTTCGGGAAAGGTGGCGACCTGGGTAAGGATGGATCTGGCTGAGACCCCAGCCCAAGTTCGTTATTACTGTGTTAATATTTTTGTTTTCAGAGGTACCAGGAAGCCAAACAATGATTACAATGCTACGAGCACAGATTTTTATAGGGAAAGGGCCAGAGCCACAGGTCCATATAGCGAACCCCGACTGAAGGGGGTGGTGTTATACTTCCCCAGCTCACGGGTGCCGGGCAGGAGGTCCCCAAGGAAACCCCGGCACAGTTCCTGCTGCTCAGTGCTACTCAACCTGGGCAGGCAGGATGGAGGGCCATGTGCCCTGCACAGCTGGGGGAGGGACAGCGAGCATCCAGACGGTCGAGACCGAGCTGCTGCCAACCACCCCACAGTGCCCTCACAGACCCCAGGGCCACGGATGACCCGGCCCCAGAAGTCAGCAGTGCCAGGCCCAGAGAGCCTGATTCCCAGCCGAGCTGGGGTTTCAGACCTGCTGGGGGTGAAATTTTCATTTACTTCTCCTGCTGCCCAGATCTGGAAAAGCAATCTAACCTGACCAGGGAAGCAGTGAGTTTTTTATATTGTTTTTACAGTCCCAAGTTCTTTTTTTTTTAAGAATTATTTTATTTAACTTTATTTATTTATTTTGCATTTGACCAGAGAGGGACAGAGTAAGAGAGAGAAGGAAAAGTGAGAAAGCAAGCCACCAGGTCTGGGACTCGAACTGTGGTTGACCATGTGGGAGTCCAGTGCCCTTAAGCACGATGCCACCTGCCGGTCCCCCAGGTTCTTTTCATGTATGTTTCACACCTGCTGGGCCATGAATTCCCAGGGACCCGGTTCCGGCCGCTCAGGCTCCTTCCACTGGTTCTCACAGAGCGAGCTCCGGCGGTCCAGCCCCTGGCGGTCCCTCGAGCCCTGGCCGTTCTCTTTGGCTTCCTTCTTTTTCTGATCATTTGCTTCACACCTTTCAGGAAGCACCTTTGCTGGTGGTGTTTAATATGCTCAGTACTCACATTTGTTCTCTTGGCAAGGAGCTTTTTTCTTTTTTTAAAGAATTTACTTTGAAATTTATTACCATTATTATTTTTTAAAATTTGCCACAGGGCACTCACCAGAGAGACAGAGAAAGAGAGAGGGAAAGTGAGAAACAGCTGCCCAGTGCAGTCAGTCACATGGGAATCCAGTGCCTAAAACACCATACCACCTGCTCCCCGAAGAATCTTTTTTTTTAGAGAGAGAGATTTTTTGCTATAAGGTGCATATGCTCACCAGAGAGACAGAGAGAGAGAAAGCAAGAAATAATTCCCCAGGAAGGTGGCCACACCGCAATCCCCTTTCTGCCATTCTCCTCTCAGGATTTTGGGCATGCACATGCACACGCCTGGCGTTTTCAGTCCCCAGGTCCAGGATGCGAACCATGGTCGTCTACGTGGGAGTCAGCGCCTTAACCACTAAGCCACCCGCTGTCCCCTTGGCAAGAATCTTGCCTTAGGATAGTTTGCTTAGGACAATGCCAACAGCATGCTGGGTTATGGTGATGTGGTGGACTCTTCCAGTGTTGCCATGGTAACATTGGTAGGGGTGGTCCTGGTCCTTTGTGAACAGTACCCATTCCCTTGCTGTCTACAATGTCACCTTTCTTGTAGACTTGCATGTATGTCACCAAAGGAATGACTCCATGTTTTCTAAAAGGCCTGGAGGACACACAGTGGGGCCTCTCCTTTCCCTGGGTGTCCCTCCTTTTGGTGACCCACTAAAGGATGACAGTTCCCAGAAGGCCAGGAGCCATTAACGCCAGCGTCTGTTTACAATGGGATTGGTTGGGTCTGCAGCCTGGCTGAAGGCTGTTTCCTTTGTTCAAATCTATTTAATGCTCTGTGTGTGTTTTCTAAAATGCCCTGAGTAACATCTAAATACAATCTTTTCCTTTTTTTTTTAAATACCAAAGAGATTCAAGTACTTTGCGATTCTAGGCCCTCTGACTGGGTAATCACAGAGGGGCTCCGTTTGCATAGTAATGTGGACATCTGCTTTTGTTCTCCCACACCAGGTCCTTGTACCAATTTTCAGTTCTTTTTTATTTGACCCCGGAGAGCAGAGGTGTTCCATTGTATGCGTAGACCTGCGAATGGGGCAGCAGCCCCTCCCCACTGAAAGGACCCTAGGCCATTCCTGTTTTTCCTGCTTTCCCGGGAGATCGGGCATCTGTGCATACCTGCTGGTCCCGTGCTTCTGACGGTGAGGTCCAGGAATAGAAGCTGCTGAGTCATGAGGCCCGCACAGATGTCAGGTCTGGAGTTTTGCTGCTGGGCCCTGCAGTACTTTCATCTACACACATGCGCACATATGAGCTGGTCTCCCGGAAGGAGAGCCCTGGAGGTAAGACCAAGCATTCCTGGATGGAATAATACTGGTTAGGGGAGACTGTTTCATCAGAGCCAAGATCCTATCTGATTGGATGGAAATAGGTTTGTGAGGGCCAAGCCGGAAAACGCCCTGGTTACTGGGACCTCTGGGGTCAGGCCTCAGCAAGCACATGACCATACTGAGAGCCCCACACGGGCCTGCTCCCACTTCCGGGGTCTGGCCCATGCAGAAGGCGGAGGGTTATCCCCCTGACAGTGGCAACTTGAGGACCTCGAGATCTTGAAGACCTGCAAGGAGCAGGGTCCTGGCAGGTGACAGTGATGAAGGCGCTGCCGGCAGGTCCTGTTACTAAGCCCTGCTGACTGAAGCACTGGGGCCTCCCAAGTCCAGAGCTGGCTCTCAGAAAAGCAATGCAGCTGAGGGTACTGTCAGGCTCTTTCCAGAACACTCGCCAGGCGGTAGGCTAAGCTTTTTCATGAGTCCCAGGACACAGCACCCCCCTGCCCCCTCACACACATGTGAGGCGCTACCATATAGTCGTGACCACGGTAGCCCTGGTCTGGCTCCCGGAAGGCTCAGAGTCCAAGAGGGGGCCATGTTTACCTGGAAACCCACAGATAGAGTTGCCAAGTCTGGCATCGCGCTGGGGCGGGGGACTGCTCCAGGCGGAAGCAGCCTCTGCGGGGAAGGGGACTCCGCCTGCTCAGCAGTGTCGCCTGGAGCAGGTCCCCTTGCCTCCCTGGTCTGTTCCCTTCCACCTACAGAGGAAGAATGGTGACTACAGTTTCACTGACACGCCACTGGGCCGGGGCATTTCTCATCTAAAGATGGACACTTTGGGGCCAGCCCCATAGTCTAGTAGCTAAGGGAAACCAATTCCCACATGTCTGACCATGGTTCAAGTCCTGGCTTTGGGGCTTGAAGTACATACTAGGCATGCGTGTGCGTGCGTGTGTGTGTGTGTGTGCACAAGTGTCTCAAATCCTGACAGGATGGAGAAGAGGAGAAGGAACTGCAGTGTGACCACACCCCAGCGGGTGCTCTCTCTCCCTCTCTGTGTCTCTCTAGCAAGTACATGTGTCCTCTGACAGGTACAGAAAGGGACACCTTTGAAACCAATGAAGGACACTATTAATAATGATTCCAGGGCAGGCATGAGCCAGGCTACTGCAGGCAAACGGGAGACCTGTGTGCCCCTACGCGTGTGGGCCCTGGCGTGCACCCGGCTGCCTGTGCACCCTTCACCCTCGGCATGGGAGGAGAAGAGACCAGAGTGAGGCCCAGCGGGATGGAGGCCATTCTGAAATCAAGGCAGGCTTCTAAGGAGTGCCATCAGCCCAAGAACTGAGTCACTGGGAGGCCTGTTTGAGGAAGGGTCGGATGAGAAAGCAGGCATGGGTATTTGAAGGAATCGGGATGATGACTCAGGGGAGAGCCATCGACTCTGAATGTAGTGAGGGAGGATTCACATCTGTTTGTGTCTTAGAACTCAATGCTGAGACCGTGCTGAGCTTTCCGAGACAGTGTGAGGGTGTCTGCTGACTGTCTCCCTGAAACCGGTAACAGAAATAAACTCCCTCCTCTCCAGCTTCCCGCTCCGGTTTCACTGACTGCAAGAAGCAGCAGCCAGAAGTTGGTAGGCAGTAACAGAGGGGGTATTCTGATTTTACGGATGAGAAGTGGAGCCTCACCCAGAGAACTTACTGCCCATCTTCACCTGGCTGGTTGGTGACAAAGCCAGGACTTTTATCCAGGACTAGCCAACATCCCAGAGAAGACTGATGACACTCCGAGATTAGGTGGCAAGCAAGCCCTGCGTTCCTGCGTTCCTGCGTTGAATGGAACTGCCTGGACTGCAGAAGTTCTCCAAGGATGGACTCGCCAGGGTAATTAGTGAGGACTAAACCACCTCAATTCCTGCATTAAGCAATACTGGGATCCGGCAAGAGCCACTTAGCTGCTTGTCCAAGAAATACCAGCTCTGGAAGATAAGAGCGTCCATCGGCTTTCTCTTCAAGCCCCGCCTCCCCTGGCCCACCATTCCAGAAGCCGCCCAATCCCAGTTTCCTGCCTGGGAGACCCGCTTCACAATCACAGGCCAGGGTTCTACAGCCCTGTAAATACCATTCCCTAATTTCTCCAAGAGGAATCTGTTGACATGGTGATCTTCCTTACTCAACTGTAGTTGGGCTAATAAACCTCGTTTTGCTCGATTAACAGGTTTTTCTGGTGGGATTAAGCCCGTGGAATTAAGTCTATGAAGGCGTCTGAAAATGCTCATTATTATTCTACAAAATGGAAATAGCCAAATGTGGTAATAACGGCCCCCAAATATGTCCCCCTGCAGCCCTCGGGTCCACAGCCCTTAGGCAGCAAGAGGGGCTCGCACAGGTGAGCCAGAGTCTCAAGAGCAGGTCATTCTGGACTGTCTGGTGGGCCTGATGTGATTGCAGGGGCCCTGGCAGAGGGAGCCAGGAGGGCCAGCGAAGACGAGGACGGGAAGAGATCTGAGGGTGAGGGCTCAGCAGGAGGAAGGCACCAAGAACAGAGGACAGGGACCGCCTCGAGAGCGGGAGGCCAGGCGATGGATCCTCCACCCCAGCCTCCAGAAGGAACAGTCTACAAACCATTTCAGACTCTGACTTCTGAAATTGAAGAATAAACCTTTGCCGTTTAAGGTGAGGACTGAGATCAGCAGATGACCAGTAATGGCACATTGCTGGACTTCCACATCGTCAACTGCAATTCGAGTCCCAGACCCAAGGGCTTAAAACACAGTGGGTGCGTGTGCATGCACGCTCAGAGTCCTGAGAGACACTTACCCTGGGGGGTGATTTCTCACTTCCTGTCTCTGTCCCTCTGGCAAGCACCCAGGCCCAATAGCAAAAACCTCTCTAAAAAAATAAATAAAAAGTAAGGAATACATACATGTGTAATCAAAAAAATTTTTTAAGGTTTTCTTTTTCTTTTCTTTCTTTCTTTCTTTATTTTTGCTATAGGGTGCATGAATTCACTAGGGAGAGGGGAGGGAAGGTGAGAAGTCACCCCCTCAGGGGGGATGGCCACACTGCAGTCCTTTCTCCTTCACTCTCTTCTTGGGGTTTTGGGTGTGCACACACACACACACACACACACATACACACACACACTCAATATGATTTTCCTTTTTTTTTTAGAAGAATTATATATTTAATTTTATTTCTTCTTCTTTTCAATTTGACCAAAGAAAGAGGGTAAGAAAGCAAGCCACTAGGTCCAGGACTTGAACCATGGTCAGCTATGTGGAAGTCCAGCGCCTTAACCACCACGCTACCTGCTGATCTCAGTCAAAAATATATGTATATATGAATTGCCAGAGGTGCCAGCTAGGCTCTTGCTCCTTGGCCTGACTTCCAGCCCCAACCCACACCTCTGCCCCAGGGATGAGGGGAAGGGAGCGGGGAATTACTACGCCTCCTTTCAGTGTCATCACCACTTCTGAAATAATAATTCTTATTTGTAACACTATTCTGTTCATTTTTTTTCTTTTTTTGGAGGTTTTTTGCTATAGGGCACGTGCACTCGCCAGAAAGACAGAGAGAGACAGAGAGATAGAAAGTGAGAAAGCACCTCTCAGGGGGGTGGCCACGCCACAATCCCTTCTCCTCCATTCTCCTCTCGGGATCCTGGGCACGCACGCACACGTGCCCAGCGTGAGTTTAAGCCGCCGGGTCCGGGACTCGAACTGCGTCAAACTGGGAGTCCAGTGACCTAGCCATTATGCTAACTGCTGGTCCCATTTGTAACATTATTCTAAAAAGTAATTTTTTTTCCTTTTTAATTTGCCAGAGGACATGTGTGCTTACTGGAAAGAGATGGAGACAGAGAGAGAGAGAGAGCACCCTCCAATGGGCGCTGGAGCCACTCAGTCTTCCTCCGTTTTCCCCTCCTGTTGAGATCTGGGGCACTGCTCAGCATGCTTTTTAAGCCCTGAGTTCAAGGACTTGGACTGCAGGATTGGCCGTGTGGGGTCCAGTTCTCTTAACTACCAGGCATAGCTAGCCTCCCTGATAACAAGGTTTTTTTTTTCCTGAAAAATAACTAAACGATATGGTCCTAGTTCAAAGGTAAACAAACAAAAATGCAAAAGATGAGAGTGTGGAAACGCAAATATACACGTAGATTTGTACAGAATAAAAGCTATTATTTCCCTACCAATGAAGAGAAAAATGATTATCCAATAGATCACAGAGTGTTCCATTTGGGAAAATAAAAGTGGGTGAATGAAGCCAAACAGAAGATAAGGCTGAGCACGCTGGAGTAGGATTTGAGTCGGAAGTGCATCGGCTGGGCTAGGTCCCCCAGGCGGAGACCTTGGGAGTGACAGTGGGTGGCTCAGCCCAGGAAAGAGCCCCGTTTCCTCCAGGGTCCCAGAAAACTTTCTTCCTGCTGGGAACGAGCCCATTTGCCCTCGTGGGGTGTCCAGACCTGAGAGCAGGCATTCTCAAGAATAACGGGCGCCAGAACCCTCGGGAGACGGGAAACGGGGGATCAGACCACTAGGCTCAGCCCCCACTTTCTGATTCAGAGTGCTGGGTGGGCACAGGCCTGGTGATGCGCCATCTCGGGAACCCTCAGGACCACAGCCCACGGCAGGCACCACAGCCCAGTGGACCTGGCCAGGGCTGCAACTCCTCCCACCGGCAGTTCCAGTGCCTGTGCTGTGCCCCAGCGTCTTTACCCAGCACTGGGAACCTGCTGATGAACACATGGAGCAAAAGCAGAAGGGCTCTGTCCCAGGGGACACTGTCAGAAAGGAGCCTGCAGACAAGTTCATCTCAGATGTGGAGAGCTTAGCTCTGGGTGAGCCCCATGGTGGAGCAGGGTGTAGAGTAAGGGGTTTGGTATAGAAATAGGCCATGAGAGAGTGAGGATCATCAAAAGCAATTTCTGCTGGAACATGTATCAATGTGTATTAGTTAGCTACCACTGTGTAACAAATTTTAAAATTTATCCTGTGATTTCATCCTTGCCTCTGTACAGGATTCAGGCTCAGGTTGCTACTCAGGATGGTGCTTGTCCCCACCCCACCCACCTTACTCTCCCCAAGCTTTTCCAGGACTTCTGGAAAAAGATCTTTCGTTTTGAATTAAATGGTGGGTGTCTCACCATCCCTCAAGGAACTGGGGTATTTCCAGTTAGGGTTGTCCCGACTCCTCTTCCCATAGGTATGCTAACAAGGGGGTAAGCAGTCCTGGATGCATTCTCAGCTCATTCCTCCTACTCTGGAGTTATGGGCTGAGCATGCTGGGTGCTTCCTTCCTCTGGTGCTAAAGGAGGGTGTGCAGGGAGCAGCTGGGGAGGGGGGGAGAGGAGGGGAGGAAGAGACCTTTATCTGAGCACCGTGTGCCAAGGCTGCTTGGTGGGAGTGCCCGCCATTTCAGAGGCCCTTACTTCATTTCCCAAAAAGCCACAGGTGGGGATCAGCAGATGGCATAATGGTTACATTGCTCAACTCCCACGTGGCCAATCACGGTTTGAATCCTGGACCCAGAGGCTTGAAACTCAGGCCAGATGCGTGTATGTGTGTGCCCAAAATTCCAAGAGAATGGAGGAGAAGGGATTGTGGCGTGGCCACCCCTCTGGGAGGTGATTTCTCGCTTTCTGTCTCTGTCTCTCTCTGGCAAGCACATGTGCCCTATAGCAAAAATCTCTCTTAAAAAAAAAAAAGCCATGGATGAGGGTAGTTGTTTTTCTCCAGGTCACAGGGGGACCCCTGTAAGGTCGGAGGTAGCCCTCCCGGGAGAAAGGCACCTCCTTACCACCTCTTCGCTAAGCCTCCTAAAGAGCCCTAACCCACTTCAGTGTTGTGAACGTGTGTGATGAGTGAGCCTGGTGAGTGATCCGGCCGCCCCTCCTCACCTTCCGCCATCCCCACCTTCCGCCATCCCATCACCTCCCGGGCCTCTGCATCCCCATCTGTAAACCAGCTGCGAGGTTGGCAGAGGATCCCACGAGATCGGATGATGAAGCGCGTACCTCTGTGTCCCGCCGGGAAGGCAAGCTCTGCAGAACCGGACAAGGGGCGCAACCTCTGGCCCAGAGCCCGCTGCAGGGCGAGCTGCTCAGCTGTCGACCAGGCTGGGCCCTGCTCTGGGGGCGTCTCTTCCATATGGTGAGGTGTTGGGCAGGATCTTCACTGCAAGTCTGAAATTCTGCTTCCGGTGCACCTGAGAGCACGCAGCCCCGCTCTGTGGGAAGACCTTCTCTCCCTGGGGGCCGTGACTTCCATCCTCCCTGGCTCCATTCTGGGGGGCCTGCCTGGAGCCACAGCCCCCAGCTCACTGCTGCCCAAGGAGCGCCACCACGCTTCGCAGTCGGAGCCTTGAGAGGTCCTGGCTCCCATCGTCCTGAGGCCGGTTTCTTCCTCTCCAAAATAAAGAGGTCACGGAGCTGGCAAGTGGTGTGATGGTTAAGGCACTGGACTCCCACATGTCCGACCACGGTTCAAGTCCCAGACTTGGCTGCTTGAAACTCTCCAGGCACATGTGTGTGCATGTTGAGAGGGGAATGAAGGAAAAAGGATAGTGGCCATCTCTGGGGGAAGAGTCTCACTTCATCTCTCTGTCTCTCCAGTGAGTGCATGTACAAAATAGTAAATCTCTCTCTTAAAAATGTAAAATAAAATAAAAAGATCAGACTTCACAACCTCCCCAATCCACCCCAGTGCCAAACAGCCAAAGGACGCGGGCATCTCATCTTCTGATTTAAGATAACACTGAGGAAAGGGGTCCTGATTTCACCCTCAGAAAAATAACACCCAGGAGCCTCCGCAGGAGAGCCTGCCCATGCAGACTATGCTTCCCTCTCGTTTCTGATTGGGCCTTTACCCCTGGAGGTGGGGGTATCACTGTCCCCAGGATTCTGAGAAGGAATCTGAGTCCTCTTTGGTCATGCGTCTGAGAGAGGTGGAACCAGGGCTTGAACTCTGGCCTTCAGACCACAGCTCTGGTGGAAGCACACGGACCAGCTCCGATCCTGGTCTTCCCACGCTGGGCGAGGCAGCCAGGGTGGGAAGCTGCAGTCCCTAGGTCTGAACATGAGACGGAGAGCTGACCCCGGATATTTACTACCGGGTGGCGCTGGTCAGGGGGTTTGCTCTGTGTCATAAATGCGTGTTGAGGTCCCCAGCCAGGCTTTTCTCTCTCTAGTCCTAGATCTCAATTTTTGCAAAGATTTACAATACTCTTGGACAAAAAAACAATAATAATAAATAAAATAGATTAGACGATATGTTTAAGTCTCGCAGGGTTCTCACTGTGCCGAGAACAAAGCTGACAAGGCCAGGAGTGACCCAGCGCCTGCCCATCCCTGCCGTAAGCTTTATTTCCCTCCGGAAGTCAGCCTGCTTGCTCAGTCACGTGAGCTGGCTGGACGGCCACTTCAAAGGCTGGCCAGGGTGCTTTGGGGACCTCCCATGCTGTCGTTCTGAGGCCCCGTCATTCAGAGTGGGAGACCTGCCCAGCCCGTGTGCTCCGATTAAATTAACCAAAGGAGGCTGGTAACGAAACATGGAACGATGTCTGGAGAGCGATTTCATGTGTTTGTTCATCAAAACTTTTTTTTTTTTTTTGGCGAGATTTTCGCTATAGGGTGCGTGCGCTTGCCAGACAGACAGAGAGAGACATAGAGACAGAAAGCGAGAAATCACCCCCCAGGGGGGATGGTCACGCCACAATCCCTTTTCCTCCATTCTCCTCTCGGGATCTTGGGCACGCACGCACACGCGCCCGGCCTGAGTTTTAAGCCACCAGGTCCAGGACGCAAACCGTGGTTGACTATGTGGGAGTCCAGCGACATAGCCATTACGCTAACTGCTGGTTCCCATCAAAACTTTTTTTTAGAACATCTTAAAATTTTAATCCTTTCTTTACAGGTTACCTAGACCACTTTTGATGAAGGAAATTGTAGAAAGTTAGTAACTGCCACAAGCGAACGCCAGGAGGTGGCCCGTGTCAGTTCCCCAGAGTCCTGCCTGGCAGGGTGACTGAGTACACTGCTGGGGCTCTGCTCACACTTGCTGGACTCGATCGTGGCAGGTTCCAGTCCGCAGGCCGCTTTTCCCCGTACTTCTTTGTAAACTCTTCAGCATTCTTGCAGAATTTGTTATGGTCCTTAGAGTACTCTTCAGCTAGGTCAGCCTGGAGGTGGGGGGCAGGGGGCAGGTGCTCGGGCTGGGGTCGTCCACTGTGCTATAGGGACTGGAGCACTTGGTCGGTTTTGAGAGCTGGCTTCCAGTTGCCAACACTAATCACTGGAGACAGACCTGCCCCTTTTCATCGAGTTCAGGTGACGATCTTTGTTTGAAACGTGAGCTTCGGTGATTTGGATGGGTACTCTGCTGGAAAGCGCATTTCCATTCTGAAGGCCCCTTGTCACAGGGAGGGTTGTCAGGAACAGTACGCCCTTGCCCGGTCAGCAAATCAGCTTCCTCAACCTGGATGTTACGGAAGTTCTTCATTCCATGTTCGCGGGTTTCGTCAAGCTCCTTCATCAGCCACCTGCTGGCCACCATCTTGGATCTGGTGCTGCTCATTCATCAGATATCGATGCAACCCTACTATGTGTCAAATGCTTGGTGGACAAATAGTGCTCAAACTCAAGTTAATTATAGGCCATAGGGGCTGGACAGTGCTGCGGTGGTAGCAGGTGATGCGCTGAAAGGCTGATGCGTGTGGGAAAGTTGCGGGTTTGAGTCCAGAGAGCTCCCTGAGAGCACCAGGCATGCGAGTACCCATGGTGCAGGATTGGCTGAGGCTTGGGGAGGGTCACAGACAGCATCAAGGCCCTGTTTGGGTACTGTCTCTCTCTTACTCAAGATTAAAAAAAAAAAAAAAAAGCTTTAAAAAGGAGAACAAGCTATAGCCACCCTCCAACTCTAGTGTTCTTGGGACCAGCAGATAGTGTAATGGTTATGCTGCTAGACTCCCACATAGCCAACTGTGGTTCGAGTCCCTAGACCTGGAGGCTTGAAACTCACGCTGGACGTGTGTGTTTATATGTGCCCAAAATTCTAGGAGGAGAATGGAGGAGAGGAATTGTGGTGTGGCCACCCCCCAGGGGGGTGATTTCTCGCTTTCTGTCTCTCTGGCGAGTACACACACCCTATAGCAAAAATTCCTCTAAAAAATTACTAGTGTTTCTAAAGCCACAGTAATGATGCTAATAATCTGAATGAAAAAAATTAACGAAGGATGGCTAGTTGATTAGCTATCTAGTTAGTTAGTCAATAATATAGACATATTTACCTAGTTAGTTGGTTAATTAGCTAGTAAGTTATCTAGCTATTTAGTGCTTTAGTCAATTAGTTGTTTATTAATATTTAGTTAATTATAGACTCTCTCCAATATGGTCTTGATGCCAAAATCCACTCCCAATCCAGCCCCATGGGCTTCAACGGTTGGGTGGTTGGTTGGTCGGTTGGTTGGTTGGTTGGCTGGCTAGTTGCTTAGGTAGTTATTTAGTTTGTTGGTTATTTAGTTAAGTACCTAGTTGGTGGCTCAACTAGCTACTTAGCTGGTTGATTAGCTAGTTTGTTAGTTAGCTAGTTAACTAATTTGTTAGTTGTCTAGTTATCCTGATAACTAGCTACTTAGCTACTAATTAGTAAGCTAGTTGGTTGTATTGTCAGTTATTTAGTTATTTACCATTTAGTTAATAGCTAGCTAGTTAGTTGGTTAGTTTGCCAGGTAGCTAGTTATTTAGTTAGCTAGGTAATTGGCTAGCTAGCTAATTCTTTTGTTAATCAGTTATTCAGTCAATTATTCATTTAGCTATTGCTTTCATGATCTATTTAGCTAGCTAGTAAGTTAGCTGGCTAGTTATTTAGTTCTTTAGCAAGTTATTCAGTAGGTTGGTTATTTAGTTAGTTGTTTACTTAGTTATTTACTTCTTTAGTTGTAGACAGGCTAGTTGTAAACTTTCCGACCTGGTCTGGATGCCGCAGGACGCTCCCAGTCCAGCCACATGGAAGACAAGGGAGCCTCTGGCTGGCAGTGCCATGCCCGTGCAGCCAGGAAGACCAGCGAGTGATACGGATGTGGTGGGTGACCTCGACACGAGCAAGCTGGGGGGGGGGCGGAGAATGGACGGCATTGGGGAGAGGGTGTGAGGCACGTTTGTCTCTGAGGGAGAGCCAGAGGGCTGGAGGATGGAGGGACATGCAAAGCCTGGAGAGCTTTGTTTTGTTTTTGTCTGAGAGTGAGTCTGCAGGCTGAAGAGTTGCAGTGGGAGGGAGATAGGGGTGAGTCAGAGGAGGGAGAGAACACTTCAAAACATGAAGTCCTTGAGGTCAGGGAGGGCAGGGCTCAGGGCATAGGTACAGGGCCGGCCTCCTGCCTCCTGTAAGAGCAGGCTGTGTTTCCTCCATGGAACAGGAGAAGACAAGGAGGAAGGGAACACGAAGGGAGGGGCAGGCTGAGTGACAACTCGACTATACCCCCGGGGCCCTGGAATCGGGGAGCAAAAGTCTCTTGGCATGACCTGGCTTGTCTCTGAAGTCTGAAGCAACTGGCCCAAGAGGTGAGTTGACTTGGCCCTGAAATGGGGACCCACCCCACGCAGATGCACGGCTCCCTCCCCCACATAGGCAGCCTCATCCCGCTGCCTATGAAGGTTGCAGAGGGGAGCTCCACCCAGCCAGCGGGATCCAAACACAGCCGAGAGCGGGGCGTTGCCAAGGGGATGCTGTAGCAATACTTCAGGTGTTGTCTCTGCAAAGCGATGAGAAATTGACAAAGAGCCTTAATCCTCCCATAGCCCTGCCCACGGCCAAATGGGAACACTCTGCCTGTCTTGATCATTCGGTTACTTAAGAAAGGCAATCAGCTGACTCTGGGTATTGAAGAAGAAAGGGCAGGAGGGAGGGAGGCAGGAGGCAGAAGAGCAAAGGAAGAGATGCCTTCATGTCAAAGGGAGACGCTTCTCCAGTGACGGTCCCCTGTCCACTCACAGCCAAGCTCTGCAGCAGAAATGCCACTGCCGGCTGCCCCTGGCTGGGACCACAGGTCCTCTGGGCTCGGGGTGGAGACACACCAGTAAGTGAATCCTGGCAGTTCTTGCTTAAGCTCTAAGCTGCAAGGGAGAGACTGAGTCAAGCGCTTCAATACCTCCGACCCCTCCAGACTGGCCCTCATTCTGCAGGCGGGGAGAGCAAGCTCGAAGAAAGCCGAGACCCACGCTCGCCCCACTAGTGGGCTGTCGGGTCCTTCAGGGACACACTCTCCCTGGATCCATCATGACGTCCCGCACGGTGACCAATCACGGTGTCACAGTACCGACCCCCTTGGTCATCAAGACGGGCAAATGACCCAGACTGGCCAGTCACAGGCTTCCACATGATTGGTCCAGGATGAGACATAGGACCCCAGATGAACCAATCAGAGTGCCTGAAATAGGAAGAGAAGGAGCTTTCACTGTGAGGCGGAGACTCAGAAAGGGGGCGAGGTGGTGTCTTCACAGGCACCCGCGGATCCCCCCAAGCCCTCGTTGTAATGAGAATCACCTCAGGTGCTTATAAAAGCACAGGCCCCCAGGTCAGAGAAGCCGAATCAGGTTCTCAGGTAAGGAGGAAGGTGGGAATCCATGTTTTCCAGGTAGTCTGTCTGGTTTGGCCCAGAATTAGGGACCATTCACAAATGTCATGAAGAAACCTAGATTTAAAGCAAAGACTTCCATCAGCTGCCAGAATGCTTTTCTTCCTTCCTTCCCTTCTCTTTCTCTCTCTCTCCCTCTCCTCTCTGTCTGTCTGTCTGTCTCTCTCTCTTCTTTTTCAATGGCCAGGGGGCATGTGTGTTTGCTGGAGAGATAGGAAGAAAGAGGGAAAGCGAGGACGTACCCCACCCCCTGGGGCATAGTCACGCCTCATTCCCTTCTCCTCCACCTGTCCCTGCTCTGGGGATTTGGGGCACACACGTACACATGACCGGTGTGGTTTTCAAACAACTGGGTCTGGGACTCAAACTGCGCTTTCCGCCACGTGGGGTCCAGCCGCCTTCACCACCATGCGTGGGTGGCCCCAGAATGTGTTTCTCATCAGGCGCCAAACATCCACGTATTCCTGGAAAGGCTGACCTTTCACCCTGCCCTCTCTTTTCCAAGATCTTGGGACTGTTTAGCACCTCGTTTGAAATGCCCAAATAAATTGGCACTCATCTTCTGCCATGAGATGTTCCCAGGACACTCACCACGGCGTGCTGCATAACAGCCAAGGCGAAGGCAGGAAAACCCCGTCCCTAGGGACGTGAGACCAATCACGTGCATGGACTGTACTTACCAGAGAGGGCCACCCAGTGACCCACACCTCACACGCAGGCACCCGCCAGTCGCCATCAAGAGAGGGAGGGGACGTGGCCCTTCTCGTCCAGCCTGGGAGGACTTCCGTGACCCCTCAGTCAGAGCAGGGGAGATGAACATGGCCACGGCAGGATGCCGTGCAATTCTGCTTGGGTTCTTGGGTCCCTGGCGTCTGGGCCTTCTGTGGGGAGGCCCTACCTGGAGGGATACCCGACCCCAGCCAGCAGCCAGCCTGGAAGCCGTCCCAGCCCTGCCCAGCTGTCCCAGCCCGCACTGCCCGTGGAGGGGAGCTGTCCTGCCAAGCCCACGCCACCCCATGAGCGTGAGGTGGTGGGTCACTCAGCGATCACTAGTCAATAATGCGGGAGGGTCGCACAGTGTGGTCTCCCAGGAGGGTGCCTGCTGTGACCTGTGTGCCGTGTCCGCCTCTCCCTGTCTGCCTGAGTGCCACACGCAGCCGTGCTCTCACAGACGCGCGCTGGGGAACGTGACTCTGGATCGCGGTGCTGGTCGTGTTGTCTTTTCGTAAAGAAAGTCTTCTTCTTCTTCTTTTTTTTTGGTAAAGACTTATTTTACTTCACTTTATTTATTTTAATTTGACCAGAAAGGGACAGGAAGAGAGAAAGTGAGAAAGCAAGCCACCAGGTGCGGGACTCGAACCACGATCAGTCATATGGGAGTCCAGCGCCCCTAATCACTACATCACCTGTCGGCGCCTCATGTTGTCTGTGTGGACACATCTGCAATGTCCAGCTTTCACAGTCCCACAGAGAAACGAATAGAATAGAGGATACGGAATACAGGGACCAGCGGATGGCGCAATGGTTCTGTCACTGGACTTCCGTAGCCGACTGTGGTACAAGTCCCAGACCCTTGAAACTCACTCCAGGTACATGTGCATGTGTGCCCAAGACCCCAAGAGGAGAATGGAGGAGGAGGGATTGTGGTGTAGCCATCCCTGTGGGGGGCGATTTCTTGCTTTCTCTCTCTCTGGTGAATACATATGCCCTATAACAAAAATCTCTCTCTCTCTCTCAAAAAGAGAGTACAGAATATATATACACGCACACATATACATACATGTGTACACATATCTGTGTATGCATACACAGACATGTAAACATGTGGTCTGATGGAGCGGGATTTCCCACTTTGTGGGCCTTTATAGGCCGGCTACTGCACGGGGTCCTTCCCTACCCACCATGTCACCACCTGCCCCTTTTTTAGTACATTCATTTCTTCTATGCGAGATCCCATTGAGGGTGCCTGTCACGCGTGTGTGTGTGCACAGGCCCTCTCTAGTGTGTAGGGCCAGCCAGTGGCATGGAGGTTACGGTACCGGATCCCACATGGCTGACTACATGGTTGGAGCCCTGGACACGGTGACCTGAGAATCATGCCAGGTGAGTGTGCGTGCTTGCCCAGAATCCTGGGGGGAGGATGGAGGGGACGGGGTCATCCTCCTGGGGATGATTCCTCACCTTTCTCCTCTCTTTCTGTCTGGCGAGTGCACGTACCCTATTGCAGAAACGAGTATATATACACGCATGCGCAGTGAATCAGTCACGCGTGCATGCATGCACATGCTACGTGGTTCTGGTGTTTGCCATGCAGTGACAGGATCCCAGTGCAAATCGCCTTCGAGTGTAGAGCTGTCTTTTCTCACAGCACAGAAGCTCCGAGGCGGGACCGGCTCCAGTGCGACTGGTCTCGGGTTCTAGTCTACAATACGCTACTCTGGGTCCCATGTTGTCACATGGTTTTCTGCTGCTGTGACAGACCACGGCCTGGGGAACAGCGAGGAGAGCAGCTGATTCAGCGCGGGTCTGGATGGGGGGACGCCCAAGCACATGGCACCTGGCACCATGGCATCTGGGTGAGGCCTCACCATAGGCGGAGGGGGAGGGCCGAGTGAGCGCGGGAGACAGTGAGAACAGAGGCCCAGGGCCAGCAGGTGGCATGAAGGTAAGGCGCTGGATCCCACAGGGCCAACTGTCCATCCAAGTCCTGAACCCGGCATCTTGAAAAACCCACCAGGCATGTGTGCTTGCGGCCCAAAGTCCCGAGAGGAGAATGGAGGGGAAGGGATTGCAGTGTGGCCATTCCCTCTGGGGGTGATTTCTTGCTTTCTGTCTCTGTTTCTCTCTGTCTTTCCAGTGAGCGCACATGCCCTATAGCAAAAATCTCTCACAATAAATAAATAAATAAATAAATAAATAAATGAATAAATAATCCCAATACTCTTTCAAAGGACTCATGACTAAAACTGCAAATTCTAATTTTTTTTAAAGTTAGCTTTGAAAAATTAGCACAGTGATGACGCTTTGATTCCACCTTCATCAGTGCACCTGAGTCGGAGGGACATGGCGTCTGCGTGGGTGTCCCACGGGGTCAGTGCAGGGGTACAGCTAGGTGGCAAACTCCTCCTACTGGTACGAGGAACGCGTTACTGAGTCAGGATCAGAAGGCTCGTGTTTATCAAGGGGAAATGCTAGCATGCAGACTTGGCCGGCGTCCAAGATTACGGGGAGTGAGGACCGTAATTCCTCTTTTGTAAAATAAGAAAAGCCTAAGAGGCAACACTTTCTAAACAATGACTTCGGGGGATAGTGGGGATCTTGGGTGACAAAGCCCCATGTCATTCGCAAAGCCAGGCAAGGTTTCCACCCAAGGAAAGTAAACCCAGAGGAGAATCTGAAGAGCACCTGGGAGTGAGAAGAACAGGTCAGGCCCCGCCTCGCATCCTCCTCCCCTGATTCAGCGGGAAGGCCCCCAGCCTGAGCCACACAGCCCTGGGCAAGGAGCCGCTCCTCTGCTCCCCGCTGGACCCTCTGGAAACTGGAACCACAGGGAGAAAACGGAGTCTGAGGAGCGTGTTGCAAATGGCTGAGAAGCAGCTGAGCCTCCTGACTGGGACCAGGTCACAGGGAACACGCCAGACTGTCCCGACCCTCTCAGGACAGGGCCAACACGTTCTCAGCAGGTGGCCCAGTTTACAGGTCCCTGCGGGAAAAGATGTCCAGTCGGAGAAGGGACAGAAAACATGCATTTCCATCCCACTAGAGCCTAGACATCGGTGCTTCTCGGGCTGATCAAGACTCTTGCCCCTGAAACTCCCATCTGAGCAGACGCCAGAACAAATCCATAGCTTCGCACGCCCACTGCTCCCGGAATTCAGAGATGGGTGTCCTGGCAGAGTAGCTGTGGATGCACTGGGGGTGGGGATGGGGGGCAGAATGCAGCTGTTAAAGTGCAGGTCTGAGGGGCCAGCGTGCTGGATTCCCACGTGGGCGACCACAGTTTGAATCCCAGAAACTCACACTGGGTGCATGGATGCCCAAAATCCCAAGAGGAGAATGGAAGGGAAGGGCTTGCGGAGCAGCCATCCTCCTGGGGGCGCTGGGGGTGGGGCGTGATTTCTTGATTTCTGTCTCTCCATCTTTCTGGTGAGCACATTCTCCCTAATAGCAATAAAATAAAATTAAAAATAAAAATAAAAATAAAAAAGGTACAGTCCAGCCATGATGGCATGCACTACTGACATGCTGTGCTCCACAGCTGAGAGCACACGGACCCCAGGTGTGACCCCTGCACCAGCCTAAAGGCCAGGCATGGTGGCGTGTGTCCATAATCCCAGCTGCCTGTCGGCCAGCAGGGGAGTCATAAGCTAAAGGCTGGTTCAAGCGGCAGACACAGACCCTGTCTAAAACAGAGCCCGTCATGGTGGTGGGTATAATGCGTTTCTTCAATGTTCCGATTTTCACTGGGGCTGGCCCAATTGCCCAGTGGTTAAGGGAGCCAGATCTCAGGGGGTTAACTGCCATTCGAATCTCAGCCTGGCACCTTGAAAACCACACTGGGCGTGCGTGTGCATGCCCCAAATCCTGAGGATGGAGAAACGGAGGAGGAGGGATTGCGGTGTGGTCACTCTCCGGAAGGGGGTGCTTTCTCCCTCTTCCTCTCACGTTGTCTCTTTCTGCATGTGCACATTGGAAATGTAAGAGGTCCTCGCTGAATCTGAAGAAGCTTACGTTTTACTCACGATTATCGTTAGTAAGGTAACCCCACCTCAAACGCTCTGGCGATACAACTCCATTCCGCACATACATATCTGTGCCTCGTCACCCCTGCTGTAACTGAGCCAAGGAGCCGAGAGCCACCTTGGCCATGCGTGTCAGCATGCAAATGAGCTAACAGGCCCCAGGACCTGCCCTCCTTGGGGACCGGGCATTCCAGCACCTCTGAGCTGCTCCCCGAGACTCAGTTTGTGTGACCCCACCTCTGCAAGTGTGTGTCGGTCAGACAGAGGCTGAGAGGCCTGGTCTGACTGGACGGTGTCTGGCCCTCATTGCTGATGCCTTGAAGACATCCTGGACCCCTTCAAGCTCACTGCAAGGGGACCAGTCCCCAGACCTAGGAGACTTGCCGCGAGCACACAGCGTTTGCACGCTGCACTCACGTGACTGCCTTTCAGTTATTTGACTGTAACTCTGCCCGTCCTCGCGCGAGTGTGGGAAGGCAGAGTATTTACAGACGCAGAGATGTTCACAGCATATGACGGGGTTGGCAGGCTTTCTCTGTAAAGAGCAGAAAGCAAAATTTCGGCTTTGTAGTCCATATGGTCTCGAAAGCAGCCACAGACAACATGTAAACAATGTGGCTACTGTCACTAAACAGCCGAGGAGTTGTGACAGAGAGCAGATGGCCCACGAAGCCTAAAATATTTACCATTTCTGGCCAATTACAGGAAAACTGTGACAACCTCTGAGTACACTGGGCGGGATATAAGCCAGTTAAAGTCGGAACTCGGGAGACACAGCAGAGTCGTCCAGGAAGCCCCACTCCTCCACCATCCCCAATGGGAGAGCATCGGCCCTCCTCCCTCCACCTGGTTCAGGATCCCTGCTGCTGCGCTTCTGGGGGAAAGGCCTCATTTGGGAGCCTGGAGACGGTGATTCTGCACTGTCGGCTTGCTCTCTGGGGCTCAGATCTTGAAGACGGACCGGCCCACGAACCCACCCACGCCTAAGCTGAAGCCATCTCCCTAGGGCTGGAAGAGCTTGGCCTGCTTCATGGCCCTTCCTGATCCTGCCCCCTTTCTCCGGAGCCTCAACCCCGCCGCTCGGCTTTCCCATCGCATTCCCGTCAAGACAGCCTTAGGTGCTTCTGGTGCCCACTTGGCATCCTTCCTGCCTGGAGACAGACCCACCTTGCCCTGCTTCCAGCCCCGCATCCCCCCAGCTAGCCGACTCTGGCCAAGGAAGGGGCAGGAACCTACACGAAGCCCATCAGCACTCTGCTTGACACCCGCCACTGTGATCTTCTCGGAGACGGGCAGATGATCTAGCGAGAGCCAACCAGAGGCCGTGAGACATGGGGGAGTGCGAGCAGAAATCTCACGATCTGGCCCCGAGCTCCTGGCAGCATCGGAAGGCCTAGGAAAGCCGCAGAGTGGAGTTGACATGACAGAGACTGAGGCCAGTGGTGAAGAGGAAGAAGCCAAGTCCCGAGAAGTGGTGTCCCTGCACTGTCCCTGCACTGTCCCTGCCCCATTTAAACTTCTCAGTCATTTGAGCCAATTGCATCTTCATTCCTTTATAGTCAGCCATGTTTGGGGCAGTGACTAAGAGTCTTTTTAAAAATTTGTTAGAGGTGTCTGTGCTTTCCAGAGAAAGAGTGAGAGAACGGGACCTCCACAAGCTTCTCTCCATTTCTCCCTTCTTTTGGGACTTGGGACATACACACACACACACACATCTGCCATGGTTTTCAAGATGCTGGGTCTGGGTCTCAAATCATGTAGTCGGAGGTGTGGGATCCAGCCTCCTTAACCACCAGGCCAGGGGCTGGCCAGCAGCTCAGCGTCTTACCTGACCACTCAGTCTACGGCTCACACCGCCCTTCTGGCCCGAGTACTCTTCCCAAAGTGGCTTGCCTTTCTTGCTCCAATTACGCTCTCGAACTCAGCTCAGACCTCAGCCACCTTCCCCAGGAAGCTTTCTGGGATGCCTCCACCCTCACCATCAGGGTGTTAGGCAGCGATATCCCGTTCATGTCTTCCCATCCTCCCACTACCCTGAAGTACACAGCCGTGGGCATGGACTTTGGAGTCAGATAGTCACAGGTTCAAATCCCGGTGCCCCTGCTCACCAGTAGTCTGCCTAGCCGGGCAGTAACTGCTGATGGCCTCGGTTTTCTCGCCTGTGAAGCGGGTCCTGATTGTGCAGTGAACCAACCCAAGACAGTGGGAGATTTTTACCCTTTTTACAAAAATGTCTCAGGGCTCTTTGATCATTTGCAGGAGTGAGCTTTAGGTAATTTAGACCAGAAAGGAGTACATTCAGAAAGCTGGAAGGGTGGGAGGGAGACACCCGAATGTCCTCTGCCAGACCGTTAGCCATGGTATCTCTGGGGTGTAAGGAGCAAGACCAAGAAGCAGCCTCGTCCAGGTGGCGCGGGCTCAGATGAGCCACGTGAGTTCGGCCTCTCCCCCAGAGTCGGACCTCGTGGGGCGCCTGGCCATCTTTGCCAGGGCTGGGCGGGGCATCGTGGCTGCTGGTCTCACCCAGGCACTCCACGAGGAGGGATGGGGCTGAGGCAGCTCCACACAGAAAAACTGCTCTCTTCTTATAGCCGGGCAGGGAGGCTGGTGAGCCGAACAGAGAGGGCCCTGCTCCTCCCCCGGGCAGCACCCAGAGTCCTTGGCTGCAGGCCTCGAGGGCAGGGCTGCCCTTCTCATCTTGGCCTTTCCAGAGCTCAGCAGGGCCTGGCTTCAAGGGCCATGTTAGCTAAATCTCACTCTTCCGTTTGTCCAGTTGGGGGCGCTGGACTCCCACATGGCCGACTGCAGTTCGAGTCCCAGACCTGGCGGCTTGCTTTCTCACTTTCTATCTCTCTTTGCCTTACTCTGTTCCTCTCTGGTCAAATTGAAATAAATAAATAAATAAATACATGTATAGATAAAGTAAATAAAATCATTCTTAAAAAATAATTAAATGCTAAAAAAAGTTATTTAAAATTTCTCTGGAAATATATATGCATATATGTACATATATATTGATAAATTATATACCTATTTAAATGTGACCATGCCATAATGATTAGGAATTTTTAAAATTTATTTTTATTAATTTTTTATTAATTTTTAAAAAAATTTTTTTTGGAGAGGTTTTTGCTATAGGGCGTGTGCGCTCGCCAGACAGAGAGAGACATAGAGACAGAAAGCGAGAAATAACCCCCCAGGGAGGATGGTCACGCCGCAATCCCTTCTCCTCCATTCTCCTTTTTTTGGGATCTTGGGCACGCATGCACACGTGCCCGGCGTGAGTTTTAAGCCACCGGGTCCGGGACGCAAACCGTGGTCGACTATGTGAGAGTCCAGCAACATAGCCATTATGCTAACTGCTGGTTCCCAAGGGATTTTTTTTAAAAAAGAGAGATGTTTCTATAGGGTGCATGTGCTTGCCAACGAGGCAGAGAGACAGAAAGCGAGAAATCACTCCGTAAGAGGGACGATCATGCTTCAGTCTCTTTTCCTCCATTCGCCTCTTGGGATTTTGAGCACGCACGCACACGCGCCCAGCATGAGTTTTAAGCTACCAGGTCTAGGACTTGAACTGCAGTCGACTACATGGGAGTCCAGCGATATAACCATTATGTCATTTGCTGACCCCACAATTAGAGGGAGGTTATAGTAGGGTCTTTAAATTTCCCCCTTTTTATTTGACCACCTTCTTTCCCCCACTCCCCTGATATGAGTTGCCCACCCAGGGAAAGTAGCCCATGTTAACCCGTCTAAAATTTCGTATTTTCTCTATGAACATAAAAGCACATATAAGTGTGTGTCCGTATACATACCGTGCCTGCTTCTCTTCCCACTGTGTTTCAAACAGCTTCTTACATTCCACCTTCCCTCCTTAATGCCACAGGTGGAAGTTGCCCAGGGTGAACTAACAACTAACTGTTGGGTTGTCGGGAAAGTCATGATGCATTTCTAACTAAAAAAGTGTAAAAAAACGACATCACCACTTTTCCGATGACCCGATAGCGAGTTTCACCCGATTGCTGCAGAACAGTCTAAGATGAAACATTCCACGGTTTCCCTTCTTACAGGACTGCATACGTAGAAAACCCGAACCATACTAGTTATTTTTTAAAACCTTAGCGTAACCACGAATGTTTGCTTAGGTGGCTGAGCTCAAGCTAAATATACAAAGTACAGTGGTTTTCTTACATTTGCAATAAACACCTAGGAAGAAATATGGGCCCAGCAGGTGGCACGGTGGTTAAGGGTGATGGGCTCCCACATGGCTGTCCAAAGTTCGAGTCCTGGACTTTTTTTAAAAAAGAAAAGTAAGAGACACTATTTGACTCAAAGAACAGACAAAAACTAGGAAATATCCAGAGAATAAATTAATGAGGAAACTATCGAACTTTATAAGAAAAATAATAAATGCTTACTTAATGACACGACACAGGCTACAAGGAGATATATCATATCCTTAAACAATAAAAAGTCAAGGGGCGAGCAGGTGGAGTGGTGGTTAAGGATCTGGATTCCCACATGGCCGACAGTAGTTTGAGCCCTGGACCAGGTGGCTTGAAAATGACAAACAATAAATAAATAAACAAATAAATGTTTAGAAAAGTTAAAAAAATCCAGAATTAAGATATAAACTGAATTCAATTTCAATTAAAATTCTCTTTTTTTTATTGCAGGGGTGATGTCAAGGGTTGAATTATTTCCCTGAACAAAGAAGCGTTGAAACCCTCACGCCCAGTGCCTGAGAACGTGACCTTATCTGGAAACAGGATCTTCCCAGATACGAAACCGCATGCTAGTCTGAGGTCTACTGGATGAAGGACGCCCATGCTCTGACTCGGGTCCTTAAAAGAAAAAGAGAGCAGGGCCAGCCCGTGGACCCCACGTGGCCACTCGCAGTTTAAACCCTGGTGCTGGCAGCTTGGGAAGTGTGCCGGGCACCTGGGCATGCATGGAGAGATGGAGAAGGGATTCTGGCACGGCCACACCCCCCTGGGGCGCTTTCTCCTCTCCCTCTGTCTCGTCTCTCTCCGGCATGTGCATGCGCCCTCTGGCAACTTAAAAAAATGAAGCGGAAGAGGAAGAGAGGCACAGATTCGGACACACAGGGCGAGGAGGACACCATGCGGTCGCAGAGGCCAGTGCTGGGGTGACTGCCCACAAGCAGGGACTGCCAGCCCCACCTGAGCCTGGAGAGGGGCGTGGCACTCGCCCTCCCCTACTGCCTCCCAAGGCCTGGCCCAGCGGAGCCCTGGGTTCAGACTCTGGACAGGACACATAGCTGTTGTTTCGTGTTCATGGTACCTTCAGTTCACGGTACCGCTGCTTCCTACCCCAGCCTGGGGCTAACCCGAGGTGGAACGACAGGTGTGGGGCGAGTGATACAGCCCTGACTCAGATGAGCGTTTCCTCTGCCAGGAAAGATGTGCTTGGCCAAATTCCCTGATCTGCAGAAATAGATACGAAATAAAAGAAAAACCTTCTCCTCTGGCCCACGGGAGCCGATGGGGCAGGAGACAGGAACAGCCAGACTTAAAGCTGCTGTGAGATTTGCATCGGGGGAGCCAGCAAGTTTGGGAACTGGTTCCCAGGAGACAGTGGCTCCTCCTGCCCCAGCTCCCCGCCACCCCCTGCACACCCATTTCTACCACTTGTCTCTCTTGTCTGTTTTTCTGGCGGGCACACATGTCCCATAGCAAAAA
>NW_006159525.1:2705970-2714049 GCF_000334495.1 Tupaia belangeri chinensis
CCACACCAAAGGGCTTTTCCTACCTGGAAATGTGGAGAACTTGCTCTCCCGGGTCTGCCGGGCCTTGTTTCCTGAATCAGAAGCAGCAGGCCTGCTTCCAGCCTGGCATTGCTCCGCGTGGCCCAAGTGGTGGATGACGGGCAGCTGTGGGAGCTGCCGGGTGGAGAAGGGAGCTGGGGACCCTCTGCACCTCTGTAGGACAGACGTGCCATCCTGCGGTCGGTGTGGAGGGAGAATGAGGGGATCGGGATCACAGCCAAGAGGTGGAGACCAACCAGGTGCCCTCTGGGAGAACGGGTGAGCACAGCCTGGAGGACAGTACCAATACCGAGGCTGCAGGCCGCCCAGAAGAGGCGACTCCTAGACACAGACGGAGAAGGGGGTGCCAGGGGCTGGCCCCTTCTACAATATTGCTGTTTTTTTCTTTTAGTTGTTCTTTTTTTTTTTTTTTGCATTCGATTCTTTTTTTTTTTTTCCCTAGAGCACATGAGCTCAGAGAGAGAGAAAGTGAGAAATCAGCCCCTGGGGCGATGGCCCCTGGCAATCCCTTCTCCTCGTTCTCCTCTCAGGATTTTGGGCACACACGCACGCGCACGCACATGTCCAATGTGATTTTCAAGCCACCGAGTCCGGTACACGAACCACCAGCGGCCATGTGGGAATCCAGCACCTTCACCACCACGCCCCGCGCTCACCCCATCATTTCCTTTTCTGGACAAGAGTTTGTTTCTTCCGGCCACGAGCCGCCAGGTGATACGTGCTGCCCGGTTAAACGAGAAGCTCAGTTCAACAAGCAGTACCAGTTGGCGCGTGTGCTCAGGAACTGTGTGGGACACACTCCTGCTACGGGCTGTTTGGGTGTATCGGAAGGCAAGCTTACTAACGGGCCCTGGCTTTCTATTCGCTAACCCTGGTGCGCCGAGTCTGGAACCAGCCTTTGATCAAGCCTCATTCAGATCGCGCACCCCCGGTGTGTTACTTCAGACAAGCGAGTGCTCCTCTCAAGATACGGGTGCCCTCTGGGCCGACCCTGGAGCCTACTGGCTAAGGAAGCCAGACCCCACGTGGCTGACCACGCAGTTCAAACTCTGGCTCTAATGGCTTGAAAAACACACCGAGCACATGTATGTGGGTGCCCCGAAACCGACAGGATGGGGGAACAGAAGGCACTGTGGTATGACCACACCCCACTGGGGGTGATTTCTCTTCCTGTCTCTCTCTGGTGAGCACACACGCCCACTGGCAATTAAAAAAAAATAGAAAACAAGGAAGGGCCATGTGAGGACACAGTGAGAAGGCCACCCCAGGCTGGGAGGAGGGCCCTCCCCAAGTCGAGCCTTGATAACATGATCGTGAGCTTTTCCCTATTTCTTTCTCTCTGTGTGTGTATGAACGTTCTTACTCACAATAGGGAGCACGTACACACACGTGAGCGCAGGGCAGGGCAGCGCTCGCCACGGGCCCTGGCCTGGCCAACACCCCATCCTCAGTCCTCCAGTCTGTCAGCCGTAAACACTTCCGTGGCACTCAGTGTGTTTCCGACAGACTGGACTCGGCCAGCCCCAGGTGGGGCCCGGCACCCCCTGAGCTGTTCATTACTGTGTCATGAGCTGGCTCTCCATTTTTTTAAAGTTTCTTTTAGTTTTGTTTGTTTGTTTTTTAAATTTTGCTATAGGGTGGGTGTGCTCACTAGAAAGGAGACAGAGAGACAAAAAATGGGGGATGGCCACTGAGCAATTCCTTCTCCTCTATTCTCCTGGGATTTTGGGCATGCACACACATGCGCCCAGCATGATTTTCAAGCTGCTGGGTCTGGGACTCGAACTATGAATCTGGCCAAGTGAGATCCAACTGCCTTGCTGGCCCTCTTTTAGCTCACTTTAAAGCACAGAAGTCTTTCATTTTGATGAAGTTCTATTTTCCTGTTTACCCTTTGGTGATGTGCTTATGGTTGCATTTCTTTGTAATAAGAAAAAAGGAAAGTTTTCTGGAAAAATCAGCCGGACATAACGCGTGCTATTCCTGCGGCGACATTCCTGTCCTCAGGGAGCTCCACTCAGCAGACGTTCCGAGGGCTTCTCCTCAGTGCTTACCAATGCTTCCGTCCTCTCTGGCATCTTTCCAGGTTGCTACGCAGATCTTTCACACTCTCATGGGCCAGATGGCCCAATAAACAGCTTGGAATTAAGTGAGATGAGTCATCTCTTAAACGTATTTGGAAATTCTAAAGTTAGTCCGGAGGAAGCTGTTCTTGCTTTTCAGTTTCCTTGGCTGTGCCCGCGCCAGCGGAGTTCGGAGTTGGGAGTTTGCTGACTGGAATAGCCCAGCACCACGGGTGGCGGTGTGGACGTGGGGAATCGGCAAATGCCACGGCGGGCAGGGGAAGGTGCCACACGCGGTTACCGTAACACGGGCCCAGACACCCGTCTGCAGGGGCTGCGGCCACCATGGCGCGTCTGAACTAGAGTGACAGCCGGGGGTGTGCAGGGCAGAGGAGCTGTCGGGGAGGAACTTCTCTACTCTCCTAGGCTCAGTGCACGGCGGCCTGCAAATTAAGCTAACAAAGACCAAGCAACGGGAAAGGCGCATTGTTCTGTCAACACTGCACGCATGGGCATTCACAGAAGAGGAACACCAGGAAGTGGTTAGACTCCAGGGTTTATGCACCATCTGAACTCAGAAAATAGGGCTTGGTTTATGTTTTGTTTTTTTTAAAGAATTATTTAATTTATTTATTCATTCATATTTTTAAAATTTGACCAAAGAGAGAGAGAGAGAGAAAGAAAGAGAGAGAGGAAGTGAGCAAGCAAGCCACCAGGTCCATGTGGGAGTGTCCAGTGTCTTAACCACCACGCCACCTGCTGGTCCCGGTTTTTTGTTTTGTTTTAAGAGAGATTTTTTTTTAAAGAACTATTTTATTTAACTTTATTCATCTCTTTATTTATTTAAATTTGACCAGAGAGAGAGAAAGTGAGAAAGCAAGCCTTCAGGTCTGGGACTCAAACCGCAGTAGGCCATGTGGGAGTCCAGAACCCTTAACCACCATGTCACCCGCTGGCCTCTAAGAGAGATTTTTGCTATAGGGTGCATGTGCTCGCCAGAGAAACAGAGACAGAGAGACAGAAAGTGACAAATCACCCCCTGTGGGGATGGCCACGCCACAATTTCTTCTCTCCCATTCTCTTGGGAATTTGGGCACATACATACATACATACATACATGCATACATACATGCCCGGTATGAGTTCCTAGCCGCTGGATCCGGGACTCGAACCATGATTGGTCACATGAGAGTCTAGAGGGCTTGGGTTTTGAGGGCTGGTAAATTGTGAGAAAAGCACTAGGAAATATGCAGGGTTTTCAAAAAGTTCATAGGAAATGTGTAATGTGAAAAAAGTATGCACGGGTTTCTATTTTTTTCTTTTTCTTTTTCTAATTCTTTCCATCAAAAAAAGTTTGCACTTTAATTTAAATTTTTTTAGGTTTCTGCCATGGAGTACATGTGCTCACCAGAGAGAGACAGAGAGGGAGAGGGAGAATCACCCCCCGGAGTCATGGCCACATCACAATCCTTTCGGCATTCTCTTCTTGGGACTTTGAGAATCATGCACCAGGCATGGTACAGCCAGCTCACACAAGAGGCATGATTTTTCAAGTTGCTGGGTTTGGGACTCGAGTCACAGTCAGCCATGTGAGGGTCCAGCACCTTAACCACCACACCACCTGCTGGCCAATTTAAATTTCATTTTTTTCACAAACTTTTTGAAGTCTCTTAGTAGGAAGGGATGTAAAATGCAAGAGAAGGGTACGTTTAATACGGTCTGTTTACACAAATTCAGATCTCAATTTTAAAAGTGTACTCATTGGGACCAGCAGATAGCGTAATAGTTACGTCAGTGGACTCCCACATAACCAACTGTGGTTCGAGTCCTGGACCTGGTGGCTTAAAACTCATGCCGGGCATGTGTGTCTGTGGCTGCCCGAAATCCCCAGAAGAGAATGGAGGAGAAGGGGTTACTACGGCATGGCCACTCCCCTGGGGAGTTCCCCAGAAGAGAATGGAGGAGAAGGGATTACTACGGCGTGACCACTCCCCTGGGGAGTGAGTTCTCGCTTTTTGTCTCTGTCTCTCTGGTGAGTGCACATGCCCTATAGCAAAAAAAAAAAAAAAAACTCACCAAAAAAGAACTCTCTCTCAAAAAAAAAAGTGTGTTGGGAACCAGCAGTTGGCGTAATGGCTATGTTGCTGGACTCCCATGTAGTCGACCGCAGTTCGTGTCCCGGACCCGGTGGCTTAAAATTCACGCCGGGCGCGTGTGCGTGCGTGCCCAAGATCCCAAGAGGAGAATGGAGGAGAAGGGATTGCAGCATGGCCATCCCCCCGGGGGGTGATTTCTCGCTTTCTGTCTCTATGTCTCTCTCTCTCTGTCTGGCGAGTGCACGCGTCCTATAGCAAAAACCTCTCCAAAAAAAAAAAAAGTGTGTTCATTTCTGGTGAGATGATGACATAGAGGTAATACAGCACTCGAGGAGGCTAACCCACATAGACAGTCCCAGGTTTGCACCAAGAGCCCTCTCTGAACACGCGGGCATGTGGGCTTTCGAGAGCCAGGGCCGTCCGAAGCCGGGGGTGGAGTATGGCAGGGAGACCCATAAGGATCGTCTGTCTCTGCTGCTGTCCGTGTCTCTCTAGCTCATGGAAGAAAAACATCAACGTTAAAAACCCCACTAACTAAACAATGTGTCTCGACTTGGGCCAATGTTGAGGGGTCCATGGCCAAATCATAAGTATGGAATAATCACAATGACTGCATTTACTCAGCATATGTTTAGAACCAGGAACGGCCTGCCCTTGGCATTGAACATGCAGCGGTGGTGGGCTAGTCCGAGGGCACGTGCTCACTGGAGAGAGACTAGAGAGAGGGAAAGTGACAAAGCACCTCCCACGGGGGATGGTCACACTCTGCCCCTGCCCCTCTGTTCTCTTTTCAGGTTTCGGGCACGCACGCACACGTACCTCGTGTGTTTTTCAAGTCACCGAGTCCAGGACTCAAACCATGCAGCTGTCCATGTGGGACTGAGCTGCCTTAACCACCATGCTCCACCCGGCCCAGTAAAGCCGATTCTGAAAACAGTGGCGGGACAGGAGTTTCTCTCATCACCACAAGAGTTTTTTGTTGTTTTTGGGGGAATTTCCTGTTGCCTAGTGGTTAAGAGAGCCAGATGCCACGTGGCCGATGGTGGCTCCAACCCCAGCCCCAGCGGCCTGAGAAACATACTCGGCACATGTGCACGTGTGCCCCAAATCCAGAGAAGATGGAGAGATGGAGATGGAAGTGTAGCATGACCGCACCCCACGGGGATGTTTCCTCGCTTCCTTTCTCTCTGGCAAGTACTGGTGCCCTCTTGCAATTAAAAAGATAATAAATTAATGAAAGCAAATCTTAAAAGGATTATTAAAGCAAATCTTTAAGGAAAACAGGGGACCAGCCAGGGGCCTGGTGGTTAAGGTGGCTGGACCCCTCATGACTGACTAAATGGTTTGAGTCCTGGACCAGGCAGTTTGCAAAACACACGGGATGCACACGCACGCGTGCCCAGGAGCCCAAGAGGAGAATGGAGGAAAAGGGGCTGCAGCACAGCCAACCCTCCCGGGGAGCGATTTCTCACTTTCCTTCTCTCTCCCTGCATCGTGCGTTATTATTGGAAGGGAAGAAACCACATGCACACATTGGCGGCACATTGTTAGGATTTTTCTGTTACTGAGTTATTGTTCATCTTTAACTGTACCTGACAAGGTAAACTGACCACAGGTATGCATGTGGGAGAGAAGGCATCGTGGGGGTGGCACCGCCCTTTATCCTCCTAAGCCCCTGGTCCTCCTCCTCCCCTCTTGGATAAGGGGCCTCGTAAACATTTGTTGAATAAATGAATGAAGAATCAAGAGACAGATATCACTTGTTAACAAGAATAGTGTCTCTATTACTACTTACTGTATCATTGGTAATAAAAACATAACTGCTATTACTTCAACTTACACAATTAGTTATCAAAGGCCCCTGAAGCAAAATCTTACGAACCGCGCGCTTTCCGGTCTTTACGATGGGCTTTGTCTGCCACCTAGTGGCTGTTCTCAGTAACTTCAGGTCACAGAAATTGTGCAGCCTCTGAGCAGGCCTGCCCAGGGACGTGGCTCTCTTTCCTCATTCGTGGAAACATCTGTCTTGCAGCTCTGGTGAGGATGTAAATTGGCACAGTCCTTCTAGAAAGAATTTTTCAATATCTAACAAACTGCATCCACATTTAGCTTTCTGCCTTTCCGCTTCTGGGACTCCCCCCTGGAGACACAGCTCCAGTAACACACAACCAGATACGCACAGGTCATTCACCGCACAGTCGTTGTAATCTCCTCCGATTAGGAACTGTCAGGGCCACGTGGGTAAGAGCCAGGTCCCACATGGCCAGTGGCGGTTCTAACCCAGCCCCAGTGGCTTGAGAAATATACTGGGCACATGTGCACGTGGGCCCCAAATCCAAAGGTGGAGAAGTGGAGAAGAAATTGCAGAAATATACCTGTGTATGTTTCCGACAGGAGAGCCTGGGCCGTCCAGACGGGTGCAGCAGGAAAACGTGACGCTCTGTGAAGCAATCCCACATGGGAAGGTTTTCGGTTCTAGTCCACGGAACTCCAAGGATGCTGGGCACACGTGTGCCATGATCCAGGGCTGGCTAAGGCCAAGGATAGACTGGGGCATCAAGGCACTGCTGGGGTGCCTGTCTCTCTGTCTCTCTTACTATGGAGATTCCAAGGGGTTTAGGAGTCGTAGGCCCAGACGGGGAGGGACGAAGACCACACGTACCTTCGTTATTACAAATCGCGATGTCCCCGTCTGTGAGGGAACAGCAACAGGTTAACAGAAGGAGTAAAGCCATGCAGGGGCTGTTGCTACAGGAAGGGACAGACAGCAGGGGTTCCTTCATCTGGGTGGGAACGGAAGGCCTCCTGGAGGAGGTGACCTGTGAGCAAAGACCAGAATGTCAAGCACAATAGCCAGTGCTGTGATCTCGGTGGGGGTGGGAGGTGGGGGGAGAGGTCACATGCAAAGGCTCTTCGGCAGAACTGAGCTTGGCGCAGTGCAAACGGAGGAGGAGACTGGCCAGGGTGCCAGGAGGCCAGAACCCACAGTCTTGTAGGCCAGAAGGCGGGTTTGCATGCTATTGTGAGCATGTGGGGAACTCGAGAGGGTTTAACCCAAGAGGCTCGCATCCCACCTTGTGATGATTTGCATACGGGGCCAGCAGATGGCGTGGAGGTAAAGGCGGCTAGATCCCACGTGGCCAGCTGAGTGGTTCAAGTCCTCGACCTGACGATTTGAAAACCATCCTGGGTGTGTGTGTGTGCCCTGAATCCCAAGAGAAGAATGGAGAAGGGATTGCAGCGTAGCCATCCCCCAATCCTGGGAGGGGAAGGGGCGTTTCTCACTTTCCTTCCTCTCTCTCTCTCTCTGTCTCTCTCTGTCTCTCTCTGGTGACACACGTACCCTATAGCAAAAAGAAATAAAAAACAAAATAGAAAAAAGAGAAAAATTATTTGTGCGTTACAGGCACTTGCTGGTTTACTAGATCATATTGGAGCGTAACGTGAAACTTTCTAAGTGACCACTAATTCAAAGTTTTAGAACAATAGCGGTGGCTGGGACGTCCAATGTTAGGAAGCACACGCCCACACAACCCCGTGAGAGCGTGTCAGGGTGTGTGCCGGGCTCCTCCTGGGACCAATGGGGAACCCTCCGCTGTGCCCAGGATATGGGCAAGGCCTCGTGGATGATAATGCCATGTGGCCATGCCACTGTCCCCTTGGCTTCTCCACTGAGCATTAGCACGATGCCCATCACTGAGGGAGCAGCCTCTCTGCCCGGACCCCACTCCCAGTCCTCGCTGCCCGAGTGGCTTGTCCCTGAGCTGGGTGAGGCAAAGCCCATGCGTGTCCCTCGGTGATGTCACAACAGGCTAAGACCCTCCATGCCAGCTGACTCTGTCTAGCGTCTGCACTTACTGGCTGGGAGAGGAGAGCTGCCA
>NW_006159525.1:2715431-2732320 GCF_000334495.1 Tupaia belangeri chinensis
CTCCGCCGCTTCGGGGGGGGGGGGGGAGCGCTGCCATAGGTCTTCGGGCCGCTGGGAAGTGGCCTCTTCCGCGGCCTGCACCAGCCGCGCCGTGAGCACAGGGTCCGCGGTTACACTGGCCTGGCTGCTTCTCGGTGACCGCAGGGCGAGGTGAGCAGCATTGGCGCCCGTCTGCTATCCCAGCAGGGCTGAGCGACGAGACAGCTCCGACCCCACAGCCCTGCCTTTCAGCAGGGAAACGGCGCAGGAAGTTGACTGCATTGAGGAAATACCTGCCTTTTTAAAAAAAATCAGAATGTTCATGTACCAGAGAGAGAGGGAGGAAACAGCCCACAGGCACGGTGACGCCCAGCTTCCCTGCAGGGCCTCGACGTCTGCAGATAAAGTCTCCATGTAGGGCAGAGGCTTGGTGGCAACCACGGGGCCAGGCTTCTGCGGCTGGGAAGGAAGGTGGTGCCATGGCAGGACTTCCCTGGTGGGCATGAGAACTTCGGGCTCCAGGGGACATAAGGACATTTCTGTGGCCTCCATGGCAGACTCCTGCTCAGCTAGGCCTGCCCAGGCCTGTCTACATGGCTGTCGGGTTGGTCTGGACTCGGGAAGATGGGCCTGGGCAGTAGGCTAGTTCATCAGCCCTGAGGAAGGGCAGTTTCCGGTAGCCAGACTGGCACACCAGGGTGCTCAGCGTTTTTTGTCAGTGGCGTGTGTGCTCACCTGAGAGCCGGCAACAGAGTGCCCTCCCTGGGCCCGGCTCCTGCTGTAACCCTTCCCCTCCATCTCTCCATCCCGTCAGAACTCGGGGCACGCACACCATGAGCACATGTGTTGTTCAAGCTGCCGAGGCTGGGATTTGAACCACAGTTGGCCATGTGACACCTGGCTTTCTATGCAAAGCACGAAACTGTTGTGCTACAGGGCCAGCCCTCCATAGTTTTACTGAGCATTCTTTTTTATTTTTTGAGAGGTTTTTGCTATAGGGCGCGTGCGCTCGCCAGACAGACAGAGACATAGAGACAGAAAGCGAGAAATCACCCCCCAGGGGGTTGGTCACGCCGCAATCCCTTCTCCTCCATTCTCCTCTCAGGATCTTGGGCACACACGCACATGTGCCCAGCATGAGTTTTAAGCCACCAGGTCCAGGACACGAACCACGGTCGACTACATGGGAGTCCAGTGACACAGCCATTACGCTAACTGCTGGTCCCCTTTTACTGAGCATTCTAAAGAACGAACGAAGCTGGGAACCGCTGGCTGGCTCATTGGCATCTAGAACTCCGACATTTCAAGCACGAATCGTCTCTCCATTCTTAACCAGATACGGACATACAACTGCTTGGTAGAAGAAAGTCACGGGACGGGATGAATCCAAGGGCTCTCCTGGTGGCTGGAGAATCAAAGGGTTCTAGAATATAAACCTTTGTTCCCCACAGTTTGCTAGAGGGTGTGTGGGCTCCCTGGGGAGAGAGAGGGAGTGATAAAGCACCCCAGGGAGGAGGTCTCCCTGAGATCTCTTCTCCATTCTCCTGCCAGGATTCTGGGCAAGGATACACGCTCGCCTGGGGTGTTTTTCAGGCTGCTGGGTCTAGGGTTCAGACCGTACCGTTGGCCAGGTGAAATCCAGCTGCCTTACCCACACCACTGGCTGGCCCCAGTTCGGATGTTTTTTTTTTTTTTAAGAATTATTTAATTTTATTAATTATTATTATTATTTTAGTTTGCTACAGGGCATTTCATTTCAGCACACCAGAAGAGAGAGAGAAAGAGAGAGAAAGAGAGAGAGAGAGAGACAGAAAGCAAGTGGCCAGGCCCAGGATTCCATGGCTGTTGGCCATGTGGGAGTCCAGCGCCTTAACCTCACCACTTGCGGCCCCCCCAGTTTACCTTCTTAAACCTACAAGTAAAGTTGTCCTTTATAATGTAATAGAACAAAGTTCCAGGGGGCTGGCAGGTGGCATGGTGGTTGAGCCACTGGACTCCCACGTGGCCAACCAGGGTTCAAGTCCTGAACCTGATGGCTTGGTTTCTCCCCATCCTGGTCAAATTTTAAAACAATAAAAATAAAATAATTTTAAAAAATCAGTTCCAGATTCTATAAAAGTAGATGCTATAAGAGAGAAAACAAGAATGTTCGTGAAAGTGCCTCCAGCATCTTGTCCCAGATTTCTTTTACCTTGTCCCCCGAAGGCCACTGCACCGTGGTCAAGAATGTCGCCAGGTCCTGCTACAGGGTCACGAGGAAGAAAGGCAGAGCCCAGCCGTGACTGCTGTGGACACGTCTCCCAGACATTTTTCCTTTTAACTAAAGGAAAGGGGGCCAGCCCTGAAGCCTTGTGGGTAACGGAGCTGGATCCCACATGGCTGACTGTAGTTTGAATCCCGGACCTGGCAGCTCGAAAAACACACCTGGCAAGTATGTGCGCACACATGTCCCGAATCGCGGCAAGATGGGGAACGAAGAGACTGTGTTCTCACAGGCCTTATTGAGGGGTGCTTTGTCCCTCTCCCCCTCTCTCTGCTGAGCACGCGTGCCCTTTGGCAATTAAAAAACAAAAATTAGGGACCAGCAGATGGCATAATGGTTATGTTGCTGGACTCCCACATGGTTGGCCGCAGTTCAAGTCCTGGACCTGGCAGCTTCAAACATGCCGGGCACATGTGCGTGTGTGCCCAAAATTCCAAGAGGAGAACGGAGGAGGAGTTGCAGCATGGCCATCCCCCTTGGGGGGTGATTTCTCACTTCCTGTTTCTCTGTCTCTCCAGCAAGCATATGCACCCTATAGGAAAAATCTCTAAAAAAAAAAAAGTAAAATAAACAGAAAAAAAGAAAGGTCTCGAATGCAGGAAGCCTTTCCTTCAGAATAGTTTTATTAGTTTGCAAGCTGTGTGCAGCACACAGCTGCGTTCGCTCCACCTTCGACACAACCCCAATCACTCCGAGTCCTCTTCCCCCCATATCTCGTAAATCGTGACACTGTGTGGGGCTGCATTGACTTCGGGGCAGTGAAGCCTGAGGTTGCTGCCCGTCACCATGGCGGACTTCGCGTTCCGCACCTTGGACACGAACTTCACGAGGTCCACCTCGAGCTGGGTCAGGGTGTTGAGCGCGTAGTCTCTGCTGGGGGCAGCAGTCTGCGCTTTCTTGAGCGGGGAGCGCGAGGAGCAGCCGCGAAGGCTGGTCGGACTCTGCTCCTGGCGGGAGAGACTCAGGGTGAGGGCGGCCGTGGACTCGCTGCTCTGGACCTGCTCTGGACGTCCCTGGACAGCGGGGCTCGTCTGAGAGAACAGCGCTAGCTCTGCCCTCGCCCAGGCTCCGGAGCACAGCCCAACCCGGCCGGCCCCCCCCCCCCCGTTTTGGAAGCAAAGATTTTCAGGCCACACCAGGCTCCTCATTTGCATACACCCCAGCTGCATCCAGCTGCACAATGGGACTGAGCAGTTGCAGCAGAGAGCAGACGGCCACCAAGGTGAGAACCCGTGACGGGACAGCATGGCCTCCCCACCCGTGCCGGTGCCAGGAGGTGCTGGCCGGCCTAGGAGAGAATGCAGTCATCTCCCTGTCTCCCTCTACCCGAGAGTCATCCAGCCTCTGTGGGGCCCTCCATCCCTCAGTCAGGCCTCGCGCCCCTCACTCGGGATGGAGACACCCCTATGTGGCTCGGAGGCCGGTAACGGTCCAACACCGGGACACCTCACAACCAGGCAGAAAGATCTGGCCCTGTAAAGTGGACCTGGGACACACCTCAAGTCCTCAAAAGTATTCATTTAACAGAAAAATGATGAGCCGAGAGACCAAAGGTCACCTTCGGCTCTGCCCCAGCCTCTGAGGACCTGGGGACTGAGGACGAGGACACATGCGTTGGGCGGCAGACGCGCCACTGTGCCCAGCATCGTCAGGCGGTGGTCCCACCAGGTCCCTGTGCTCCGCCGAGCGGCCACTGATCACGGTGCCCGGCTCCCCCGTCTGGGCCCTCGGGATCGCCGCGGGGAAGGGGCGCCTCCCTACCTTCCTCTTCTCGCTATCTCCTCGAAACTTCAGAATCACGTACAGCACCACCACGAAAAAGAGCCAGAGCCACTTGCTCCCAAGCCAGCCCTGGGCATGCTCCGGCAGGCTCTGCCTGATCCGGAAGTGCCCTCCGCAGGGCACCTTCCCCGGAGGCTCCTTGGCTTTATCCCTCAGAGAAGAAAACATGAAGGCGTAGCCACAGGAGACGCACAGGGGCAAGAACAAGAACCATGTCAGCGTCCGCATGGTGGCCAGAGGCGGGGGAGGAAGCTGCTCATGGTGGGCTGTTTGTGCTCGCAACTGGGAGACTGGGCATAGTGCTGGCTGTTGGTGATGTCACAGACGGCCCTGGCCATTGTGATGACCTCGGGCGGAGACCTCGGCTCCCAGGGCCTGGACTTAGAGGGAGAGGGGGCGGGAACCAGCAGGCAGGAACAGTGAGGGTGGGTGGGGGATGCCCCCTGGCCATTCCATGCACCTTCCAACCCGGGGGAACAGCCATGGGGCAGGGGATGAGGTCAATAAAGCATTTCACGTTGGCAGGCTCTGAGAGGAAGGCCGACCGGGTGTGCCCGGCCTGCGTGGACGCGCAGTGGGCAGCTCAGTCCTGGGGCGCAGACAGCAGGGCTCCAGGTCGCGCACCAGCTGTGCGACCCGGCTGCGTGACTCTTGTAAATCCCAAGAGCCACTTTGCAACTTCTCCCATCTGTAGCTTTTCTCCTTCCGCTGCCTTCGCTCTGCTCCCTGTCAGTAGAAAGCCCAGGCGCGGCCGCTCTGGAGCTGGCTCGGGCTTCGATCTCTGCACTGAGCAGAGCTTGGCATGGGCCTCCAGCAGCCCTGCCTGCGCCAGCCCCAGGCAAGGCTTTCTTCCAGCGGCCCGCCATCTCTTCCTGCCGCCCACGTCTGGGCGGCCCTGGTGCTGGGTGGTGGACAGACACATGTACCCCGGAGCCCTGGGGAAGGACACCTTAGCCCACAGGCGTGAACGAAGGGTGCCTGCCACACTTGCCGCCTACGTTACTTCTGAAACGGCTACTGGCCAGCACTTAAATGCCGGGAAACCTCCTTCAAGAACTCCAGGTTTCTGGCCTCCTTTGAAAATCCCAAGTCCGGCGGAAACCGGGTGCAGCTCTGCTCTGGCCTCAGGGTGAGGTCGGACTCAGCCAACCTCCCCCAGCCGGGGCCTCGGCCCTCTGAGCTGCAAACCTCTTGCACAGAAAAGCTGCAAGTATGGAAGTTCTGGTGACACGCCCGGGCACTCACCGGCCACTCTTCTGCAGTCACGCAGGACCTGCCCATCCAAGGGGACTCCGGGCACGGGTCCCGCCACTTCCTGCCGCCTCACACCACAACTGCCCTTCCTGAGTGTTCAATCCCCATAATGAGTGCAATTTATTTCATTCAAATTGTGAGGAAGGTAGGTGGTCAAGGGAGCCAGACCCCACATGGCCAACTGCATGGTTCAAGTCCTGAACCCGATGGCTTGAAAACCACACCGGACACATGTGTGTGCAGGCCCCAAATCCTAGGAGAGACAAACGGAAGGGAAGGGACTATAGCATGATCACACCCCTTTGGGTGTGCTTTCTCCCTCCTCCCTCCACCCCACTCCCGAGAGGGCACACCCCCTTTGGCAAATGTTTTAAAAAACTGTAATAATGATTACGTCACTGGACTGACTCCCACATGGTCGACTGCAGTTCGAGTTCTGGACCCGACGGCTTCAAACTCATACTGGGCACATGTGCATACATGCCCAAAATCCCGAGAGGAGAGTGGAGAAGGGATTGCAGCATGGCCAACCCCCGGGGGCTGGTTTCTCAATTTCTGTCTTTCTCCAGTGAGCATATGTGCCCTAAAGCAAAAATCTAACAACAAAAAATAATTGTGACAGAACAGACTAGAATGAGACTGATTCAAATCTGGTTATGTAGGAAGAACTTTCCGGAAAGACATCTGGGTAGCGCTTGAGAGATGATTAGGACTTGGCTGGGTAAGGTGGGACGGGGCTGACTGACATCTAGGTCTGTGTGAAGAGCGCAAGGAAGGACAGAGCTGTTTGGTAACTGAGCCCGATGATAGGAAGAAACCCAGGATTCCCAGTATATTCGAAAAGATCCATTTTCAAAAGGGATCTGAAACAAGAAATCCTGGCTAGTGGCACACAGGCTTGAACTTGCTCCCTGGACCATCTGGGTAGCAGACTTTGCAATGAAGGGTAAGAGTCACAAACCATCAGGTTTCCTGGACACCGTCACTGGGCCGCAAACTGCTGAGCTCTGGGGAGGGATGAAGTTCTGTAAATCCTGCAGAGAGAAGGGAGTGCTGGCTTGTGCTGCAGGCCCTCCTCTGCCTGTGCAGCTATCAGAGGGGTGGGGGCAGGACTTAGAGATGCCAGTCCTCAGGCGTGGCTAGCACTGGCCCTGGCAGCCCCTAGGCGCAGTGGTTAAGCCCTGTGCACAGGGTGCTGGTGGTTCATGGCCAACCCACTAAAATCCTGGCCCTGAGGCTTGAAAAACATGCTGGGCGTGGGTGTGCACACATGCCCAAAATCCTGACAAGGGGAGAAAAGGGACTGTGGCGTGACCACACACTACAGATGGGTGAGGGCGCTTTCTTGTCTCAGCTATACTGCCTGGTGCACACACACACACACACACACACACACACACACACACACACCCCTCTGGCCAAAAAAATAAAAACCAAACTGGCAGTTGCAGAAACACTGATGGCTGCTCCAAGGCCCCTGTTTGAGAACTGGCTGGCCTGACATCCATGGACATGGGCCACCTGTCTCCAACAATGCTTAGAATGTGGTGGCTACAGGTGACAATGCTGTGAGGGGCCAACACTCTCCAGTCACATAAGAGACCCCAAACAACAACAATGCTCTCGCTTTATCACAGGGATTTTCGTTATCTGGAAATGCTCACGCCTATTTCATGATGGGATCACTTACTTTTTTTTAATTATCAAAGTTTCATGATGGGATCACTTACTTTTTTTTAATAACCAAAGGGCTTGTGTACTGGCCAGAGAGGGAGAGAGAAAAAGTACCTTTTCTCTGGGTCAAAGTTTGTGAGGCTAAGAGACAGTGTCCTCGGTTCATTCTGGGGAGACTTGAATTTCCTTTTCCAGGGATAAAGGGCAGTGGTAAGCAGACTTCTCTCAGCCCCTGCACTGCTGGAGACGTGGTGGGGAGGAGGGCCTGGCAGGTCTGTCCTCTGGGGCAGAATCTCCAAGGAAAGTCCTTCTGTTCCCTCCGGGATGGTCCTCTGTGGGGCAAAGGCAGGGGAGGGTGGGCACAGCTGTGCAGGAGGTGCTGGGAGCCAAGGAAGGTCGGGCGCAGAGGGCAGAGAGGTTCCATAGTCTGATTCTGAGCACTCTGTGAGTTACTGGGAGAAACTGGGCACAGTCAAGATTCAATGCAGATTCAGGGAACCAGCAGTTAGTGTAATGGCTATGTCGCTGGACTCCCACGTAGTCGACTGCAGTTTGCGTCCCAGACTCGGTGGCTTAAAACTCACGCCAGGCGTGTGTGCGTGCGTGCGTGCGTGCCCAAGATCCCAGGAGGAGAACAGAGGAGAAGGGATTGCGGCGTGACCATCCCCCCTGGGGGGTGATTTCTCACTTTCTGTCTCTATGTCTCTGTCTGTCTGGCGAGTGCACGCACCCTACAGCGAAAACCTCTCCAAAAAAAAAAAAGAATCAATGCAGATTCAAACCGACTAAGGCTAAAATGAGGAAAACCAACTTTGTAGAAACCATGGTTATTAAAACAACTAAAAATGTTGGGATGAGGAGGTGGCATGGTTGGGATGCTGGACTGCCACATGGCTGACCTCGGTTCAAGTTCTAGACCGGGCAGCTTGCTTTCTCACTTTCTCGCTCTTTCTTTGGTGAGTGTATGTATCAGATTAAAAAATAATAATGATAAATAGGGGCCAGCAGTTGGTGTAATGGCTATGCCGCTGGACTCCCATGTAGCTGACCATGGTTCAAGTCTCAGACCTGGTGGCTTAAACTCACACTAGGCACATGTGCATGCGTGCCCAAGATCCCTTGGGGAGAAGGGATTGCGGTGTGGCCATTTCTCCAGGGAATGAAGAGATGGAAATAAAAGAATGGACAAAATGGGTTGACCTAGTTTTCTTTGCAAAGTTAAGATAAAGAGCAACAGACTGATAAATTTTAAGCAAATAAAAAGAAACTCACTGGGACCAGCAGTTAGCGTAATGGCTATGTCGCTGGATTCCCACGTAGTCGACCACAGTTCGAGTCCCGGACCTGGCGGCTTAAACTCACACCGGGCGCGTGTGTGTGCGTGCCCAAGATCCTGAGAGGAGAACGGAGGAGAAGGGATTGCGGTGTGGCCATCCCCCCTGGGGGGTGATTTCTTGCCTTCTGTCTCTGTCTCTCTCTTTCTGGTGAGCGCACGCACCCTATAGCAAAAACCTATCCAAAAAAAAGAAAACAAACGCACTGCTATAATCACAATTTAGCAAAATACAAAGGGGAAAATCCAACTAGGAGAGTTAACTGGGCCGTGAAGAACCACCGACCAGGGAAACACACGGCACGGGCTAATTCTGATTGGGTCTGCAAAGGTCCACGACAGAGCCACCAGTAAACAGAACTGACTGAAGTGCTTCAACGATGCCGACAGGTCCTCAGAGCCAAACGTGCCACCGCCTCAAAGCAGAGAATGGGGGGGCGGGGGGGCCAGCAGCCTTGGGCACTGCCCCTCCTGGCTTCTCCCTTGAAGTCTTCCCCACCTCGTCCAACACAGACCTTGCCTGCTCACACCCTGAGCTTCCTCTTGGCTCCTGTTCAGGCTTTCAAGGGTACACAGGGCACTAGACCTGGCACATCGGCCCGGCTGTACCGCCACGTATGGAGAATGGGGGCAGGCCAGAGTCGGAGCTTCACGGCCGTTCATGGAAGTTTCCAGTGACTGACCTGGGCACACGTAAATGGATAAACCCAGCTATCTCACGTGCAATCCCCCTCTCCTCCCACTGAGGGAAGAGTGGAGCCCCACGACTCCATGGGGTCCTTCCTGCTCCTCAGTGCGGTGGCTGATAGGCCCCTCCAGAACCCCAGTGGGAGGTGGCGGAGAAGAGCAGATGGATGGTGGGGCAGGGGCAGGGGCAGACCTGCTTTACTTCTGCACCGAATTGCTGGCTGCCCGACGAAGGCTCGGACACCTCCTGAACAGGTAAGGCAGACTCCCCTACATGCCAGACCAGCCAGGCTCCCAGCTCCTCCTGGGCCAGAGCAGAGGGGTGGTGGCAGAGTGCACTGGAAACCCATCCTACTCAGCTCAGCTGCACCTGGCCTACTCGGTAAACCATGAGAACTTCAGTCCAAACGAGCTGACAGGCCCAAGAGCAGTCCCCTACCAACTCCAAGAGCCACACACCTGCTGGGAAATCCAGTGTACCCGCGAGGGGGCCAGCACACTCCAGCAGATGGGGAAGGTGGACGCCACTCACAAGCCACCCCCACGTCCTCACAGCAAGAGTGACTACGCCAGCAAGAGGGTTGGTGAGGGCAACTTTATGACACTTCACACGGAGCTACACCAGGGAACCCGTGGGTGATGGAGGTGCACCCAATCACCCACATGGGAGGGCAGGGGCAGCAGGTGCGGCCTCAGAAGCAGTAGGATGTATGGGTGACCCAGTGGGCCGACTCCTCCTTGGAGCGCTTGGCAGAGCTGTGCGTCGTGAAGAGCGACTTGTAGGCCTCAGACTCCTCACTGTCAGCGATGGTCCGCTTCATGGCTCCACATGGAGGTTTCTCGGCTTTTCCGGAAGAGCTCCCACTGGTGGCTGGGAAAAGGAAAAGCCAAAGCCATTAAAGTTGAGACTAAAGATCATTCCAAATCGTACATTTTCTTTTCTTTCTTTTTTTTTTTTGAGAGGTTTTTGCTATAGGGCACGTACACTTGCCAGACAGATAGAGAGACAGAAAGCGAGAAATCACCCCCCGGGGATGGCCATGCTGCAATCCCGAAAGACAGAGAGAGAGAGACAGAAAGCGAGAAGTCACCCCCGCTCCCGGGGGATGGCCACACTGCAATGCCTTCTCCTCCATTCTCCTTTAAGGATCTTGGGCACGCACACACACATGCCCGGCATGAGTTTAAGCCACTGGGTCTGGGACTCAAACCATGGTTGATGACATGGGAGTCCAGCGACGTAGCCATTATGTCAACGGCTGGTCCCCCAAATCGTACATTTTCTAAAGGGCAACAAAGTCGCTCTATCCCAGGCACGAGCCCCCGTTTTCTGTGATGAATGTTAACTGCCACGACCTCCAAACCAGACAGAGCTCCAGCCTTTCGCTCGGCCATCTACGGACTACTGCGCTGTGCCAGGACAAGCTTGTGTTTCCTCCTCGCTCAGGGCAGAACCTTCAGGCTCCAGCTTTCCAAGTGGCTTCCTCGCAGCAGAAACCCACCTGCATTTTTGGGGGCCAAGCTGGTTTTCTTTTCTCTAGAATCAAGGCCAGTATCTTCAGCTTTCCCTGTCTTCACTTTTGATGGCCCTGCGGATTCTGTAAAAGAGACAAAGTAGGCAAAATCAAACCAAAGCAAAGACACGAATCTACAGGAACTAGCCCGATGGGCCCATCCTGCTAAAATGAGGACCCCTTCAGCTCCTACCTTCGACCTCTGCCTTTGAAACCGACTCTGCAGCCTTGGGTTTCTTTGTTTTCTGGAAAAGAAAGAGGACATTTTTCTTTTAATGAAATTACAGGCTGCTTTCTTTGAGTTACAGATAGTGAGTTCGGGGACGAGCAGGCAGTGCAGTGGTTAAGGCTCTGGACACTCCCATGTGGTCAACCACGATTCATGCCTCAGAACTGGTGGCTTGCTTTCTCACTTTCTTTCTCTCTCTCTTTCTCTGGTCAAATTAAAGTAAACGAATAAATAAAATTAAATAATTCTTAAAAAAAAAAAAAAAAGAAAGAAAGTGAGTTCCAGGGGCTGCCCCGTAGCCTACTGTTAAGGGAATCGGATCCCACAGGGCCAACTGCGCACAGGAGGAGGCCCTCATCCTCATGCTGGGCTAGCTTTCTTTTTATCTCAGTCTATGAAGAAGACTTTCGCTAATCCATTCATTCTAAACCTAAGCCTCTGCGTGTTTCCAGTTATGCCATTTCGCCCCACAAGGGACTGTATCTGTACAGATCTAGCTTAACCTTAAATTTATATGATAAATTACAGTCTCAAAGATTTAAATGAAGATAACAGATCTCAGTGGTAACAGCTAAGCTCACAGTGACTACATACACAGAAGGTAATAACAAGAGCTACGTGGGTGTGTGAAATCCAGGCACACACACGTACTAAATCTAACCCATAACCTTTTCACCATTATTGAATGGCTTTGATATTAATTTACTTAGCTATAAAGTCTTGAAGCTTATCCTAAAGAACATTCTAGCTAATTCTGCTAAACTCTGGATTACTCTTGTTGAGATTTTTTAGGCATTAGAGCTTTGTTACTCGTAACAGTTATTTTGGTCAGCAAGAATCAAAGATAATACGAACTAAGCATTGTAAAACCACACAGCTCAGACAGAATCGATTCCATCGCAAAATGACAGACCGTCCAATTAACTTTAACAAGGTCATTTTCCTAATTATCTGAAAGATGGCGTCGACGATACATTAGCCTAGTTATTTCAGAAGGTCCCTAGCCCTAAAAACACTGAAGGCAGACCTTTCTCAGGCACTGGCCTCAAACTTGTAGCATACACATGCAATGTGCTTCATAGCACTCACAAAGCAATCAGATCTTCTGTCTGCAGACTCAAATCTGTGAGGGCTGACCTTTGGTTCTTACGAAAAATGGGGATGACCATTATGTCCAAGCCCTCGGGTCACAGCTGAGGGCGGCAGAGGAGCAGGAGCAGGAGGGAGGGACTGCCACGCCCCGTCCCAGCCGTGGGGGTACTGGGGAATGTTCTGGTGCCCTGGCAGCAGGATCTAAGAGGCACTCCCAGAACTCTTAGATACCAGGAGTGGGTACTCGATAGAAAGGGGACTGTTGGCTCCACTGGGCTTTGAACGACTTGGCAAGAAGACATGGTGAACAAAACTCACCACGGCAAAATGGTTAAGGACCGGGAATCTCCAGTCCGTAGCTCCCCTTAGAGTGTAAGTTTTCCCCCGCGTGTTCTTTTTCTTTTCGAGGGAGATTTTTGCTATGTGGCGCATGTGCTCAATGGAGACAGAAAGCGAGAAATCAGCCCCCGGGGGATGGCCCCGCAGTGATCCCTTCTTCTCCTTTCTCTTCTCGGGATTTTGGGCATGCACGCACACACAGCCAGTATGAGTTTAAACTACCAGGTCTGGGACTTAAACCGCGGTCAACTACGTGGGAGTCCAACGACGTAACCATTATGCCATCTGCTGGTCCCCGACTCATGCTTTTTTAAAAACTAACTTGATCAACTGTGCCGATGAAGACTAGCAGATCCCTTTGGAAACTGTCTTTTATCAAAAATATCTCAAGCTTGGGAACCAGCAGTTAGCGTAATGGCTATGTCGCTGGACTCCCACGTAGTCGACCGCAGTTCGCGTCCCGGACCCGGTGGCTTAAAACTCACGCTGGGCGTATGTGCGTGCGTGCCCAAGATCCCGAGAGGAGAATGGAGGAGAAGGGATTGTGGCGTAACCATCCCCCCTGGGGGGTGATTTCTCGCTTTCTGTCTCTTATGTCTCTGTCTGTCTGGCGAGTGCACGCACCCTATAGCAAAAAACAAAACAAAACAAAACAACTCTCAAAAATATCTCAAGCTTTTTTCCTTCTCTTTTTTGCCTCATACTAAAGAAATCATAATAATTTGAAAAACCAACTCAGAGTTTACACACACACACACTGTAACTCTCTCTCTCAAGTGCAGAACTTCAAAGGCTTTTAAAATATTCCTCATGAATGTCAGGTTACTATCTTACAAAACTGTCCCACAGACTCTACTGGCACAATTCTACTACAGAATCATTCACATCCTTCTTCTCTGTAAGTGAAGAGACAAGAGGAGGAAATACAAATGGATTCGATCCTTTCTGATAATGAATCCATGCATAATTGCATAACTGTCATACTGCCACATGTGCTTAACATTGGCTTTTTTTTTTTTTAAAGAGATTTTTGCTATAGGACACGGGCACCCATTGGAGAGACAGAAAGTGAGAAATCACTTCCAGGGGAAATGGCCATGCTGCAACCCCTTCTCCTCCATTCTCCCCTCAGGATCTGGGGCATGAATGCACACGCATCTGGCCTAAGTTTTAAGCCACTGGATCTGGGACTTGAACCATGGTCGAGGTACATGGGAGTCCAGCGACGTAACCACTGTGCCCACTGCTGATCCCAAACGCTGGCTTTTCAAGCCTCACCACTGATTTCCAAGGTGATATGCTCCCATCCTTTCTTCCGTTATGATAAAAAAAAATTCCAAACCTCTGAAAAATCTTTTCTCCGTAATGCATTCTTTGTTGGGGGATGGCTGCCCTCACAGCCTAGTGATTAAGGGATCTGGAGCCTAACATGGCTGACCAGGGTTCAAATCCTGACCCCAGCAGCCTTAATAACATGCCCCAAGCCCAACAGGATGCAGAGCTGGAGGGGAATTGCAGTGTGACCACGCCCCACAGGGGTGCTTTTCCCTCTGTCCGTCATGGGTGAGCACATGCCCCTAAGAGGTTGCAGCAATGCAGTGGGGGTCTGCCATGGCTCCAGAGCAGGGGAGGAGGCCGGGCAGGCTCCAACTCTGCCTTCACCCACGATGCTCGGGAGGCGAGGGCAGCCCCAGTGGCCCCGCCCCATTACCCTCTCCAGCTTCGCTTTCAGCCTTCTCTCTTCCATCCTCTTCTTCAGCCCCTCCACGTCCTCCTTGGAGCCATTGAGCACGATGACGTCATCCTCCTGGAAGGCAGCCCCACACTGGAGAGGGGAGAGAGAAGATGGGTCTGTCAGCAAGCCAAGTAGGGGAGCACCAGGCCCCGCATCCCAGCTCCACCCTCCACCTGCCTCCCAGCTGGGCTAGCTTTCCAGCCCGTGCCTGGTGGGGAGGTCCCTGTGCACAGGAAGGCATGGGCCCGGCAGGTTTGAGCGCGCTGTCCCTGAAGGGCCTGCCCGGTGTGTGGAACTCAGATTCTGGAGGGACTCTCACCATTTCGTAGGCAAAGAGAGTAGCTTACGCACTGCCCAGACAGTTCTCAAACAACGATGCTGCTCGTGCTAAACACCTGCTTTCCTGCTACGAGCCCAGCACGTGCCTGGCAGAAGGAAAGGAACCAGCCCCTACAGGAGCCTGGAACGAGTCTCCCCTGGCCACCCTGGACAGAGCGCACACATACACAGGCTGCCACACTCTCCCTGCTCTGCCTAACCCTCAGGGAGGGCGAGGCTACAGACACCTCACCTGGATCCATCCAGACTCTGCTGCCTCTAGCTTTTCCCTTCCCACCAGGCTGCATGGCTGCAACAGGCCTTAGCTGAGCAAACCACCATCATATATGGCGATCCTCGGAGTCCTTCTAGAAGACTGCCAAGCTTGAGAGTGTCCTGGGCACCCCGACACACCCTGGCAGAACAGGCTGGGAGCAGTCGAGCCCCCCCCGACAGTCTCGTGATGGCATACACCCCATGCACACAGTGTGTCCCTGCCCTCGATGTGTCAGTGAGTGAGTCACCTCTTTCAGGAGGGCCTCTGTGCCCATGCTGCAAATACTGCCACCTCCCTGGCCTTGCAAGGTCCTAGTGCCCTCTTCAACCCAACCTGAGTCCTTGACCTCAGCACCCACCCAATACCAGGCAAGCAGCAGGTGCCCTACAGACCAGGGTTGGACACAGCAGGCAGAGGAATGGTATGAGGGGAGGTGGAGGGCCCTTGCTGACACTGTGAACGGAGTTTCCCACTCTATCCCACTGGGCCCCCACGTCCTCGGCTATGGGAAAGGGGCTGTCTAATAGGGTAGTGCTCCTCACTGGGGTGCTTCTGCTTTAAGAAGACCTCACAAAGTTTGTGGGGAAATGGAATTAAGTTCACAATATGCATCTTCTGTGAACTTTTTGAAGACCTTGCATATGTACATCAAAACATCACGCTGTACACTTTAAATGCATATAATTCTTAAAAATGTGAACTCTCATTTTGAAGGCATCTGGTTTTTACTATCAATTGAGGAGGTGCACACTAAGGTGACTCTCACTGTCCCCAAACTCGTGAAAACAGAGTAACTGGTACAGTAAGGACATTAGAGCACAATCTCACTCTTCCACTACTTGCTAAGATAACGACTTGCTGCAATGGCAACGGAGGGGTCAGGCAGGGACACTGGTGACGGTCCCCGCTGCTGCCACGTCAGTGGAAAAGGTCTGGTGCACAAAAACGCTTGCGAGGTCTATCTCACTGATCTCGCTCTGCAAGAGCTGGGGGAGAACAGGTCTCTGGCCTCCGTGAGGTGGGTGGAGAATCCCAGATGTGAGAACTGGGAGGGCAGGGAGCTTACCACTGCCCCGTGATACTCTGTGGCTTTCTAACTTGTGGAAAACAAGCCAGGTCTTAAGTACAACGCTTAGGGCAAATGCCTGTGCAGGTCTGGCCAGGATTTACAATGATCATCTAACACGTCCTTAACCAAAACAGAAAAATAAGATGTATTACCGAGGGCCAGCTGGTGGTACGGTGGTTAGTGAGGCCGAATCCCACACGGGTGACTGTGAGGTTCAGGGCCTGGACCCATGGCTTGAAAAATATGCTGAACATCTGAGCTGCCTCTACCTCCTGTCACGACTGATGCTGCACGTACATGGAAAAGGCCTTGTATGGACTTAGGTTCCCAACTCCTTCGGGTAGATACCTAGGGGCAGAACTACTGGGTCACACGTTGGCTTTATGTTTAATCTTTGGAGGAAATGCCATTCTTCAAAATACAGGTTTCAAAACGGCTACACCATTTTACATTCCTGCCAGGCATGTTTGAGGATTCTAATTTCCCCACATCATTCCCAACATACTTGGCCTTTTTTTTTTAAAGAGAGATTATTTTGCTATAGGGCATGTGTGCTCCCTGGAGAGACAGACAGAAAGATAGAAACCAAGAAATCACTCCCACCCCCTCCTGGGGGGATGGCCACACTACAATCCCTTCTCCTCCATCCTCTTCTTGGGATTTTGGGCATGCACACATGTGCACCTGATGTGAGCTTTAAGCCGCAGGGTCCGGGACTCGAATCACGGCCGACCATGTTGGGAGTCCAGTGACGTAACCATTACGCCATTTGCTAGTCCCGTGTTTGTCTTTCTTGTGATATTCTTTTGTTTTCTTACTGTCAGAGGATATGTGCTTGCCAGAAAGAGAGCACCCTTGATGGGGCGTGGTCACACGAATCCCTTCTCCATTCCCTCAGGATTTGGGGCTGCACATGTGTGTGCCCAGTGTGGTTTTTAAGCCACCAGGGCAAGGACTTAAAACCACAGTCGGCCATGTGAGATCAGGTTTCCCATAACCACTAGCCTGAGACCGAACAGTCTGTCTTTTTAACCCTAACCATCCCAATGGGTGTGAAATGGTACCTCGCTGTGGTTTTAATTTGAGTTTCTCCAGTCACCAATGATGCTGAAGATCTCCTGTACTGACTGGCCATTTGTGTATCTTCTATGGAGAGATTTCTATTTAAGTCTGTTGCTCATTTCATTTTAGTGTTTCATTTTTCTTTTTGTTTTTAAGGTTTTTGCCATAGGTTGCACGCGCTCACTGGAGACAGAGAGAGTGAGTGAGAAATCATCCCTGTGGGTATGGCCATGCTGCAATCCCTTCTCCTCCATTTTCTTCTCAGGATTTTGGGCACACACA
>NW_006159525.1:2732570-2749757 GCF_000334495.1 Tupaia belangeri chinensis
CTTAGTTTTAAGCCCCCGGGTCTGGGACTTGAACGGCAGTCGACTACATGGAAGTCCAGTGACACAGCCATTACGTTAACTGCTGGTCCCAGCAGCGCCTTAACCTCCATGCCACCTGCTGGCCCTGTTGCCCACTTCTTAACCGTGTTGTCTCTTACTAATGCTGAGTTCTTTACACACTCTAGGTATGAGTTCGTAGTCTACGTGGATGACTACAACAGGATATCTTAGACTGGGTAATTTATAAATATTAGAAATCTACTGCACAGTTCTAGGGGCAGGGAGGCAGCTCAAGGTGCCCGCTGACCTGACGTCTGTTGAGAGCCGGTTCCCCAAGGACAGACCGTCCTGCGCATCCTCACGTGGCAGGAGGGAGGTGGCCGCTCTCATGCCTCTTTTACAAAGACACGTCAGGCAGAGTCCTCATGCCCTGTCACCTCCCAAAGGCCTCACCTCTTAACAGTACTGCATTAGCGGTTGGCTTCAACACAGGAGTTGGGGAGGGCACAGACCAGAGTAAGTCCCTAATCAGATACAGAATTCCCAAATGGTTCCTTCCATTGGTTGTCTTTTCGCTTTCCAGATGATTTCCTTTGAATCACAAAAGTCTCTGATTTTGATGAAATCCAACATATCGATTTTCTCTTTTACCCCTCTGCTTTCAGTGTCTTATCTATTAAATCACTGCCTAACCTAAGAGCATGAAATTTCTGTTTCTCTTAAGAGGCTCAGAGTTCTAGCTCATATAGGTTTGTGATCCACTTTGAATTCATTTTTTTTTTTTTGAGAGGTTTTCGCTACAGGGCGCGTGCGCTCGCCAGACAGACAGAGAGAGACATAGAGACAGAAAGTGAGAAATCATCCCCCAGGGGGGATGGTCACGCCGCAATCCCTTCTCCTCCATTCTCCTCTCGGGATCTTGGGCATGCACGCACATGCGCCCGGCTTTGAATTCATTTTTATATATAATGTAAGGAAGGGGGACAAATTCATTTTTTTGCATGTGGATATCCAATATCATCTGTTGAAAAAACTATTCCTTCCCCCACTAAACTGTCTTGGCCCCTTTCTCAAAAATCAACTGACGGGACCAGCAGTTAGCACAATGGCTATGTCGCTGGACTCCCATGTAGTTGACAGCGGTTTGAGTCCTGGATCCGGCGGCTTAAACTCACGCCGGACGTGTGCACATGCGTGCCCAAGATCCCGAGAGGAGAATGGAGAAGGGATTGTGATGTGGACATACTCCCTGGGGGGTGATTTCTCGCTTTCTCTCTCTGTCTCTCTGTCTGTCTGGCAAGCGGACCTGTCCTACAGCAAAAACCTCTCCAATAATAAAAAAAATCAGCTGACCATAAATGCAACTCTCAATTTTATTCCACTAATCTATGTGTCCATTCGAGAACCCCAACTTTTTCTTTTATCTATAAAATGCAACTCAATTAAATACTGTAGTTACAGATATTTAAATATATGTAAAATACAGTCTGTTATTAACCAAAATATTTATATATGCCAATGACACTGACTTGAAGAACATCAAGGTAGGCACCCGAATAATCAAGAACAAATTTCTTGAAATAACCAGAATAGGATTTTTTTGAGAAAGAGATTTTTGCTATAGGGCATGTGTGCTCACCGGAGAGAGACAGAGACAAGGAAACAAGAAATCCAACTGACGGGACCAGCAGTTAGCACAATGGCTATGTCGCTGGACTCCCATGTAGTTGACAGCGGTTTGAGTCCTGGATCCGGCGGCTTAAACTCACGCCGGACGTGTGCACATGCGTGCCCAAGATCCCGAGAGGAGAATGGAGAAGGGATTGTGATGTGGACATACTCCCTGGGGGGTGATTTCTCGCTTTCTCTCTCTGTCTCTCTGTCTGTCTGGCAAGCGGACCTGTCCTACAGCAAAAACCTCTCCAATAATAAAAAAAATCAGCTGACCATAAATGCAACTCTCAATTTTATTCCACTAATCTATGTGTCCATTCAAGAACCCCAACTTTTTCTTTTATCTATAAAATGCAACTCAATTAAATACTGTAGTTACAGATATTTAAATATATGTAAAATACAGTCTGTTATTAACCAAAATATTTATATATGCCAATGACACTGACTTGAAGAACATCAAGGTAGGCACCCGAATAATCAAGAACAAATTTCTTGAAATAACCAGAATAGGATTTTTTTGAGAAAGAGATTTTTGCTATAGGGCATGTGTGCTCACCGGAGAGAGACAGAGACAAGGAAACAAGAAATCATCCCCCAGGGGGGACAGCCACACCACAGTCCCTTCTCCTCCACTTTCTGTCAGGATCTTGGGCACGCATGCACACGTGCCTGGCATGAGTTTGAAACCGCCGGGTCCGAGACCCAAACGATGATGGGCCATGTGGGAGTCCTCGATGTAACCACGACGCCATCTGATGGTCCCCAGAATAGGAATTCTAACAGACGGCCCGTGCCAGAACAGTTACCGTAGCAGATGCACAATGCCCAGCACCTTTCAGAGAAAACCGTCTCAGCACTGGCAAAGACAGGGAAGCACTCTTGAAGCTGCCGAAGATCTTCCCGCACTCCCAGCCCAGAAAAGGTAGCAATGTACATACGTGGACCACTCTCAGCTCACGCCTCAGCCGAACTGCTTACTGATTCCTGTCTACTAAGCCGACTGTTTGAAGCCACAGTCAGCCACTTTTCTTGGGTTGTTTTGGTGAATTTTTGTGACTGAAGATCCCTTCCTCTGACCTACAAACTCCTGAGGGTGGTGTCACAGGGAAATGAAGCACCTAGTGGAGAGAAGGTGCCTGCCGGCCTTTAACTGGACCGCCTCTGAAGGAAAGGAGCTGCTTCAGCCGTCACCGCAGGGGAAGGGGAACAGCCTGCTGTGCAGGAGGTCCCCTGGGAAGCTCATGCTCGGGAGACGTGGGTAGAGAATTCTCTGGAGTGAGGGTGGGCTGTTTTCCTTGGAGGGAATGGAAAAGGATCCGCAGGGGCAGGTGAGACCCAGCAGAGCTGCACTGTGGCGTAGGTAACCCTTCTGAGCCTGCAGGCCGGAGGTGGCAGGAGTCGGCAGTTGGTCCCCTTGTCCTGCACCTTGCGCTTCTCTCCCGGGATCCCACCACTGCTTCTTTCCTCTAGACCTGCTGCGTCTCTTCCTCTGTGGTGTGGGGCAAGCATCTTCTTCCCCTGGATCAGACAGCCGAGAGGCCTGCCCCAGGCCCACTCTGCATACGGTTGTGTCGTATTGTGTCCAGGGCTACTGTATTTCCAAATTCGAATTAGGCACCCACAATAAGTCAGGAACCCCTCACGTTATGAGTTGCGCTAAGGCACTGGACTCCCACATGGCTGACTGCGGTTCAACTACTGAACCTGGTAGCTTGCTTGCTTTCTCTCTCTCTCTCTCTCTGGTCAGCGCAAATTAAAAGGGATAATAATAGATAAAATTAAATAAATCATTAAAAGAAAAAGAACTAAGCTACCTTGCTCTTTCTCTCAACAATGAAAAAGATTCATTACCACCAAATTCACACCCTCAAGTGCTTGGACCTGGCAGCAGTGCCCCGAGACAGGGCAGGAAAGCCTTCCAACTGCTAGGGCCCTGTCAACCATGCGGCACGTGCTGCCCTGGCCATGCAGTGCCGTGACTCATCCTCAGGACACAGGATTCTGTCCACAGTGCCAGTGGCTAGGCTGGGGCACTTTTTTGTGGACCAAAGGGCAGAGGGTTGCTTTGGACAGGGAGGGCAAGCCAGCTAGGTGGTGTGGTGGTTAAGGCTGCTGGATCTCATATGAGCTTAACTGCGGTTTGAATCCCAGACCTGGCAGCCTGAAAAACACGCTGGCCATGTGAGCATGCATGCCAAAATCCCAAGAGGAAAAGGGACTGTGTTGTGATCATCCCCCCTTCACCCCTCTCTGGTAGGTGCATGCATCCTAGAAAAAAAATTAGGGAAATTGGGACCAGCAGATGGCGTAATGGCTACATTGCTGGACTTCCATGTAGTCAACCACGGTTCAAGTCCTAGACCCAGTAGCTTAAACTCATGCTGGGCACGTGTGCATGTGTGCCCAAGATCCGAAGAGGAGAATGGAGGAGAGGAGACTGTGGTGCGGCCATTCCCCGGGGGGTGATTTCTTGCTATCTGTCTCTCTCTGTCTTTGTGGCAAGTGCACACGCCCTATAGCAAAAATAAATTAATTAATAAAAAAAACCTCTCCCTCCTCCAAAAAAAAATTAGGGAAATAAAGAAAAAAAGGACAGGGATGGCCAAGGCACAGCTCATGCGGCGCAGCCCTCTGATTAGAAAAGTGACAAGCACTGGGCCGGTCCCATGGCCTTACAGTTAAGTTAAGGCAGCTACATCCCACAAAGCTGACTGTTTGGTTCGAGTCCCAGACCCGGTGGCTTGAAAAACATGCTGGGCCACATGCCTATGTGTTCACAACCTGGGAAGGAGGGAGAACTGAAGAAGGGGTTCCAGTGTAGCCACGCGGGTGCTTTCTCACTGGGCACCCCGCCCCTGCCTGCCTTGCTCACTCTTTCTCTTCCTCTCTCCAACGCCCTCCAACAAAAAGAAAAGTACTACCCACAAACTTCCAATTTCCAGCGAATGCTTTTTTCTGTAAGTAATGCTACTATACCATTGACAATGTATATTTATTTAAAATTTGCATCCTTTTATCACTAGTAACTTCGATGTTCCCCAAAACCAGAGAAAAATGAAGTACATCAGAATACAGCCCTGAAAAGGGTACATGGTTGTTTCCGAGTTTTTGACAATGTAGAAAATACTCATCATGTGTTTAAAAAATCAAGCAGACTGGTCACTGGATAGCCATACGACTGTTTTCTTTTTGCTACAGGGCACATGTGCTCTCTGGCAGGGACAGCCAGCAGGGAGCATGCGTGTGGGACTCAGGGACTGCGCCCCTAGGACTCAGTTACTCCGATCGGAGTCCCGGTTGCTTCCTGCAGTACTTTATGGCTTCGAGCAATGAATGCATGTCTGCTAACGTCACGATCATGCATGGTCTCTGCCATCCTGTGCACTCCAATGGGCGGGCCGGGGCAGGGGGCATGTGCACCCAAGAGAGCCAGAGAGAGAGAACCAGAGAGAGAGAGCCAGAGAGAGAGGGAGGGGACCCCTGTACCTGGAGTACTCAGGGAGATCTCTGAACCCGAACTCTAAGTCCTCCGTGTGGTTAGCGTCGCAATGTGCTGTGCAGTGCTGCTGTGCCACCCCTACCCCCCCACCCCCCGAGCGATTTCTTTTGTGTGTGTGAAATTTTTGTTATAGGGTACATGTGCTTGCCAGAGAGACAGAGACAGAAAGCAGGAAATCACCCCCAGAGGGGACATCCGTACCGCAATCCCTTCTCCATTCTCCTCTCAGGACTTTGGGCATGAATGCACATGTGCCCACCACGTTCCAAGCTGCCGGGTCCAGGACTCGAACTGCAGTCAGCCATGTGGGCATCTAGCAAGGCAACTATTATGCCATCTGCTGGTCCCCAGGACAAATTTTTTTTAAAAGAATGAATTTTATTTAGCTTTATTTATTTGTTGTATTTTGACCAGAGAGGAACAGAATGAGAAAGGGAAGGCGAGAAAGCAAGCTGCAGGACTCGAACTGCAGTTGATCATGTGGGAGTCCAGCATCCTAACCACCATTCCACCTGCCGGCTCCCAGGACACAGCTGCAGCAGGACCTCACAAGCAGACAGCATGGCATTTACATCCGTAAACAGCCACTCCTTTTCTGGTTCTTGCTAAATAAATTGAGAACCTCAACTTATACACAAACATAACATGAGCAGGGTCGCCCGAAAGGCTACAGGAAAGTTGCTCCCGTTACTGAAGAGACGCAGCTCTACCTGCTCAGTCACACCCTCTATGGCAGCAGCGGCACCCACTGTGCAGAAAAGCAGCGTGAGCTTCCCGGGCCAGGCTGAGACAGCTGAGCCCACCTCGGTTCCAGCTCAGGAGTCCGGGCGCTCACGAGCAGCTGCCCAGCCTACACCGTGCGATTCGTGTCTTCGGCGTCACTACTCTGCACAGACCTGTCCGCGGTAGACTGAACGAGGGCAGTGTGAGAGAGGGCCTTCAACGCCAGGAAAGGGACGGAGCTAGGGAGAAAAGGGCCCAAAGGTGGTGACCAAGCAAGGAGGAAAGCTACAGTGGGGCCCCCACCTGGGCTCGCAGCTGCTGTGGCACAGACTCAGGGTGGGGTGGGGTGGGGGGGGAAGGGGGAGAACAGGGGAGAGGGTGAGGGCAGAGGCCGGCGCAGGCTCACTGCACCCCTGAGCTTGGCAGCCAGAGCCACGCTGAAAGGCTCGGACTTTTCCAAATGTGATTTAGGAAGAAACTCAACTTTTAAATGACTTTTATTTATCCTTTAATGAAAAAGGGTCAGATAACTAAATTTTGCCTCCTGCTGTTAAAAGCATTTAAAGAATGTGACTCAGGAACATGGAGATTTCCCCAGCAGTTTTCAGAACTGGAGAATTACTCTGGGTTGCCTAGAGCTGTCTTTTGTTTTTTAGGAACTGTTTTGGCCCTGAAGAAATACTCGGAGAAGCAAAGGCACCAGGCACCATCCACTTTTCAATCTACGAGTCAGACTCAACGAGAATCAACCACGCTCTCCAGGGACGAGGGCGTAACAGAACCAGCCAGGCAAGCCCTCCTGTGACCAGCTGGGGCTGCTCGCTGCAGGACCAGCGCGGCAGAGAACAACACAGCCAGGGGCTTGGCCTGCCAGATCGCTCCCTGTGGCCGCGAGGAACATCTGGTGAGTGTCCCTAGCAGCTACTGTCTGTGCAGTAAAATGGGCTTTTGTCCCCTTCATGGTTTAAAAATAAAAATATTAGAATACTGGTAACATTTGAAATGTAGACGTTCTAGGCATCTTCCTCCCCCCGCGTTTTGTGTAAGTCAAAGAAAATACTGATCGAGACTTAAACCTAGTGCTGCTGTCTGTCAATCCCTCCCGTGGAAGTGCGAGTTAGTCTCGGCTGGCCGGCCCAGGGTCTAAGTCCTCAGCTGTCATTATGCGCCAAGAGTAAAAGTAGAACGTCCTGTTTCGTAGTCCTCCTGCATGGCTATCCTCTTCTCATGAAGTGGCTTTGGGGGTCAGCAGGCTGTGGCAGACACTGCTCTTACAGACCACGCAGTGGGGGTGCCTCTGAACGCCAAAGCTCACACAGTGAGAAAGCAAACACTATGAGCACCCCGCACCCCCTGCCCTGCACCCTCCTGGGGTCCCTGGGAGGCGAGTGCGATCACAGCCCAGCTCATCTGCCGTGGAGAAGACCAAGGCCAGGCGAGGCCTGGCCACTTGCCCAAGGTAGCCCAACACCGGGCCTGATGCAAGCCCAGCCGTCAGCCCACAGCCGACAGCCCACTACCAGGTTCCGATACGGTGACTGCAACATGAACATCCCTTTTCTTTCTTTTAAAGTAAAGCTCAGAAAGATTTTCCTCAGGTACTAAACAGCTTTTTAAAAATGTTTTGTAAGCTGACATAAAATTGTCTTTCCCATGCACACCAGGGTGTTCCGGGGTGTGTGTAAGCTGTGGAGTGGTTAAATCAGCTCCCTGACACGCAGACTGCCTCACGGTTATGATTTTGTGGCGAGCTACACAAACTGATGTTGGTTAAACTGAAAATAATGCTCTAAAACAGTAGTAATCTAGAATATATAGCAAAATATTTTAAATTTACCTGTTTATTACCTATGGAACACAAAGGGATTACCTTCAAAACAACAAACAAAAATACCTAATTGTAAAGACTCAGCGCAGAGTGTATGAGTGCCGCCCCCGCGCGCGGCAGTGTTAGACCAAGTTAAAGCCCGTCCTGACAGATTCGAAACGGCTGCCCTTAAATGGACCGTCCAGGGGTAACCCAGACACCAAACCCACACGCGGACTTTTGTCTCGGCCCTGAAGGCTTCTTGGGAGTAGGTCAAAGGAGTCTGTAGAAGGATAAAGAAGAGAGGCCTGCAGGTGGCGGTGGGTAAGCACTGGACCCACACGGCTGCCCATGGTCCAAGTCCCGGACCTGACGGCTAGCCTTCTCACTTGCTCTCTCACCCTTGCTCTGTTCACCTCTAGCCAAATTTAAATAAATAAGTAAAGTTAAATAAAGTAATTATTTCTTTAAAAAAAGATTAAAAAAGGAAAAAATAGTTATGGTGTAATAGGGATAGGAATTGGCTTTAAGACACTCCTTGGGAGTATTTTAATGCATAGAAGAAAATGTTTACAATTCCTCTCAGCAAATAGAAAATTGTAAATGGTTCCTGTTATTGTGTAGATTCCAGCACTATCCAAGTTGAAAAAAGGTAAACACTGTCCCACCTCTCAGCTAAGATTTCTACTCTAAGACATTCTACAGTACTCTGATGTCACAGGGCTTCTGCCCAGTGACTGGACAACCTCAACACGACCCCCTCTTAATTCCACTGCACCACGTGTGTTTGTAACAATGCTACTTTCAGAGGCTGCAGACATGAAGAGCTGGAAGAGTCCTGAGGTATGCAAGGCTTAGAGAAGGTATTTTAAGGAAAGACAGCACACACAGGAAGCCTTAAAATGCTCTCAACACCCCCCCCCTCCGCCCCGCACATTTCCGAAACCATTTATGGTTTCTGGGACAGGATACTAGAACGGTAAAAACAGTCCGGTCTGGGAAAAGGCTTGCATACCTGCTCCGTAACCCACAGGAAAAGGCGGCCCTTCTGAAAGCTTTGAAAAATCACTAATTGAAATGTAACTTTCTGTGGAGAAACAATGTAGTTAAACACAGTCAGTAAGCCTGTGCTCCTTCAGAGCTATACACTGCTTGGAAATTAATTCAGTGACACAAGTTACATGTTTAATAAACTTTCATTTCGGCTAAAAAAGGTTGACTTTACAGCATGTAAACAAAAGAACAACAACAAAAGCTCACAGAGAATTGCTAGGAGACCTTTGCAAAACAAATGAGGGTGCTCACAACTATTCTGAAAAACCTCTGGGCACCAAAGGCTTATTCCTCTAGGAATTTTCCCATTATCCACTCGCTGTTAGTTAAAGCAACAGTGAGCACTACTCATGCGCCCCGCAAGGCGGTCTCCAAAGGCTCCACTTATGGGACCTGGGAGCTGGGAGCTGGGAGCTGGGACCTGGGCTGACTGCTTTCGGAGGCTGGTGTCCGGACAGCCACAGGAAGCGCCCCCTCAGTCCCCACTCCACATGGCGCCTGAGCAACATCAGGTGCAGCTGAGCACGAGGGTTTGCCAGGGCTGAGAATGCTGCTCACAGAGCTGAGGGCCAAGGGCGGCAGGTCCCTCTCTGAATGGGGAGGAGGAAACACTTAGCTCAGGTGTTTCGCTGAAGGACAATGGGCCACCCCTGGGACCTGTCCTCATTTAATTAGTATAAAGCACTGAAAATACCCAAGTCCCTGGGCTCAGCCTCAGGCCTAAGTTTACATGGGTACAACTGCCAGCAAGGTGGGGCTGACTGGCAGGAAGCATCACTCTGACAAGCTTAAAACAAAAACAACACAAGAAACAACCCCCCACATCTCTTTTCGACACTAAAGTGACACAGGAGACGTCACCAAGCATGGCTCAGGGTTTAATCAAAATTCAAAGTAAAAAGCTTGGCTTTTATTTCGACAGGTATTTCCTACCTGCTCAGTTTCTATTTTTATGATACAGATTTTGTTTATTTTAGAGACTAGATATGACATGTGTAAATTACAATTACATTTTATATTTATAAATATAAATATATATAATTATTAAAGTTTTTGCTGTAGGGTGCACATGTTCGCCAGAGAAAGAAAGGGGGAGGAAAAGTGAGAACTCATCCCCTGCGGGTAAGGCCACGCCTCACGTCTTCCCCTCCAGCCTCCGCTTGGGATTTTAGGCACACGTGCACGCGCCTGGCATGATTTTCAAGTCACTGAGTCCAGGACTCAACCCTCGTAGCCGGCCCTGTGGGGTCCAGCACCTTAGCCTCCATGACACCTTCTGGCCTTACAGTATCATATAATTTATTTTAAAAAGTCTTTTAAATTAGGCTATTGGTTCTGATGTTTGGGGCAATCAACAAAAATTTACTGAACTGGCGTAAAATTGTAACCTGACATATTTGGCAAGAACTGCTTTTTACTGTGGAAGCATGGTGAATGAAAAGACACTGTACAATGAAAATAAATACAGTATCTTTTGTGGTCGGGACAGCCACAGGAAGCGCCCCCTCAGTCCCCACTCCACATGGCGCCTGAGCAACATCAGGTGCAGCTGAGCACGAGGGTTTGCCAGGGCTGAGAATGCTGCTCACAGAGGGTTTGCCAGGGCTGAGAATGCTGCTCACGGAGCTGAGGGCCAAGGGCGGCAGGTCCCTCTCTGAATGGGGAGGAGGAAACACTTAGCTCAGGTGTTTCGCTGAAGGACAATGGGCCACCCCTGGGACCTGTCCTCATTTAATTAGTATAAAGCACTGAAAATACCCAAGTCCCTGGGCTCAGCCTCAGGCCTAAGTTTACATGGGTACAACTGCCAGCAAGGTGGGGCTGACTGGCAGGAAGCATCACTCTGACAAGCTTAAAACAAAAACAACACAAGAAACAACCCCCCACATCTCTTTTCGACACTAAAGTGACACAGGAGACGTCACCAAGCATGGCTCAGGGTTTAATCAAAATTCAAAGTAAAAAGCTTGGCTTTTATTTCGACAGGTATTTCCTACCTGCTCAGTTTCTATTTTTATGATACAGATTTTGTTTATTTTAGAGACTATATATGACATTTGTAAATTACAATTACATTTTATATTTATAAATATAAATATATATAATTATTAAAGTTTTTGCTGTAGGGTGCACATGTTCGCCAGAGAAAGAAAGGGGGAGGAAAAGTGAGAACTCATCCCCTGCGGGTAAGGCCACGCCTCACGTCTTCCCCTCCAGCCTCCGCTTGGGATTTTAGGCACACGTGCACGCGCCTGGCATGATTTTCAAGTCACTGAGTCCAGGACTCAACCCTCGTAGCCGGCCCTGTGGGGTCCAGCACCTTAGCCTCCATGACACCTTCTGGCCTTACAGTATCATATAATTTATTTTAAAAAGTCTTTTAAATTAGGCTATTGGTTCTGATGTTTGGGGCAATCAACAAAAATTTACTGAACTGGCGTAAAATTGTAACCTGACATATTTGGCAAGAACTGCTTTTTACTGTGGAAGCATGGTGAATGAAAAGACACTGTACAATGAAAATAAATACAGTATCTTTCATTTACTGGTTTTTTTAGAGAAAGTTTTTTGCTATAGGGTGTGTATGCTCACCAGAGAGACAGAAAGCGAGAAATCACCCCCAGCGGGAATGGCCACACCACAGTCCCTTCCCCTCCATTTCCCTCTCGGGTTCTCTGGCACGCGCACTATGTGGAAGTGCAGCAATGTAACCATGATGCCATCTGCTGGTCCTAATACAATAGTTTTAAAACCCACAATCCACATTTATAGTTTTACTGCCTTAAAGTTTAAGAACACATGGATAGCTCAAAATGCTGTCTAGTCGGGGGTCCAGCAGTTAGTGTAATGGCTATGTCGCTGGACTCCCATGTAGTCAACCGTGGTTCGCATCCCGGACCCGGTGGCTTAAAACTCACGCCGGGCACGTGTGTGTGCGTGCCCAAGATCCCGAGCGGAGAATGGAGAAGGGATTGCGGTGTGGCCATTCCCCCTGGGCGGGGATTCCTCCCTTTCTATCTCTCTGTCTCTCTCTGTCTGGCGAGCACACGCGCCCCTATAGCAAAAACCTCTCAAAAAAAAAAAAAATGCTGTCTAGTCGGCAGTTTATGTAAACAGCATCTGTGCTGATGCTGTGGCAAGGCAGCGCGATGTCCAGTCTGCGGTCAGACGCCTGTCAGAAGCACAGGAAGGGCAGGAGAAGAATATAAAGGGCTGAGTCCAGTGGTAAGGGCAGGTAAGGGCTGCTCCTGAGAAGCTGCTTCCTCACAGTGATCATGGTTCAAGTCCCCAGTCTGGTCAGTTTAAAATATGCTGGGCACATGTGCCCAGGATCCAGAGCAAGGAGACTGTGGCGTGGCCAGACCCCGGGGAGGGGGTGCATTTCTCTCTCACTAGCACGTGGACACATGCTCGACCATGCTGAAAGGAAAGAAAAGCACACAGGCTTTCTAAAAACTGAACCGAAGATGTGACGTTTTATGAAAACTGAGAGGATCCATAAACAAGAAAAAAAGATCATTTGAACAATAAATTGGCATCTTCCCCAATCAATTTTTCTCCCTAAATTCTTGGTTGATCCATGCAATACGATGAACTGATGAGAACACTTTCGGGGGCTGGCCCGTAGCCATAGTGGTTAAGAGAGCAGGATCCCACATGGCTGACCACGGTTCAAAATTCAGCCCTGGCCGTTTGAAAAACACTCCAGGCACATGTGTGTGCATGCCCCAAACCCAGATGGGACGGAGAAATAGAGGAAAGGACTGTGGCGTGGCCACACCCCACTGGAGGGTGCTCCTCCCCCGCTGTGGCCTCCACCACTCCTCTGGCGACACGCTGCTACTGGGATGCCCACCCTGCCTGAACCTCTACAGAGCTCAAGGCAGACAGCTCCACCACTGCCACACCTCGTCGCTCAGAGCTGTCTTGTTTCTCGTCACTAAAGGCTTCCCTAAAACAATTCATAAAATCAGTTCAACAGGGTTAAGTCCATAATCACAAAATTCCTCTCAACTTGTCACCTTTGTTGGAAAGACTCAGACTTGAAACATAACACAGTGGCATAGAGGAAACTGGGTGATACCGAACAGGACAGTGTCTATATGCAGAAAAAATCTGCCTGAATAAGAGCAATCACATCAAAATTGCCTAATGCCGTTAGTCATCAGGGAAATGCAAAGTAAGACCAGAGAACTCACACCACACACTCACCAGAAAGGCTAAAATTCCAACATCCGACCACACCAATGCTGACCAGGACAGAGACAGAGACAGCTCTCACACCCCGCTGGTACGGGGAATGGGGAAAACGGCCTGGCAGTGTCTTAAGGACAAGAGCTCCCATTTCACTCTTTGGTCTTTACCCAAGGGAAATAAAAACAGATGCAAACAAAATCTGCTATCCAAAATCTGGAAACATTTTGAAAGTCCCCTGGAGGTAAACGAGTAAACTGTGCATGCGTGGCCACATGACGGACACGACAGGAAAAGAGAACTTGAGATCAATGCAATGACGCGGCCAGATGTCGGAATCATATCCCAGGTGGAAAAGGCTGAGTGATTATACTCACACAGCCCTGCAGAACATGCAGGCTGACCTAAGTCGGATCACCCACACGACAGCAAGCACAGTATCAATGGCCCACAGAAGGGCATGGAAGGATGGATTACGGGGAGAGGGAGGCCCTGCTGTGGCAATGGCTGCCGGCGTACACACCCACACACCACATCCTACACCTGAAACACGGGTAGCTCAGTACATTTCGATAAAGTTGGGGGGGAGTTACAGCATCCTAAACTCTATTCATTGTTCTTTTAGGAGGCCCAACGGAAAAGCTTCGAACTATGGTATTAACACACTGGGAGCCCCAAGTATGAGCCAGCTTCGAGCCACAAAGCCCGGACTCCTCGTGTGCATGGCCATCTGCACCTCCATTTTTCTTTATTTAAGGACTCCCACTCCAGAGGAGCCCGAGGAGGAGCCCGCTTACCCTGCAGTGGTTGACTGCGGCTTTTACCCAGATGAACTGTGTTCAGCTTTATTTGAAGGGAAAGGGGCTGCCTCCCAAGTTGCACAATTCTGTAAAAACCCTCACCGATCTGAAATCCTTGCTCATTTCTATGCGCCAGGAAATTGCTCCAGGACTTCCCAGGGACTGCGTTTCATAACCAGACCCCTGTCCGCAGAGGAGGGCAACTTCTCTTTGGCATATATTGTAATGATTCAGGAGGAGCTGGCTACATTTGTGCAGCTCCTCAGAGCTATTTACGCACCCCAGAACGTCTACTGTGTTCACGTTGATGAGAAGGCCCCGAAGAAGTTTAAGACTGCAGTGCACACCCTGGTCAACTGTTTTGAAAATGTTTTCATTTCATCAGAGAATGAGAAGGCAGCTTCTGCTGGCTTTCCGAGGCTACAGGCCGAAATCAACTGTATGAAAGATCTCGTCCATGCCAAGCTGCAGTGGAGCTATGTCATCAACCTTCGTGGACAGGACTTTCCAATCAAGACCAACAAGGAAATCATACGGCACATCAGGAGCAAATGGACCGACAAGAACATCGCTCCGGGAGTAATCCAGACCCCAAACGCTAAAGCCCAGACCAGTCAAAGCCACCCTGAACTCAGCCCTGAAGGGCATATCCGTGTGTCTCCACACAGAAGATTCAAAGATGAACCACTCCATAATGTAACAATTTATTCTGGAAGTGCTCACTACATACTTACGAGGAAGTTTGTGGAGTTCCTACTGACTGATGTCCGCGCAAAAGCCATGCTGCAGTGGGCCAAAGGCATGCGGAGCCCCGAGCAACACTACTGGGTGACCCTGAGCCGCCTCAGAGGTAAGGGGCCCCGCTTACGGGTTTCTGCTCAAAGGCGGCAATAGGGGAAAATCTATTTATTTAAACAATTATTTGTTTAATTTTAATTTTGTTATTATTTTTAATTTTGACCAGGAAGAGACACAGAGAGACAGGGAGAGAAAATGAGAAAGCAAGGCGCCAGGTCTGGGACTTAAGCCATGGTCAGCCATGTGGGAGTCCAGTGCCTCTACCACCATGTCACCTGCTGGTCCCGGGTAGTTTTATTCTTAACTGAAGTGTTGTTGTTGTTGTTGTTGCAGTTGTTGTTGTTGTTCCCCCTACTCAGCTCTTCCTATGGCTTTGTAAATGTTCTACATTTTGCAAGACCTTCAAGTAGGAAGGAGAGGAGGTTCTTTGACTTCGGAGTCTGAAGCTGGCTGAGAGTCATGTTCCCAAACAACACGGCTCCAGAGAAAGATTGGCATTTTGCTTCTCCTCAGCATTTTGGAAATTCTGAGCATAATTCTTACAGGCTGATTGGCTTCTGTGGGAAGTGAGGCTTCAAGCCTGACTACAAGCTCATCAATCCACAGAAAGCGAGAACAATGAATCCCACAGAAGCTGGTTAGGACCGCTTCATAACTGTCACTTCCCAGCAGGGTCTATGTTCAAGTCCCAGAGAGCTGTGACAGAGAAAACAGTCAAAGAACCTGGCACACCCACGCACTTTGCAGACATCAGCTACTGACATGGGATGGGGAAAGGGATGATCACTGAAAACTAGGCACAAAGACGAGATCCAAGGGCCGGTCAAGGCCAACACTATGGCCAGTGTCCTGCATGCCACAGCCCCACGGGGCCAGCCTGTGTCAGCTGTAACAGACAGCCTTCTAATCAAGGTGGGACTTTCCCTTCAACCTTCTCATTGATTAAAGAAATGGAAACAGTAGCACAGAGGAACTTGTACTAAAAAACCGTGCGGGCCAAGAGGTGGTGTGGTGGTTAAGGCACTGGATTCCCACATGACCGACTAGAGTTCGAGTCCTGGACCCAGCAGCTTGAAAAACACACTGGGTGCATGTGCGTGCATGTCCAAACTTCCAAAAGGAGAATGGAGGAGAAGGGACTGTGTTGTGGCCATCCCCCTGGGGGGTGATTTCTCATTTTCCATCTCTCTGTTTCTCTCCAATAAGCACACGTGTCCTAGGGCAAAAACCACAAACCAAACCAACCGTGCAGCTGGAATCCACAATGTATGCTGGTTTTGTTTTCCCTCCTAGATGCTCCAGGCGCCTCACCGAATGCTGGCTGGGAGGGAAATCTTCGAGCCATTAAATGGAGACACGAGGAGGGGAAAGTTCATGACGGCTGTAAAGGTAAAAACCAAACCTTCCATTCCTGTGTAATCTGTTGAGGGCTAGAGACGTGATCATAATATCTGACCACGCACTGCATGCATGTTTTATAAAACCATATTGTACGCTATAAAGACTTACAATGGTTACATATAAGAAATCACACAACAAAAATAAATACCAATGACAACAAAAACCTTCAAATTTCACAGGAACTTCACAACTGCTGCCTCATTACAGTGAGAGAAGACTGACACTCATGTCTAAAGTAATCTGAATTCCCGATGATGCAATTAGAGTGAGTGTCAATTGTTTCGAAATGTAAAAAATGTTAAGATCTGCATAGAAATATGCACATATAGGGACCAGCAGTTAGTGTAATGGCTGTGTCACTGGACTCCCACGTAGTCGACCACAGTTTGAGTTCCAGACCTGGTGGCTTAAACTCATGTCAGACGTGTGTGCGTGCGTGCCCCAAAATCCCGAGAGAATGGAGGAGAAGGGACTGCGGCATAGCCATCCTCCTTGGGGGGTGATTTCTCGCTTTCTGTCTCACTGTCTTTCCAGTGAGTGCACGCGCCCTATAGTGAAAACCTCTCAAAAAAAAATGCACATATAAACAAACGGGGTGATAACTGTTCAAAGTGAACACACGGCAGGGCTGTAACTTATACAGGTTCAAAATACACACATAGGGGACCGGCAGTTAGTGTAATGGCTATGTCACTGGACTCCCATGTAGTTGACCGTGGGTCGTGTCCCAGACCCGGTGGCTTGAAACTCATGCCGGGCGCGTGTGCGTGCACGTGCCCAAGATCCTGAGAGGAGACTGGAGGAGAAGGGATTGTGGCATGGCCATCCCCCATGGGGGGTGATTTCTCACTTTCTATTTCTTTGTCTCTGTCTTTCTGGCGAGAGCATGCGCCCTATAGCAAAAACCTCTCTAAAAAAGAAAAAAAAAATACACAATAGAAGCTACTTGGCTTTTTCTACCTGCTCCCAGAGTTCAAATGTAAACACTGACTTAAAATGAGCTCTGTGCCTTTCTATCAGAAGATGAAACCGAGGCACAGGCTCCAGGGCAAGGTCAGCAAACCCTGCCTACCTCCTGCCAGCTATTTGTTTTTACAAAAAAAAAAAATGCACATATAAACAAACGGGGTGATAACTGTTCAAAGTGAACACACGGCAGGGCTGTAACTTATACAGGTTCAAAATACACACATAGGGGACCGGCAGGTAGTGTAATGGGTAAGTTCCCGGGCTCT
>NW_006159525.1:2766619-2768207 GCF_000334495.1 Tupaia belangeri chinensis
ATCCTGAGAGGAGACTGGAGGAGAAGGGATTGTGGCATGGCCATCCCCCATGGGGGGTGATTTCTCACTTTCTATTTCTTTGTCTCTGTCTTTCTGGCGAGAGCATGCGCCCTATAGCAAAAACCTCTCTAAAAAAGAAAAAAAAAATACACAATAGAAGCTACTTGGCTTTTTCTACCTGCTCCCAGAGTTCAAATGTAAACACTGACTTAAAATGAGCTCTGTGCCTTTCTATCAGAAGATGAAACCGAGGCACAGGCTCCAGGGCAAGGTCAGCAAACCCTGCCTACCTCCTGCCAGCTATTTGTTTTTACAAATATTTTTTTTTTTTGAGAGGTTTTTTCTATAGGGCACATGAGCTCACCAGACAGAGAGAGACAAAGAGACAGAAAGTGAGAGATCACCCCTGGGGGAAGGGCCATGCCGCAATCCCTTCTCCTCCATTCTCCTCTCAAGATCTTGGGCACGCATGCACACGTGCCCGGCGTTGAGTTTAAGCCACCAGGTCCGGGACTCAAACCGCAGTCGGCTACATGGGAGTCCAGCGATGTAGCCGTTATGCTAACTGCTGGTCCCACAAATAAAGTTTTATTGGAACACAGCAACACCCATTCATTCTGTTCATGACCATGGAGGGCAGGACTGAGTGGTTAGGACAGAGGTCACTGGACCACAAAGCCAAAAGTACCTGCTCCCTGGCCTTCACGGACCGCGCCTAAGCCTGCACTCCAGCAATGGGCTTCACACCTATTTTGGGTGCATACTTTCTAAAAATAACGGAAATGTTGTTAGGAGTTTAACTGTCGCAAAGGTGTATTTTCCAACCTACTAAAGCCCGTGCATGTGCTTTGAACAGTTCTACATTAGAATCTCAGAGCTACAGACCTAGCTGAGCCCAGCTGGTTTATGGAAACTTCTCAGTAAGAGCCCAGCAAGGGTGACTGCATGGCTGAGCCAATCAAACCATGGCTTGACTTTCTCTCTGGAAAAGTCTGCCTTCAGTTTTTAGATACATTTATTTCAGGTCAAATAAATGTTTTACTATGCAAGCCCATGGCCACCTCCCTGCTCAGAAATCTGGGTACAGCATGGACCCCTCCCTGGGTAGTTCTTGCTGAGAGGGCCTCTCTGCTCTGCCCTTACGAGACTCTCCCTGAGGACCCACGAAGCTCCCTGTCCCCTTGTCCACTGTCCCAGGTGTCAGTGCTGGGCGATACACCACAGCAAGACTTGGGGTCAGACAGCGGTGGAGGCTTGGGACAAGCCTGGCTGACCACATGGGTTCTCAGGCCCATCAGTCAGGGAGATGCCTCTGGAGGGAGTGGAGCCCCACACCTGCTCCGAGGGGCCGAGGGGAAAGGGCCAGCTCTCCCGGCTTGCTTCAACCTGGCCCCCAGTTGCGTGGGAGAAACTGGGGGGAAAACAAGATGGATGACAAGAGCCAGGGAACAGAGAAGTGTAACAGATGCAGGCAGACTCGGGCACCTGCGCTTGGAGGTGGCTGTGGCAGAGCACCGCCCCGCACACACAGCCGGACCCGCATCTGTCCACAAGCAGCTGCCTTGGCCCCCCGGCCGGGAGGGGCGGG
>NW_006159525.1:2769543-2808369 GCF_000334495.1 Tupaia belangeri chinensis
TGGCGGGGCCAGACCCCCGCCCCGCACACACAGCCGGCCCCGCATCTGTCCACAAGCAGCTGCTTGGCCTCCAGGCTAGGATGGCACGGAGATCCGATGACTAATTTTAATTGTGCATTTGGGTATGGCCCTGGGGTTTGAGTACAGTAGACGAGACATGCAAAATAAAGTAGGTTCACCTGGTTTTCCAGCTATTTAAAAGACTTGCCCAAAATAAAGCAGTTATAGAAAAATGTTTAAAATGTCGATTCACATACAGGACAGCTCACAGCTGAGGAATTCACGCCGCTGCCCCCAGCCCAGCCACTGGGGTCAGAGGGCTGGAGGAACTTTGTTTTTTTTGAGAGGTTTTTGCTATAGGGCGCGTACACTCGCCAGACAGACAGAGAGAGACAGAGAGACAGAAAGCGAGAAATCACCCCCCAGGTGGGGGGGCCACGCCACAATCCCTTCTCCTCCATTCTCCTCTCGGGATCTTGGGCACGCACGCACATGCGCCCGGCGTGAGTTTTAAGCCACCGAGTCTGGGACGTGAACCGTGGTCAACTACATGGGAGTCCAGCGACATAGCCATTACCCTAACTGCTGGTTCCAGGGCTGGAGGACTTTCTAGTGAAGCAGTTTTTCAAAGTACGAGTGTTTCGATCGGGAGCTGGTCAGACAGTGATGAGCTGGCAGACAACTGGTAGGCAGCATCTCTGCCCTCTCTTCCGAACTGGAACTCAGGGGCACTGCCCACTGGGGAAGCCAGACCAGGGGTAAATGCTCAGACAGGCAGGCGCTCAGGCTTGGTGAGAGGTGTGGCAGGGAAGCCCGGGGGGGGGGTGGGAGAACGCCATGAGGGGCTGCCGGTAAGAAAGGGATGGTCCGGAATCCTTCTAGTGGCAACGTGACTGTCCCAGTGGGGCCTGAAAAAGCCTAGTCACCGTACATTCTAACGCAGCCATTGTTCCCTAAAGCGAACCCCGCAGAAGGCCCTCCCAGTACTCGCCCCAGTGCATGCGCTGTCCTCACAGGGGAGCAGCAACACGGCCACCCACAGCCAGCACGTGGTCGGCACTGACAGGCCCAGCGCTGGCACAGGGATGGTGGGAAACCTTCCGGAGCCCTGCTCCAGGCCTGCACTTAATCTGTACAAGGACCCCCAGGTAGAAAGCATGACCGTTCACCCTGTACAGATGAGAAACTCCGGCTTGCAGAAGCAAACTTGGGGCAAGTGGTGGAGCAGGGTCTTGAACCAGGCACAGCTGCTGGCCGCCACGACACTGGGCCAGCGCACAGCCTCCCTCCACACACGCATGACAGCTATCCCATGGTATCAGCACCACAGAGCCCATTTATTTCTAATCACCCCAACGGCATTACCACAACCCGGAAAAAGTTCGAATGCACTGGGGTCTCTTCCAGTTAGACCCAAATGTAACTCAATTGGTTACACAGGTCTCATCAGATGTAGTTGATTCATTTTTCTCTCTCTTTTTTTAAGAGAGATTTTTTTGCTATAGGGCGCATGTGCTCACCAGAAAGAAAAAAAGCAAGAAATCACTCCCCGGGGGCGATGGCCACACTACAATCCCTTCTCCTCTCTTCTCCTCTCTCAGGATCCTGGGCACACACACACACATGCGCCCATCCGTGAGTTTCAGCCACCGGGTCCAGGACTCAAACTGCGATCGACTTTGTGGGAGTCCAGCGACCTAACCAATATGCCATCTGCTGGACCCTGATCCACTCGTTTCTCACTTAGGGCCTACATTTTCCTATACTGCTTGTCTTTTTATTTATAATTTTCAACTGGTTAGATGTAACTCTATGAGATTCTGTTCCTGGATGGAGAATATCTACCAGGTGCAAACCCTACCAAAAAGGTACCAGCTGGCACTTAGACCACGCTCACCACCTGCCTGTTCCGGGCCCTTTCTGGAGATGAGCACCTGCTCAACAGCAGAAAAGTGCCTTCCGATTGTTTCTTCAGTCTTTCAAACGAGAGAGTGTTGGGGCATGCAACTCTCTTTATAAACAGTATCTCCTTAAGACAAGTTTTCAGAAGTAGGATCACTGAGCTGGCGTGGGGAGAGAGCAGGCAGGAGCTGGGCAGAGAGACTGCAAGGAGCCCAAGAGCCCAGACCCTCCCTCACAGACCCTGACACCCCAGCCCTCCAAGTCTGTCCCTCACCTGCAGATGAGGGGGATACAGCAGAAACTACCCCACAGTGTGGCCGTGAGTACTGAAGACAGTAGAGAGGGCAAAAGCCGTGTGGGCACAGAAAGTGGGCCGAGTATGTCTCCAAGGAGTCTAGTCGGCACTGGCTCCTGACTGGGATCCCCATTTTGATCAGTTATGTTCATATCCATCACTCACTCTGAAACCCTGACTGACAGAAGCTATGACTAGTTTACACCCACAACCGAGGAAAAGGCCTGAAAGCTCATGAACCTGGGATCCATCTGAACCACTGCGCCTCTCCTGTGTGTGGGGGGCTAGCTAGAATTCCACACGGGCACTCGGGCAGCCATCGCACATTTTAGAAACCATGAGCAGGCAGGGTGAAAACCTCCCTCTCCACCATAAAGTCAGAACTGCAGGTGGACGTCCCGCCAGAGCAGGCACGGGCACCCGACCCGCACTGCGGCACAGAGGTGCACGGGCAGCATGAGAAGCGCACACCGCCGTTCTGCACGGACAAGCTGGTGGGGACCACGGCTCAGCTTTTGCGTTTCTTTCTTACAGGCCACTATGTCCAAGATGCCTGTGTGTTCGGACCAGGAGACCTGCCCTGGATCATCCAGTCACCTTCGTTGTTTGCCAGCAAATTTGAGCCCTCCGCAGAGCCCCTGGTGGTCCTGTGCTTAGAGAGGTGGCACAGACTTAGAGTCCTGGGGCAGGCAGAAGTTCCCACAGAACCCCACTGGCACTTCCGACAGCAAAGCCATTTTAACATGAGCTGAACTGCTAGGGAGTGCTCACGTTCCTCACCATGCCCTCTGCTTCCCTGACCTGAAACACGGGCACAGGCAATCAGACAGGAAGAAAAATGACTCCTTGGTACACATTAGCCCTAAAATGAGCTGAGAAACAAGCCACCGACAAACCATTATTATCAATTATATGCCCTTATTACAGCTTTGGGGGAAAAAATGGAGAAAAAACTCAAGGTACCAGGAAGACCAACTGCTTAGGTACAAACGTGCTGTAGACCCACCTTTCCAAGCACTGAGAGCCCAGTTCCCGCAGGAGTAAGAATACCGCACGCTACAACAACGTTTTGAAGGCCTGGCTACTTCAGCATAGGAGATGCCAATAAAAGACTAACCCCCTGGGCTGCCCCCGTAGTGCAGGAGTTGAGTCCTATGCAGAGGGAGCTGGATCTCATAGTTGACTGTGTCCAAATCCTGGTTCTAGAGGCTTGAAACACACATTAGGTGTGTGGGTGTGTGCCCCCGAATTCTGATGAGATGAATGCTCCACCTGGGGCTGCTCTCTGTCTCTGTCTGTCTCTCTGTCTCTCTCTCTTAAGTGAGTACATGTGCACACCTGGGAAGGAACAAAAACAAAACAAACCTCCATGTCCAGCCCCGCAGTGTGGTGCTTAGCACTGCACAGAGGAAGGTGGAATCCACGTGGCAAACCAGGGTTTAAGTCCCAGCCGGCAGTCTTGAAAACACGCCTGGCATGGACATGTGCCCAGGGTCCCGTCCGGACGGACAACTAGAGGACAAGGACTAAGGCGTGACGGGGCCTGCTGGGGCGCGCCCACGCTCTCACTGTCGCTCGTGTGCACCCTCTGGAGTTTAAAAGATAAGAAGAACAAACTCCCACTGAAAATGAAAAGATGCTCATCAGGAGCAATCCTGGCTGGCTGAGAATAAGGAAAAGTCATTCTGGCAATCCAGAAAGAGCGGAGCCCATTTCTTTGGGTGAGATAAAATGAACCTGGAAGGGAAAACACAGTGTCCTCAGGAGCTGCCCTGAGAGCCGGCAGTTCTGTGCTGTCCCTCGCGCCCTGTCCCTCACCTAGCTGCACATCACTAGCCGCACCTCAGGGACTGCCGGGCGCGGGAAATGCGGCGAGTGGGACCAGGAACTGAAGCTCAATTTGAATTTAGTTTTACAGTTCTGGCCTGGGGCTGCCACGAGCAGCAGCACAGGTCCCAGCTTGGGTGGTCTAGGACCAGGTCTCCTCCCTTCGTGTCCAGGATGGTTACTGTTGAGAACTTCACAGATCCTCTCTCTAAGGGAGTTCAGCACATCATCTGAGACTGAGGTGTACAACTATTAAATAGCACAAGTGAAGGGAAAGGAAAAGCAGGAACTGCAGGAGAGGAATCTAAGCAAATGAACATGTAATTCAAAGGCGAAGTATAACCGACTCAGTAACCTGAAGCTTCCCAACACGAAATAGAACCAAGTCCGCTGACGGTCAGTGATGCGGCACCAGTAAGTGCGAGGCAGGATGGCAGGACGGCAGGAGAGGAGCCTCTGAAGGCAGACAGCACAAACCAGGGTGAAGCGAGCCACAGGACATCCAAATCCGTCTGTAAGAAACATCCCTTCCCTTAGATACGTAGTTCCAAGGAGAGCACCCCATGAAAATGTCAGACATCAGAGAGAAGAATGCCACTGTCCTGGGACCGCATGGCTGGCTTTCCTGCACGTGCTTGCGGGCAAGCACCACGCTCCCCCAGGCCCAAACCCCTGCACCCTGCCTGTCCAGAAAGCTCAGATTTAGTGCAATTATTCCTCTTTTTCTTGTAACAGTTCACTACGAATGAGTGTAAACCCCCCTCAAAAAAAAAAAAAAAGCTTCCATCTTCCAAGGTACCTGAAACGCAGCCTGTCTTCACTTCCCTGGAGCGGGGCCAGACACTATGAGGAGGGGCCACACAGCTGTCCCTGCCCACAGGCTGCTGCCAGGCCCGAGTGTGCCAAGTGTCACTGAGTGTTACGTCCCTCTTTTTTCAGATGGGGAAACTGAGGCTCAGGCAGTCAACAGAACCTCCTGCCCAGGCCCTACAGGTAGCACCTTCCCCCTTACAAAGAAGCGCGAACCCAAACACACACCTGACCCCCACATGTTCAGCACCATGAGGGAAGGGTCCTGAACAAACCATCTCGGTGACAGCACCATCACATTAAAATAATAAAAGCACCCTGGGGCCAGCGGGTGGCATGGTACTTAAAGCAGTCTGAGTCCCAGACCTGGTGGCATAAAAGACATGCTGGGTGCATGTACCAGGCGCACGTACCTGTGTGCCCAAAGTCCCGAGGGGAGACAGAAGGGCCTGCGGTGTGGTCACCGCCCCCATCTCTGGTGAACACACACACCCTATAGCAAAAAGAAAAGTCCTCCAAAGACACACTGGAATGCAGCAGCCCCGGGATTTGGGCTTTAGCGGAGTGTGGGGAGCGAGGGAGGGGAGGCCGTGGCCAGGAGGACCGGGGGTGGGGCGGCACTGCCAGTGAGTGTTAGGGCAGACACAAGCAGATGCTCTCTCTAGCCTGAATCAGACTCGGTGTGTATTTGTGACATAAAATAGCATTAGCTCACATGCTGGGACTGTGCAGACACTGCCGAGGTCACCCACGGTACAGGGGACCCTGAGATCACACCTCGAGCTCTCTGGGAGCAGAATGCCTCTGCTCACTCTGCTAGACTTTCCTTTACCCAAGCTGACGGCCACTGGTGCTGTGCATTACGCAGCTCGCTGAGGCTTCACAGACCACAAAGGCAGCAGAAGCTTTAACAGCCTGGGGGCCAAAGCCTGGGTCAGAACCAGCTGGCTGCTCTGAAGACAGGCCCTTCTCTACCGTCAATGGTCACCTCTCCTGAAAGAATATTAAAATAAAAACAGCACCTGACTTTAAAACACTGACACCCCTCATTCATCTACCTGCAAAGCCTGAAGGGAGGGAGCCAGAAAGCTAGCAAGTTGGATGCGACTGCTGCCCTCGGACCGTGTGGGCGCTTCTCACATCCCACTGGGCAGATGAAGCACCTGGAGACCTTGTTAAAATGCAGGTCTATTTCACAGGTCTGGGTGGGGCCTGGAAATCTGCACTTCTTAAAAAATAAACAAAGTGTCTGGGGCGATGTCCCTACTGCAGGTCCTGGGTCATGTTTTGAGTAATAAGCTCATCATTTCTGTTGCAACCTGTAATTACTCCCGTGTTTTTCTTATTACAAGGAGCAAAGAGCACAATGGGGAATACAATTAATTTTTTGGCTAGTGATTTGTTTATAGGAAAAACAAAAAAACCTAGCAACTACCTCTCTTTGGACCCTGTTCAGGAAATCAAGTGTGTATGCCGTCGTTCAGAACACGGAACCAGAGCTGTTTCACACCCTCAAGTCTCTTCTAGTGAACTGAAAAACTGGACATGGTGAACTCCTGGCTGAAGAGCAGAGAAGGTGCATGCCCCAAATACCACAGAGGTTACTGATACAGTCTCACGGCACAGGGTTCCCTACATTTCCACCGTTAGCTAAGTTCTAGCTAGCTAACGTCTGAAACTGCACTCACTTCTTTTCTGAAACTACACCACCACTCCTGCTTTGGTCTGGCAGAGACGGCTTGAGCTCCCCTCTTCTTTCTGGGCATCCTGCTAGCCGGCACGTCCCAGGCTCCCCTGCATGTAGGCATGGCCATGTAGCTGAGTTCTGACCAATGGCGTGGGCAGAACTGAAGTACCCCACCCAGACCTGGGCCACACAAACCTCCTACCAGAGGAGCTCTCCGCTCTCTTCCCACCATTTAACTGAACGGCGAGTGCCCCAAGCCAGAGTCAGGCGACAGCAGGACCCTTGTATCTTGGAGGTACCCTTGGAGGAAAGCTACTCAACCCAACTTTTACTGAATGACCCCCCCAGTACTTTGGGGTTGTTTTTCATAGCAGTTAGCCAACACTGATCCACATACTTAGTAATACTACACTTAAGAAACAACCCACTCCTGTCCCAAACAATCTCAGATATCCACAGTTCACTCTACTTTTTCTTCCTTTTGTTGTTGTTGTTTTTTTGTTTTGTTTTGTTTTGTTTTTTCAAGAGATTTTTGTTCTTGGGCACATGTGCTTGCTAGAGACAGAAAGCAAAATACCCCTAGGGAGGATGGCCACGCCGTTATCCATTTTCCTCCATTCTCCTCTTTAGGCCTGCACGCACATACACCCAGTGGGAATTTTAGGCTGCCAGGTCCAGGACTCAACTGCAGTCCACTACTTGGGAGTCTAGTGACATAAGCATCATCCCATCTGCTGGTCCTGTCCTTTCTACTTTTAACGTCTCCAAGTGTTTCTATTTCTGCCACGCAGTGCAGGCATTTGGGATACACTGAATGGGGACATACAGTGTGTGTGTGTGTGTGTGTGTGTGTGTGTGTGTGTGTTAAGGATTATTTTATTTATTATTATTTAACTTGACCAGAGAGAGAGAGAGGGAAAAGGAGAAAGCAAGTCACCAGGTCTGGGACTCAAACTGCAGTCAGCTATGTGTGAGTTCAGTACCCTAACCACCATGCCACCTGCTGGTCCCCAGTGCTTGTCTTTCACTGTCTAGTTTATTTCTCTTAGAAACTGGAGGTTAAGGTTTGGTACTTTGGTCCAGTGGTTAAGGAAGTCAGACCCCACATGACTGATCATGGTTCAAATCCCAGCCCTGGCAGCTTGGAGAAAAAACATGCCAGGCACGTGTCCATGTGTGCCTAAAATCCTCATGGGATGGAGAAAAAGAACAGAAAATGTGGGAGGGGGTTACTCTCCCCCTCTGTCTCTCTCTGGAAGAGTACATATGCCCTCTGGCAAAAAGGGAAATTAGAAAAATAGAAAATGGAGTTAGATTCCTGATAACAGTATATGGATCTATCATTTAACTTACTTCCTCATTTAAAAGTCTAAGTTTAGAATTTCAGATCAGGACCAGCAGTTGGCGTAATGGCTATGTCGCTGGACTTGCATGTAATTGACTGTGGTTCGATTCCCAGACCTTGCAGCTAATTAGAAAAATAGAAAATGGAGTTAGATTCCTGATAACAGTATATGGATCTATCATTTAACTTACTTCCTCATTTAAAAGTCTAAGTTTAGAATTTCAGATCAGGACCAGCAGTTGGCGTAATGGCTATGTCGCTGGACTTGCATGTAATTGACTGTGGTTCGATTCCCAGACCTGGCAGCTTAAACTCAAGCAGACACATGTGCATGCATGCCCAAGATCCTGAGAGGAGAAGAGGAGAAGGAACTGTGGCATGGCCACAACCCCTGGGGAGTGATCTCTTGCATTCTGTCTCTCTGTCTTTCTTTCTTGCTAGCACACGTGCCCTACAGCAAAAAGCTCTGTAAAAAAGAACTCCGGGTCTAATGGGAAGCACCTGCGCGTTCACAGTAATCCCTTCATTCCATGTACTCAATCCCAAGGCCCAGAGAGGTGAAGGGACTCTCTCAAGGCAGAGCTGGCGTGCGAGGTGCAAGGTGGCACCAAGGAGCGGGGCCTCTCCCGCGGGTGTAGGAATGAACGGCTGGTCTCCCACCGCCCCTGCTCTAGTTTCCAACTGTGCAGTATTACGGGTTGAATCAACTGTGTTTCCCCAAAGTTCCTACACTGAAGTTTCAATCCCTGCTTCCTCCAAATGCGATCTCACCGGGAGACAGGGTTGCTGCGGATGTAGTTAGCTACGATGAGGCCTGAGAGTGGGTGCCAGGCCAGCATGACTGTGTCTGAAGGGAAGCTGGGACTCAGAGAGACATGGTGGGGTGGAGGGAGTGGGGGAAGAAGGCCAGAGCCAAGCCAAGAGAAGGCGTGGGATGGACCCTTCTTCACAGCCCTCAGAACCAGCCCTGCTGTCACCTTAGCTTTGGACTTGTCGTCTCCAGACCGGGACAACGCTGGTGGAGCATGCCCGGCTGTGGCCCTCGTCTCAGCAGCCCCGCAAACTCACACACGGGGCACTCACCCGGCCACGTGGGGCAGCTTCCGCGTCTGTCCCAGACGTGAAGGGCACTTACCATCTTGTCCTTCTGCAACTGCTTCGTTTTTAAGGACATTTTCTCCCTAAGGTCCTCCTGAATTGGCCCGTGTCCTACCTTCACTGCGGGAGGTTTCAGCAGCCACCCAGCCTCTGTGAGGAAACGGGAAGCGCTGGGTTCTCGCCATGCCCTGGCCTCCACTTCCCCTGTGCAATCTGAGAGCCAGGATCCCCTTTCCTCCTGCTTGCTTCCCTTCTTTTGAAGTGCTCAAGGTACACATAACGACAGTTCCCTAGCTTTCAGTTAAATCCCCCAGCCACCCACAGCGTGACCTCAGAGTTCCCCTGCAGTGCTGTATTTCCATAGAGCCAACTTCCCTGTGAGGCCCTGGGCAGACGGCGCTGCTGCGCACACACGGTGGCGTGGTTCGAACACTGACGTTCCGGGCTGGCTGGGGCCGGGGCCGAGGGACAGCAGCCCCACACATCCGTACCAAGGAAAGGGTAAAGCTGGACTGCTTCAGCTTGGCACGCCTCTCCCCAAAGCTGGTTGCCACAAGAATCATTCCGGGCACTTCTCAAAACTAGAAATCCAGGCACGTCTACAGCCACCCTGAAGGTCTCATTCAGGAGGTCTGATTCTCAAACACAGCCCGTGTGGGGGAACCTCGGGCATAGGCCACCTGGCTTCTGTCCTCAGCTGCAGCTCCATTCCCCACCTTCTCAATGGAGCCTCAGGGGGGCTGCTGAGCGACGTACAGATGTGCCCCCCTGCACCGTCACTGCAGCACGCACGTCTGACATGGAGACACACGGAGCTCCTCTCCCACCGGCAGGAGTCCCTCTCCCTCACAGGGCTGCTCTGCTCGGCTCCTCCCCCACCTGCTGCCCCACGCTTGCTCCTGCCAGCCTTCTCTCTGCACCCCGCACAGGTCTCTCCTGCCAGCTCCCTGCCGCTCCAACTGGCCTGCCCTGCAGCCTTGACTCAGGCTTCACAGCCCCTGTCTGACAGACATCTCCAGTCGCTCTCCCTGCTCCCGTCCCCACGTCCCCACCCCAGTGGTCCTGATAGGCCCCGCCTCGCAGCTGCACCCTCTCTCCTCCTGCTCCCCACCGCCCCACACCACGCAGCCCTGCACCACGCATACCCTGCACCACGCATACCACTGCTTCCCAGTTTTATAGACCTCCCTTCCGGTACCTAGGCTGTTGGTATCTTAGCATTTTTCTATAAATCTGCCCACTCTTTCTACTTAAATTTAACAGTTAACTTTATATTCATACCACAAGTATCAAAACAGTCCCCTCTGCCAGAAATACAAAGTAACCATTTAACCTTCAGAGAATACAAGAGTCTGGTTCCATCTTGCCAAAGCTCTGGGCTTAGGTCTGTGTTCTGTGTCTCTTTCTTTCTCTAGGTGGTGAATGAATGCCAAGGCACATATTAATAATATACTAGGAGTGGGGCCAGCAGGTGGCATAGTGGTTAAGCTGCTGTATCCCATGTAGTCAACCATGGTTCAAACATCGGACCCTGCGGCTTGAAACTCACACGAGGTGTGTGTGCATGTGTCCAAAATCCCGAGAAGAATGGAGGAGAAGGGACTGTGACATGGCTATCACCCCTAGGGGTGATGTCTGACTTTCTGTCTGTCTCTACAGTAGCACATGCGCCCTTTAACAAAACACTCTCTCAAAAAAATACTAGGACCAAACGAAGACGTTCTCCTCAAAGCACACAGAGGAGACGACGTCCTGTGAATGGATAGTTAACGTCCTCTGACCGGGCAAGGACCCTTGTGAATCTCACTCACGATGAAATCCCAGCAAACGCCGCCCAGGACAGGAACTGCTCAATGAGAGCTGCTGACGGCAAGAGTAACTCACGACAGGGAGAAAGCACCCGGCGGGGGTGGGGGAGTGCGATGATGTCCAGGCCGAGGTGAGATACGGGAGCTCTTGGCACCCATGACACTACAGTAACGCCAGGCTTTCCCTGGGCCAGAGCGGCCCGGACATGACACTCTGGGCTGCGGTGGCAGCTCTGTGGGGCGAGGACGACTGACCTGCAAGACTGAGCCGTGAGCCGTGAGCCGTGAGCCGTGAGCTAGCTGCAGGGAGCTCTCTATCCAGTCACCGGCTCACCCGGTGAGCACTTACCGAGAGCCTGGATGTGCCCAAAGACAACAACGTGGGAAAGCTGAACAAGCCTCCTTCCCTGCCCTCGAAAGCCCACAGCCCAGTGGGGAAACAGATTCGTAAATACACTCTTACATTCTGATGACAGACGAGAGAGAACAGGAGGTTTAGCAGTAAGGATGCAGAGGAAGTGAGATCCCTGAACTAAGACTCGGGAGAGAGGGCCCTCCAGGCTGGAGGTCGGGGGAGGGACCCAGCACGAAGACAGAGGCGCATGCACCAGCAGTTCACTGTGGCCCGGCCTGGCAGGCAGACAGCAGCCAGGTGTCAAGAGGCTGGCTGAGTTTATACTCGCAGCAATGGAGAGCTAAGGGAGGGTTTCCAGCAGAGAGGCAGCTTGTCAGACTTGTGTTTCAGAAAGAGCTTCAGGATATTTAACTGACAGAAGCTGGGACCCTAAGCAGGTTTCCTCAGCTACCAAGGAAGAATAAACAGTGTATGTTAAGAACTCACGGTGTGACAAACTTCTGCTTTTATCTCTTTCAAGGCTCGTTCAGAAAACACACACCCACAGCACCGAAGGAAGCAGAACCTGGGGAAAGAATCCAATGTGAAGGACAACATCAACAAAGGCTTAAAAAACGATCGTGCATGTTACCAATTAACATGTTCAGCTTACGCAAAGGCCCAGAAGAACAGGAAATAAAAAGTTACGCTTAATTCCATTTTTAAATATTATGTTCACAATAATTTTTAACAAGTTATTAAAACTAAAACCACAAGCATAAAAAATCTAAAGACAAATAAGAATTCAGGAAGAACACACTTAAAATACATATGTTATTTGGGGCTTACTGTGGGAATGTTCAAAGGGGTCTTAAAAAGCAGTAGCAGAGACCAGCAGTTGGCGTAATGGCTATGTCACTGGACTCCCATGTGGTCGACCATGGTTCAAGTGCCGGACCCGGTGGCTTAGACTCATGCTGAGCACGTGTGCGTGCGTGCCCAGGATCCCAAGAGGAGAATGGAGGAGAATGGATTGTGGCCATCCCCCTAGGGGGTAATTCTCACTTTCTTTCTCTCTGTCTCACACATGTGCCCTATACCAAAACTTCCCCCAAAAGGTGGCGGTGGCGGTGGTGTGTGTGTGTGTGTGGGGGGGCAGGTGTAGCAAACAAAGGGACCAGCAGATGGCACAATGTTTGTCACTAGACTCCCACATGGCTGACCGTGGTGCATGTCCTGGGCCTGGAAGCTTGAAACTCACGCTGGGTGAATGTGCCCAAAATTCTGAGAAGAGAATGGAGCATGAGAGATTGCAGCGTGGCCATCCTCCCTGGGGGGTGATTTCTCGCTTTCTGTCTCTCTGTCTGTCTGGCGAGTGCATGTGTCCTATAGCAAAAAATATCTCTCTTTAAAGAAAAAGTAGCAGTAAACATAATAGAAAAATGGGCAAAGGGCATTGGCATTCAGTTCACAAGAAAAAATATAAAGGCCAAAACACATAATAAGATTGTCAACCTCAAGGCTAAAGAAATACCTCCCAAAACTATGACATAATTTTTTACCTTTCAGGCCATAAATAGAAAGACTGAAGGTATCCAGCTGGGGACTGTATGAGGGCAGAGGCTCATTTGTGAGTACAAGATGACATGACACGTTAGGAGCATAACTTGACAATATGAAGTAAAGTATCCCTTTTTTCAGTTTTGCCATAGAGCATGCACACTTGTCAGAGAGAGACAGAGAGAGACAGAGAGGGAAAGTGAGAAATCACCCCCGGGGGGGATGGACAAGCCGCAATCCTCCTCCTCCAGCCTCCTCTCAGGATTTTGGGCACGCACGCACACATGCCCAGTATGATTTTCAAACTGCCAGGTCTGAGACTCGAATTACAAAGACATCTATGTGAGATCCAGCTGCCTTAACTCCATGCCACCTGCTGGCCACTAAAGTAACACTTTAAAGAATTTCTCCTGGGACCAGCAGATGGCGTAATGGCTTCGTCGCTGGACTCCCAAGTAGTCGATCACAGTTGAGTCCCAATCCTGGTGGCTTAAACTCACACTCGGTATGTGCATGCATGCCCAAGATCCCGAGAGGAGAATGGAGAAGGGATTGCACCCCTAGGGGGTAATTTCTTGCTTTCTTTCTGTCTCTCTCGTCTTTCTGGCGAGTACACGTGCCCTATAGCAAAAACCTCTTAAAAAAAAAAGAAAAAGAAATAATTTCCCCTATACAGGGGACCAGCAGGGGTGGTGGTGGTTAAGGAGCTGGACATTCCCACATGGTCAACCACGGTTCAAGTCCCAGACCCAGTGGCTTGCTTTCCCAATTTCTCTCTCTGTGTCTCTGTAGTCAAATTAAAAAATAAATGAATGAATAAATAAAATAAATAATTCTTTAAAAATAAAGAACTTCTCCTATATGGCTAACTCTGTAGCCTCGTGGTTAAGGGAACTAGATCCTCACATGGCTGACCATGGTTCAAATCTCAGTCCTGATGGCTTGAAAAACACACTGGGCACAGGAGCACGCATGACCAAAATCCTGATGGGACGGAGAAATGGAGAATGAACTGTAGTAGAAACACACTAAGGGTGCTTTCTCCCTCTCCACCCCGACGCTGTCTCTCCTGGCAAGTACATGTACCTTCTGGCAATTAAAAAAAAAAAAAAAGGAATTTCTCCTATTAAAAACACGCCCACAAGTGTACACATGCACAAACGTGTACTTATGAAATTGTGTACTACAGCTCTGGAACAAGAAAAAGCAGGAAACCACTCAAATGTTCCATCCAGAGGGGAGTGGTTAAAAAAACTATGACCACCATAGAGGTATTGAAAGGAACAGGGTAAATCTGTATTCAAGGTCATGAAGACATGTTAAATTGGATGGTGAGGGAGACAAAAAGAGGTTACAAACTATGTATACTATAACCCCATGACTGTTCGGTAAGACTGCATGTCTACTCTGTATCTATCCGCAGAGGTGAGGGGAAGCATGGATGCAGGGTGTGGTGTGGCGGGGGAGACTGGACATACCAAGTAACCCATCATGCTATCACTAGAGGCTAGACTTGGGGGAGAGGGACAGAAAGAACTTTCACATTTTACTTTATATATTCTTCAAAAGATGCCACCCACAGAAATCCCCTCTTATTACCCAGGGATCATGACGGGTGCACACTGCCCCAACAAAACCCCAAGTAGTAACACTGCACTAAGGTCATTAAAATGTTGTTTAGGGTGGAAAACATCTATTTTATGGATGGTTACTGATTATTAAGAAATTATTTTTGGGGGCCGTCAGGTGGCGTGGTGGTTAAGAGTGCTGCACTCCCACAAGGCCGACTGTGGTTTGAGTCCTGGATCTGGCAGCTTGCTTTCTCTCTCTCTCTCACTCTGTCCCTCTCTGGTCAAATTAAAATAAATAAAATTAAATAAAATAATTCTTAAAAAAAAGAAATTATTTTTCTGTAAACAAAGGTCTATGCTTTTATTCCACTAGTAACATTTACTTCTATTTTCTGTATATTTAAATCTTTACTATATCAACCTTATTAAATGTACAAACTAATCCAAAAAATCAGTTTATGAGCGTGGAGACTGTACTGACCACAGCAGGACAAAGCCCAAATAGGCAAAGTGCAATAAATTGGGTACAAGTAAAAGGAGAAGAGTCTGACCTAAAAATGGGCAGGAGAAAACTAGAAGCCGCAACCGGAGCCACAGGCTAAAGGTAAGTTACTCAAGACCCATCGGGGAGTGTTTCTGCCTACTTCCTCCTTTGGGGTGAACACGGCGTTTTTACAAAGAAGTAGGAAGTCTGACACGAAGGTCATGCCCTGTGATTCTGGTCATCGATAGCGTCCAGAAGAGGTGAAGTCACTGAGACGGAGGGCAGGCAGGCGGTGGCCGAGGGTGACGGCCGGGGTGGGAGGAAATGCTGACTGGGCAGAGGTTTTCTTCAGGGAGACAGAAACGCTTAGCAACCGGACAGAGGTGGTGACTGCACGACATCATGAAGATACTAAATGCCCTGAAATGCACACCTCAAAACGGTCAATAACTTTACATAATGTGACTTTCACCTCAATATACTGATATATACACATGTAAGTATTGAAAAATACAAAAATAAGTGTGAAAAGGTTCAGTGAAAGAACTTAGTTCACTGGAATACTTACTGCTTGATCCCAATGATGGAGTTTAAGAGACAGCCCTAAATGGTTTAAATTCAGATTATCTGAAAGAGTATACTCTTTTCATTATTTTTGTTATAGAGTACATGCACTTGCTAAAAGACAGAGACAGAGAGAGTGAGCCAGCGAGAAATCACCCACCAGAGGTAATGGCCAGCTGCAATCCCTTCTCCTCTCAGGATTCTCGGTATGCCCAGCATGAGTTTTAAGCGCCAGGTCTGGGACTCAAACTGCAGTCAACTATGTGGGAGTCCAACAATGTAACCGTTGCACCATCTGCTGGTCCCAAAGAGCATACTCTTTTGAAACACAGAAGTCCCTGGCTTAGATGTTACTTCTCTCCCAATCCATGAAGCTCCAGGTAATTCCATTTTGGAGAAAGGCAGCAAGGCTGTCTGGTGTAGTCGGCCACACACAGCATGCTGCCTGGCATGTGAGAGGCCACTGGGAGCACGTTACCTAGACGTGCACAGATGTGACAGGACACTCAAGATGAAAGATGGCTGCTTAGAGCACAGCAATTTTTTTTTTTCCCTTGAGATGCTTTCCTCCCTTTCCTGAATGAAAGTAGTACAATGTATTTCACTTTTACATGTCAGGTGGAAGATTCTAGAGGATGTCTAAGCGACCAGCTGTTAAAGATACTTCTAAATGGTGGGGAAAGGGCTTAATGCTTTTGCACAGTGAGGCATGCAACAGACAGCACCTAAAAAGTTATGTTGTGTTTTTTAAAAATAAAATAGAAGTGACTTATATTTGCTGCACACATTTCAACCCTGAGACTACTGGTGGTCTAGCCAAGAACTTGTTAGCTACAATTTCAAAGCTGAGTTTTCATTTTCAGCTGGGCCTTGAGCCAACTGATAAAGCACCCATGGGAAACGCTGGGTGCCACTGCACCGATATTAGCAGTTACAAGGAGACGGGACGTCTGGTGAAAAACACTTGCACTGTCTTTCTGTCCCACAGGAGATGATGCTCAAATAACCAAACTCAGGTATCATAAGCATCACATGAGGAAACCCAAAGCAAAGCAGGTTCTAGCAATCCCACTGCTTTAGGTTTCCTGCCTGGAGAACAGAGGGCCAGAGACAGCAAAGCTGAGTGGACTCGCAAGTCCTGGTAGAAAGAGAAATGGCTGATGGGGATGAACGCAATCATCCCTGGGCCCCAGTCCCCACAGCCTACCCCGACCCAAGGATTCCATAAAGAACACCGTGTGGCCGCTGGGCTGCAGCACAACCCCAGCGAGCCCAGGCCCGCCTCGCCAGGCCCCCGTGACTGACCTGTGCCGGCCATTCATCTCCAGGCCCACCACGGGGCAGATGAAGCGTGCCCGCTGGAGGTCATCATGCTTGTCACCTTTCGTGTTTCCTTTATCCCCTTCCCAGGCGGGATTGTCAGAAAGCTTCAGTTCTGTCACATTCTGGGGAATACCATGAAAATGTGAGAACTTGTTAGATAAATGAGTCGTTAGCCCTAACAACCAGGTACATGGGCAGAGAAACTGGCGTTCTCTGAAAAACCCACAGTCGCATGGAATATCTTACCTGAAAAATTCAATTATCACTAAAATTAATTTATATAATTCTATATGTAAAATACACTCAACATTCAATTTCCCATCCAAATCCTTCCTTCTTACTTTTCTTTTCATGAAGAAACACACACATAAAATTAAATCATAAACTCTACAGAAAACAAGATTTTAAAAATTCACCAACTAGGGACCAGCAGATGGCATGTTGGTTATGTCCCTGGACTCCCATGTAGTCCACTGTGGTTCGAGTCCTGGACCTGGCGGCTTAAAACTCACACTAGGCACGTGTGAGTGTGTGCTCAAAATCCCAAGAGGAGAATGGAGGAGAAGGAATTGTGGCATAGCCATGCCCCCGGGGGGTGATTTCTTACTTTTTGTCTCTGTCTCTTGCGCAAGCACACATGCCCTATAGTAAAAAATCTTTTTTTTTTTTTAAATTAAAAACAATAAAAATTTTTTTAAAAATTTACCAGCTAGTGGGGGCGGCAGATAGTGTAGTGGTTAAGGTACTGAACTCCAACATGGCTGACCATGGTTCAAGTGACAGACCTGAAAGAGGATTGAAACTCATGCCAGGTGCATGTGCATGCATGTGTGCTCAAAATCCCAGGAGGAGAAGGGACTGTGGTGTGGCCGTCCCCGCCAGGGGGTGTTTTCTCACTTTCTCTTTCTGTCTCTCTGGTGAGTGCATGCGCTCTATAGCAAAAATCTCTCTTAAAAAAAAATTAAAAATCCACCAACTAACAAGTAAATTAGCTATGTAACTGCTACTTTACAAATATTCTATAAATATTTTGTTATTTAAAGAAAAGTAACCTCTCTCATCAAAAATCACTCGACTAGGAGAAAGCTTTGCTTTAGTCCCACCCAGGGAGGTGCGACCTCCCTGCTGACCCTGCTGAGGCGGTTCCCCATCTTTACACAGCAGAACAGAGTCAGAGCTGCAAAGCCTTGGCCTGGCAAGTCATGGGCAGAAGATACTATCATGTTCCAAGGCACAGCTACTCAGATTTTCAAGACTTCAACTTCACAAAGGCTTTGATTTAACACCTCTGTTTTTGCATTTGAAGCAGAGAGAGAGGGAAGAGAGGGAGGAAAGGGCCAGAAAAGGAAAGAAGGAAAGTAAGCCATCAGGTCTGAGACATGAACCATGGTCGGCCATGTGGGAGTCCAGTGCTCTTAACCACCACGCCACCTGCCGGCTCCCCTTTCCTTTGTTCTTTAGTGTTCCATCATCTTAGTGTTGGATGTTTCTAACTTATTTTTTGTTAAAAGTTCAACGCCATAAAACTGGATATTATATGTGTGTTTTAAGTATAGAATTATATGAATTAATTTCAATGATGACTGATTTTTTTTTGGTAAGATAATCTATGCGTCTATGGGTTTTTCAGGACTGAATTATCTTTAGTAAAAGGTAACTAAGATCAGAACAATCATTTCTATAGAACACTATTAACTAGTTGTTCTTCGGGATTATTAAAATACCTGAAATGAACATACCCAGTAATCATTTTAAGAATTCAAACAAAAAGCCTAATAACAAAAAACAAACAAAAAGTTAAAAAAAACCTCTCCAAACCTAAACTGGAAGTCGCGGGATGTGGTCGTGGCCCAAGTCCCCACGAACCTGCCTTGTGGCGTGAAGCGAGCCACTTGCAGTAAGGTGAAGGGCTGGGCCTGACGGTCCTGAAATTCCTCGCTATCTTTCTGATTTTTTTCTGCTGGCCATATTTTAAAGATCTTGTCCTCTTCACAAACCAAAAATTTGTTTTCTACTTTTATGTGAAAACTGTACCAATGAACTTCTAATCTGTAGGAGGTGCCCACAATGATGTAACAGCGATCTCCCTATGACATCTCTAACTGTGGGGGTCTTCCAGATCCGAAATTCAAGTAGCTGCGTCTAACCTACAACAACAAAGCCCCCAACGCTTACTCAGCACACTACGGCTTTTCAAAGCACATTCGCACACACAGACATGGCAAGCACACAAAAAGTCCTGGCTTAAGAGTTACGTGACCTCATGTGAATTCTGTAAGATAAAACGTACCCGCTGAGGTCGCGGGAGCCCTTCAGAATCACATCTTACCTTAATGCTTTTGATGTGAGATGCTGCCTTCCCAAGAGCCTTTTCGGCAGATTTGTCCAACAGAAACTCAATGATGGCATCTTTGTTATAAAGTCTGCAAAAACAGGATCAGTCAAAATCTGAGGGCAACAACAACCTCGGATAGCTGGAGGAGGAAGAACAAACTGAGCACAACCCAAGCCCGTCTACACTTGGTAACAGACATGGCCTGCACTACTAAGGAGTAAATTTAACTCTTTCAATGATTTCCAGAGCGCACAGAGAAACCGGTTTAAATCGAAGGTGGCAAACTGGCAGTGTGAGATCTGAACAGGGATTCTGAAATTTGGGAAATGTAACGTAAAAGTATATATTTTCAACATCCCTTGAAAAATAAAAATCAAAGATCTGGAATTGCCAGACCCACATTCTTGGCTGAAAGAACTGGCTGGGACGGAGCAGCAGCATCCCCAGGACATAGAACACCATCTCCAGGGTGCCCACCCAAGTTCCCCACGGGCTTCTTCGTGCATGTATGTGTGTAACTCAGCTCCTGCTAGCCTGCGTCTGCAAACCAGGAATTAAATAAACCAAATCGTAGGAAAGGGGAAAATCATGTTCGGAGATACACAATGGCAACATACGCCTCACAAATTTACTTGGGATAATTCATAAATGATGTACCAAGAACTACGATTACACTTTAAAATTCTCTCCGGCATCATTCAGGGAACTCGTCTTGGTTAAGTAAAGGCACCTTACCTGCCAAGTTCACAGGCAACTATGGGTCGTCTTAGTACCTCTTGACTTAGAGTGCAATAGTTCCACTGGGCCACCAGTTCAGCATCCTTGTCAACCTAATGAAAAGCAAACAAAAAAATCCTTCTCATCAATTTTCACCTCTTAAAGATGCGTGGTCCACAGTACTATGGACACACACACACAGAAACAACATCCCCGATGGGGCTCTGACTCTGTGATCCACTCCCCGTCTCATCAGACCCAGATCAAAGGCGCACATGGGCCTGGCATACACGGGGAGTCTCCAGACACAAGCCTGGGACCCCTCAAATGGATAAGCCTGAAAAGCATTGTGTTGCACTATGCTATGATCCAGCCCCTGAAACTGGGATTTTTAAGGCCTCAAATAATTAATACTATATCAAACAAAGTCCAGCCTAAACAAGGCACAGAAGGCCTAGCCCTGAGCACAGCAGTGAAGCCCTATGCATGGGGAGCCAGATCCCGTGTGACTGACCACGGTTCAAATACCAGCCCTGCTGGCTTAGAAAACATACAGGGCACATGTGTGAGCACACGCCCAAAAGCTTGATAGAATGAAGAAATGGAGGAGAAAGGATTACACTGTGACCACATCTCACCAGGGGTGCTTTCTCTTTCTTTTTCTCATGTGTGTGCCTTCTGGCAATTGAAAAAAAAAAGAAATATAAAGAAAGAGTTTACATCAAATCATTAAATTGCTCATGCAAGTGACAGAAATTTTTTTAATAATTATTTAATTTTTAAAATTTATTATTATTATTATTTAGTTTGACCAGAGACAGAGAGAAAGAAAGAGTGAAAGTGAGAAAGCAAGTCTCCAGGTCCAGGATTTGAACCACAGTTGGCCATGTGCGAGTCTGACGCCTTAACCATCATGCCACCTGCTGGCCCTGTGACATAGAAATATTTGCAGGTGTATATTAACGGTCATTTAGAAAGATGATACAGAATAAAACAAGCAGCACAGATTGATTTCTTTTCTTTCTTTTCTTTTCTTTTCTTTTTTTTTGGAGAGGTTTTTGCTACAGGGCGCATGCACTCTCCAGAAAGACAGAGAGAGAGAGAAACAGAAAGCAAGCAATCACCCCCCAGCAGGGATGACCACGCCGCAATCCCTTCTCCATTCTCCTCTTGGGATCCTGGGCATGCATGCACACGCACCCGGCATGAGTTTAAGTCACTGGGTCCAGGACTCGAACCGCAGTCAACTACATGGGAGTCCAGCGACATAGACATTATGCTAACTGCTGGTCCCTGGATTAATTTCTAACAATGGAATAGGCTCCAAAATTGCAGAATTTAAAGACTTAAAATTAAGAAGATAGAAATTTTTTAAAAAATTCAGCACAAAGGCGATATAGCTCTTCATGAAGTCAGCAATTTAACAGAAACAAGTGTTTTAATTTTTGTTTTTTGTTTATTCACCAAGAAGGAATCAAACTCTAATCCACCCTATAGCCCTCCAGTGACATTTTCACCTATGTAATATTCCACGTCCCACTCCTAAAAATGCTTGAATAATGGAACAGGTTGGACTGTTTGGGAGAAAATAATAAGAGAAAAGAAAGAAAAAAATCTATTGATTTTCAGTTTGCAGCAACAGCTGCTTAAGCTGCCTAACGCCAGGAACTGAAACAGTTCCCACAACTGAACCTTTTACTCTTCATCGAAACCCTATTAGTTAGCTTCACCTTTGAAAGGAGGCACCCAGAAGCCAAGTTACAGGCCCAGGGCCAAGCAGCAAGTAGATGAAGGCGCCAATATGAGATCCCAGGCAAGTGGGCTCTAGACACCAAGCTTACTCACTACCTTTTAACTTTGTTTTTAAAAGACTGATTTATTTAATTTTTAAAAATAACATTATTACTATTTTATTTACTATAGGGCACATACACTCATGAGAGAGAGAGAGAGAGAGAGAGAGAGAGAGAGAGAGAATTAGAAAGCTAGCTTCCAGGTTCAGGAGTCAAACCATAGTTGGCCTTGTGGGTGGGAGTCCAGTACCTTATCCACCATGACATCTCCTGGCTCCATTTATATTTTATTAAAAACAAAACAACAAAAACACTACTGCAACTGCACTCTATTTTTCTAAGAGTCACAAAGGCGGCAGCTTAAATAGCTTTTATTAAAACACTGCAATCGGTGACGGAAATCTACTGTATCTTTTTACAGACTCAAAAAGCCACACTTAGCCAGTCTGGGATCTGCTCTCTGGATTCCCTACCTCCTTCAGCCACGATCCTTTACCAATTAAAAAACCTTCCTGGGGCCAGACGGTGGAATGGTGGTAAAATGCAATGTTCCATGAGACAGTCCACATGGAAAGGTTCCCAGTTAAGTCCAGAGATCTCCCTGGGTATGCCAGGCACACACCTGCCCATGAGCCAGGGCTGACTGAAGGCTGGGGATGGACTGCAGTAGTCATCAACACCCTGTTAGGAGTGTTGTCCGTCTGTCTCTTTTTCTTTCTTTCTATCCCCCTCACCCCGCCTCTCTCACTCATGCAAGAAGTAAATAAATGAACTTTAAAAACAAAACCACTTGGAATTACTGGGGACAGGAAGAAAAGCAACAAATTACTCTTTATCCAGGGATCTGAAAACTGCTCTGTCCCCAAAACTCTTGGAAAATATTTTTCCTAAGGTCTGTCTTCTGTTCCGGGGAAGGTCCGCAATTAGAGCAATGTGTGGGCAAGACCAAACACACATTAAGTGATGCACAAATACTATCATGTACCTGCATAGAAAAGACTACTTTTCCCTATACTCTCACAACACTCACTACTCCAGAACACTTCTGACACTAGATTTGTTTTTCCCCCACACCAACCAATTCTCCAAAATAGGCTGAGTACCTCATTTTTTTCTTTTTTAGTTTTTTTTTTTTTTCCCATAGAGTACATATGCTTACTGCAGAGAGACAGAGAGAGACAGTCAGAAGGAAAGTGAGATATCACCCTCTGGGGGACATGGCCATGCTGCAATCTCTCTCTTCCACTATCCTCTCAAGATTTGGGCATGTGCACACGCATGCCTGGCATGATTTTTAAGCCATCAAGTCTGGGACTCAAACCACAGCTGGCCATGTGGGAGTCTAACACCTTAACCACCATGTCACCTGCTAGCCCTGTACCCTCCATTCTGACACTAATTACATGGACAGAGCCTCAGATACTATATGGTAAGGCCTCAGTCCCTCAAAACTATCTCCTCCTCCTACTTTAGACTCTAAGCACAAGTCCAGGTGGCCACCTGTGAGTCTGACCAAATGTCTATAAACTGGAGGTCACCCCGACCCTCTCCTCACGTTTGACAACTTGCTGGGGTAGATCACAGAACCCAGGAACACAGCCAACACTGCCGACGTACTGCATAGATATTTTAAAGGATACAAGAGAATGGCCAGATGAAGAGGGGACCGGCAATGGTTTGGAAGGGCCCTGATCACAAGAGCTGTCCCTGTGAAGTTAGGATATTACCCTTCTGCCCACAGGGCTATATTTAGAAACCCTCTATCAGTCAGACTCTGTCTTGGACTCTGTCACCGCTGCATCCGTGGCACCCAGAACGGGGACATGGTAAACACTTACACGTATAGCATGAATGGAGATGATCAAAATCCATCCTGCCTGAGCACTTGGGTTGTTGCAGATCAGCCTTCCTTTTTTTCTAAGTACTTCCTTGGCTTCCTTTCCCCAAGCTACTCCTTTTCAGCCCTGGGCATAAATAACAACTGAACTGAATACTTCTTTTGGCAAAAGCTCCCAAGTGCTAATATCCGCCACCACCCCGTGTGTATACAGGTAGGATCAGAGGGCACCTTTCATGCTCTTGGGCATCTATTAAGTGGCAGACACAATGCAGGTGTCACCTGACTAAGACACACAGGATCCCTGTCCACATGGGCGAGGGGCAGACATTCAACAACTCCAGTGGTAAGCACCATAAAGAAAAGTAAAGCAACAGAAGACAGAGAGTGGCTGACACTGCATTTCAGCTACATGGACTGGAATGACACTGAGTAAAGAAAGGACTGAATGAAGTAAAGGAACTAGCATGCAACTAACTCAACAAAGAACATCCGGGATGATGAAAAATGCTGCGGGCCGAGGGACAAGGTCTGTGTAACTGCAACGGGATGAAAGAGCTGGAGAAGGGTAGCAGAAGTGAGAGACAGGCAGGAGGCTGCTCACAGAGTCTGATGGGCACTTACTCCGATCTGATGGGAAGCCACCAGAGTGTTTCAAATACTGTAGGGATACATGCTGTTTACCTTTTATGGTTTCTCAGACTGGTGAATAGAATGTTGTGCCTGGAGCACTCACAGAGCCAGGTGCTGTATTAGACGTTTACCTCCTTTTACTATTAAAAAGCAATTGCTAGGGGCCAGAAGGTGGCATGGTGGTAAGGTGCTGGACTGCCACATGGCTGACTATGGTTTGAGTCCTGTATCTGGCAACTTACTTTGTCACTTTCTCTTTCTGTCTCTCTCTGGTCAAATTAAAATAAATAAATAAGTGAAGTTAAATAGAATAATTCGTTTTTAAAAAAGCAATTAATAGTATTAACTTTGAAACTCCAAATAACTGGATGGGACCACCGGCTTCACTACTTACCAGCTGCATGACCTTAGTCACATTTATTAAGTTACCAGGACTCAACTTCAGAAGCACAGAATCATACATAACTTGTTTGATTACTTGTGAGAGCTGGAAGTTCTTCACTCGTTTGACTACTCAAAACAGTGTGTCAAGAACTTCCCTAGCTGCAGAAAGCGGCTTCTACAGTAGTCTCAGTGACTGAGACTACCTCGGGGGAAGGGGGGCCCGTGAGTCACCCAGGAACTCAGCGTGCAGGGTGGGAGTTTATAAAAGGAGGACGAGAATTCCTGGGGTGAGGGAATGGTTGTGGGGAGACTTCTCTGAGGACAAGGGGACCGCAGACAGGGTTCAAATCCTGGTTCTGCCCTCAATAGCTTTGCAACTTTCTCCTCCTGAGTCTCCATTTCCCTGTCTGAAAACGGGCATGACGGTGTGTATCCACCGGGCTGCCGTGAGAATTTCAGGACGCACCCACGTTACGCCCGGGACCCAGTGAAGAGCTGCAGTAAACACTAAAGAATGTCCATGATTAATACTGCGTTCATTCCGGGTCCTCCGACAGGACACAGCGCAGCTAGGTCTGGAGCCCCGCCGGCTCCCCGTTCCCTGGGGGGCGCCCGCATTCCCGCCACCCCCAGTGGGTCCTCGTCACTGACCTTCTCGACCTTCTTCGGCCCCTTCACCAGTTCATGCCTCTTGGGGATTGTTCCTCCGTCGCAACCCATCGCAAGCCAGGAGTCAGAGCCAGCAGTAGAGACCCGACGCAGCCACTTCCGGGGTCGCTAGCAAAAACTGCAGTGACTTCCGGCGCGCCGCGATGACGCAGAACGCCCTTCACGCCGCAGCAGGATGAGCCCGTTGCCAAGCCGGGGTTGCCACGCAGCGCGTCACTGGGAGCTGGGCGTGGCCCCGCGGCGTGAGAGGCGGGGCGCGTGCGTGCCTCCTCCCGCCCGCCTCGTCCCCGCCTCGTCCCCGCCTCGTCCCCCTGGGTCGCTGGGTTCCTGCGCGGCCAGAACCGCTGCGCACACTGCTGGGCGGCCAGGGCGCGGGTGTGGCCGGAGCACCGGCGTCGTGGGCCGTCCCAGCACAGCTGCGCGACTGCGGATCTGGAGCGCCCTGTTGCGCGAGCGCCGGGAGCCGAAGGGCCGCGCCCTGTTACTGCCGTTAGGGACGCACGTGCACGGAGCCTTCGCTCCGGTTACCGTTTCCGTCTGGAAGGAGAACGCGGTAACTGCGATCTCGGCGCCGGCCCAGCCCCAGTGGTTCTGCAGCAGGTCCTGGGGCAGAAGACCCTCTAGCCACAGCGCGGAACTTTCTGGTGCTCCGTGTACGTTGGATGTGGTGTATATGTGAAATTCGCATACAGTTTACACACGTGTACACACTCATCCAGAGCCTCCTGAAGCCAAGGCCGAAAATATTTATTAAGAAGTAGGTGTACGGACCAGCAGATGGCTAATAACAGTTACGTCACTGGCCTCCCGTGTAGTCAACCCCGGTCTGAGTCCCGGACCTGGTGGCTGATTTCTAGCCTTTTGTCTCTGGCTAGCGCACTCACTTTATAGCCGAGATCTCTCTTATTAAAAAAAAAAAAGGTTTAATTGGGGCCAGCAGATGGCGTAGTAGTTATGGTCGCTGGACTCCCACCTGGCCGACTCCCGTTTGAGCCAATGGCTTGAAACTCCCCCGGGGCACTTGTGCCTGCGAGGCAGCGGATGATCCCAGGAGGAGAATGGAGAAGGAATTGCACTGTGGCCACCCCCCACCCACCCCGGCGGTGATTTCTCACTTCTCCTTTCCCTCACTGACTGTCTCTCCAGACGATGCTGTTGTTCTTATAGAAGGTACACCATTGTCTCCATGCCCTTTCCAAGAGACTGATTATACATAAGGTCTTCAAAAAGTTCATAGAAAATGAATATTAGGAAAACTATGCACGCATTTCAATTTTTTTTTGCACAAAAGTCAACTTGTACTTTAATTCCATTGTGGACTGAATTCCCCTTGTGTCTATAAAAAGAACACAAATCCCTGCAAAACCTCTGCTAGAATCTTCAATTGCTCTTGGGCTTTTGACCTTTGTTCCTTTAATTATTGTAAGTATTAGGGGATCTCTCTCCACTGCTATTAAGGCAGAACTTTAAGACTGATACTACCATGTTGGCCTAAATAAAACATAAATACAGTAAAAAAAAAAAAAAAAGAAAAGAAAAGAAAAGAAAAATTGACTTACTTGGGAACAGTTGCCCAGAAAATAAGGGGATGTGAAACTTCAAGGTCTATATATGAATTTAAGATACCTGTTACTGTGAATAATGGGAACTAAAAGAAAATAATCAGTTTGTTTTATTCCATGGCATACCCTGAGTATCTAGAGGAGTCACTGGCATCCTCAATAAACCAAAAGAAAGAACAGGCTCATTCAGAGAGCAGCAAGCCTGGTTTTAGCATCTCTTAAGAGGGTAAGTATTATTAGAAACCCATTTACAGATGAGGAGACAATCTTTTTCTAAGAATTGTTTTAACTTCGTTTATTATTATTATTTTAAATTCGACCAGAGAGAAACAGGGAGATGGAAAGAGAGCAGGCCGCGAGGTCTGGGACGAGCTGCAGCTGGCCATGTGGGAGTCTAGCGCTTTTAACCACTGTGCCACCTGCCAGCTCTGGAAACAGAATCTTGAAAAGATGCATGGACTTGTTCAAGATCACATGACTGGAAGGCGAGCCAGCTCAGGACTAGTTCATTCTCACAGCAGAGGACAGAAGGTTAGATAAAAGAGCGAAAACCTGAGGCTCTTTACACAGACTTTAAAATGCTGCTCTTCTCTGGCAAATAAATCTGCCCCTCACCAAGTTTATTTGGGGACAGAGAAACAAAACTAGCTGATCTTTATTAAGCCAAGACCATCCCTGGACAGTGTGTAGGCACTCTCATGATGTGGTGACAACCTCAGGACAGAGGGCGTGTAGAGCTATTTTAGAAATGAACCCAGGCCTCAAATGTGCAGTGTCTGGACAATGGGCAAGCAGAGTGGAAGATAAAGGGCTTTCTCAGGCGGGGTCCCCTGGACCTCACCTCTCCCGAGAAGTGCTGCTGACCTGGCAGTGCCGGCTGTCAGCCAGTATTCAGACTCGGGCTGCAGGACTCCTCTCCCTCCTTGGTTCCGTCTTTTAGAACGTTGGTCTCCATGCTGGTCGGTTTATCGCCATCATCAATACCGGCTGATGTGCGCGGAGAGCTGTCTGCCCTGCCAGGCGCTGCGTTCAGCGCTTCCCTGGGTTTGAGCCCTCAGTGCTCCCAGCTGCACTGGGAAGCAGGTGGTGGTCCCGTCTGCTGCCTCCGCCGTCTGGATGGGATGAACCAGTGAAGGATACTCGCTTCTGAGGATCCTTGGGGACAGAATCATCATCCCCTAGTAAAACCAGTATTTAACCTTCTGGGTGTCATGGAACCCGTTTGAGAATTTGATGAATGAGGAATTTTGCGTACAGGTTATACATGTTCGTATTTAATTCACAGCCTGTTCAAGCCCAGGCTCAGGCCGTACTTCAAGTGCTGCTAAACGTTCCCCAATATTTCAGACTTGTCAACTGCTGAGGCTTTGAGTTTCTTAGAGTTCATGGGCTCCTTCATAGCTTCAGTTAAAAATATGAAAATTGAAAACTTAAAAAGCCTGGGGCCAGCAGATGGTGCAGCAGTTTGAGACCCAGACCAGGTGGCTTGAAAATCCCGGCAGGCACGTGTGTGTGCGTGCCCAAGATCCCGGGAGGAGGGGAGGAGAAGGGATTGCTTGGTGTGGCCATTCCTCTGGCGGGTGATTTCTCACTTTCCTCTCACTGTCTCTCTCTCTCCAGCAAGCGCACGTGCCTTAAAGCAAAAACCTCTTAAAAGAAAAAAAAAGCTGACATGCAGAGTGACTCACTTTAGAGTGAGCATTAAATGCTTTCAAACTTCAGATTTAAAAATAAAATGTTTAGTCATCTAGTTTTTCCATGAGTGAAAGAGAGAGAGAGAGAAAACTTCCAACAGGGTCTTGATGCCACGATCCTTCCCCAGCTCCAGGCAGCCCCAGGTCATGGGCACACCTGTACCCGGTGTACTCAACAGAGTACTGTCTCTGGACATGAATCCAGAACCTTCCCTGTGAATCAGCCTCGCAGAATGTTGTGTTTACTGCTCTACCTTTGTGCAGCCCCAAGATGTTCGAAGAATTTTACAACCATAATTTAAGGTCACACTAGGATGGAGTCCCAAAAAAGGTTAAAATGAAATAAAGTGTAAAATCGAGGCAATGACTAAGATAATTCAAGAATAATTTATTCTTAATTTGCAGTTTTAGGGGATATTCAAGACCTTCTGCACATTGGCCCCTGGCTACCTCCTAGCTCTCTTTTCCTTCCCTTTGCAGGCACCAGCCCACTGGCCACCCTCCTCTTGAACTGTGGCATGACTTACTGGTCCCTCTGCAGGGACCAGCATGTGCCCTACATGTGCCCATCAGGCTCCCTGGGTGATGCAGCGCTGTGCTCCTGGGTCCCCTCCTTGGAACCATCCCCACTGACCTCTCTGCATCAAAGGGCACCAAGTCCTGTTGCACCAACTCTCACTTTACTGCATTTTCTGCATTGCCCTTCCTCCCAGCGTCGAGATACAGTGAAATTCTGGTATTTTGCTCGCCATGGACTTTTTGCTTTGCCTTCTTTTTTTTTCTTTGGAGAGGTTTTTGCTATAGGGCACATGCGCTTGCCAGAAAGAGAGACAGAAAGTGAGAAATCACCCCCCAGGGGGGATGGCCACGCTGTAATCCCCTCTCCTCCATTCTCCTCTTGGGATCTTGGGCATGCACGCACACACGTGCCTGGCGTGAGTTTAAGCCACCGGGTCCAGGACTTGAACCATGGTCGACTACATGGGAGTCCAGCGACATAGCCGTTACGCCAACTGCTGGTCCTGCTTTGACTTCTTAAGAAGCACTGCGCCGATGTATTATTTATCTCGACGACTGTGGGATCTCCTCGGACTTTGCATTCTAGGAGAGTGCCCATGCCCCTCGTTGTCCTCTTGGCTCCGCTGCCGTCTCCCCGGAGCTCCCCGAAAATACCTGTCACAGAGCACGTGTTCTCCCCTCTGGCATCTCTAGTGGACAGCGGAGGCCTGGGCAGATAGGTTGCACTCAGCCCGTATTGGTTAAATGAAGGCATGCAAGGAAAGGGCGTTCTTGTACATCTTCAGCTGACCTCCTTACGAGTGTGCACACAGACGGGCGACATTGGAGACTAGGGGACTAGGGGGACGACACACTCAGAGAAAACACAACCTTCTTTTAAAAAGTTTTTTTTTTAAAGTTACTGCCAAACACAACTCTCCAGCTTGTCACACTGGAAAATCTTACCTGGGCTCCTCCTCACTTCCATCCTGATGAAATGTCACTTAATTGAGGTCACTGCTACCACCACACCACCCACCATTTCCTCTTCCTTCCTTGGGAGGAAATGGTACAGAATTCTGGGCGTTAAAAACACCTAGCAAAATACTGCCTTACGCTTAAAAAATGTCTTTAATTCTATTCTTAAAAAAAATTTCAGGTAAATCATCTTATTAATCTGAGGACACTCACTCTAAACTGCTGTCTTTCAAAAAAAAGGAAGGAAGCACATTTAGCTACGAGCAGCATTTTTCATTATTTACACCCAGTGGTTTTGTACTTTATTGACAAAGGTCCTCAATTTGAACTCATCTCAAAAAAAAAAAGGAACTGTTCATTACTGTATTTGCTTATGAAAGACTAACAGAGTTTAAGCACTAAAGCGTTAGAACCATCGCAGGAGTGTAATGTCCTTCCATAGATATGCGCTGCTGTCATCTCACCGCTGCAATGGACAGGCCTCCCTGCAGCAACCCCTTCTCCTCTGACAACATTCCTGACTTTTGCTAGGCCACCCTGTTGGGGAACAGGTCTCCCTGAGTCTCTTCCATTTCTGCACGCTTGCTAAGCAGAGGCACTGATGGTGTTTCCTTCTGGAACATCTTTCCAAAAATTTGCAGCCAGCGGCCTAGGAAGATGATGTCTCCCTTGGGGCAGAAGCGCAGGTTTGATGGCTGGTCAACATGTGGTGTCACCCCTGAGGCAAGGGCGGCCGGGTTTGCTCAGGGCCACAAAAGATGGGTTCCCTGGCTTGGACACAAACCCACGTGTGCACAGTCTCCACCTGAGCCCCTCTTGGCCTTGCCCTCTGGGGTGTGGGGGACTCGGAAAGCAGGTCATGGAGAGTCTGTCTCCATGCAGGGAAGAGTCCCACAGCAGGCCTGGTGAGCAGCCTTGGAAAGGCCTGCTTGCAAGGTGGGCCTTTGCTTGGCATGTGAGAACTTGGACTTGGGGAGAGTTCCCATCGTGCCCAGAATGGCCAAGCTTGGCTCGTGTGTCTCAACTAGTTTAACAACGTAGATCACACTGAATACGTGCCTTCCTTCTGGGAATCCACAAATTCGTATGTGCCTGGCAGACGTGGCCTACACAGTCAGTCCCGTTAATTTTTGTTTTTTTTGGTAGTTTGTTACAAGATGCGTGCACTCACCAGAGAGAGACAGAGTGAAAGTGAGAAAGCACGCCCCCCCAAGGGGGATGGCCACAGCACAATCCCTTATCCATCCTCCTTGCACACACATCTGGCTGAATTTTCAATCTCCGGTCCAGGGCTCGAACTGCATAGTTGGCCATGTGAGATCAGCCATCTTAACCTCCATGTCACCTGGTGGCCCTCCAAGATGATGATAATAAACCAGCCCTGGGTGCTGAGGCTCTCATGAACTTCGCTGCTTGGTACCACTTCACACAAGTCGTAGGTGGGGAATTGTGACCCAACCGGTCAGGACTCTTGGAAGCCTGCACCTGGTCTCCCGTGATGTCGCCCATGCGCTTCTTCCCTCTGCCGAGTTCTCTTTGTTTCCTTTCACGTAAATCATAGCTGTGAATACAGACCGTATGTTGAATCTTGGGTGTTCTAGTGACTCACTGGGCCTAGGGGTGGCCTTGGGGCCTGAACTAATCTCTGATCAGAGAATCCCATGTCTTCCAACAGTATTGATGAAACTGTGTTGGACCAAATTGGTAATCTGAAGTAGAATGAATTCTCAGACACCACAGTTGTCGACAGAGCCATCCCTTTCTACTGGTGTGTGCGTGCGTGTGCATGCGCATGTGTGCGTATGTGTGTGCGTGTGTGTGTGTGTGTGTGTGTGTGTGGTTAGGTTCAGGTCAACGTGGTGGTATATCTTGCTCCTTAGTGAAGAGTTCAGGGGCAGGTACCTGATCTAGTCTTTTTGTAGAATAAAGCCTCTCCCTTCTCTGGCCACGAATGAAGGAGGATGTAGCCTGGGGCAGCGCCCTGCGGTTGTGAGCGTTAGCCCGGAGAAAGTGAGATGGAGAAACTTGTCCTTGGTGGTCGTGTGCCAGCCCTGAAGCCAACCAGCCTGGCAGCCAGCCTGGATTATTTTAAGATACTGAGTCAACTCAATGCTGGGTTCCTTTGTGGCTCACACAGAACGGAAGGTTTTCCATGACTTGTGACAGGAGCCTTAACCGATGCGAATCACAGCTGTTCAGTGTGGCCCTCCAGGATCTCTGCCCAGCTGCAGAGGACCACGCTTCATAATGGAGTCCTCCTTTTTAGGATCTTGAGACTAAGGAGAGAAACACCCAGTCTCTGGCAGTCCGCATTTCGAAGTGCCTGCCAGGGCGGACTCTCCAACAGAAGCTGCGCCCCATCGTTCAGGTGACCGACAGCCCAGAGGTGCTGTGCCAGGCTGCAGGGCTGACCTGGCCGAGGCGAGCACAGCCAGGGGCACATTCGCTGCAGGGGAGGATGATGTACCCATAGCAACAGGGCCTAAACACTGGGCTGCAGGAGAGGAAGAGGAGAGGTTTGACAGAGGGGAGCTCCTCACCACTTCCGCATCTGGGCCCAGCGCTGGGTATCCTGTCCACACCACACCTTCCTGTCTACACCACCACAGGTGATGGCTGTTGTCCAGCGCCAGCCCATAAGCACTTGACCTCTGGGCATCTCCCTGCGACTTCAGTGAGAAGCGTCTTAGTGACAAAAGTCAACCTTGTAGACTTCAGTACCAGAGCCTGGGTGACATGGAGAAAGGCCTTCTGAAGAAAGGTTTGCTGCAAATAATGTTTATTTCATGAGTGTATTTAAATAACAGTATACATTGTAATAGATTTGAGACTGTTGAAATACGAACCTTTGCTGATTGAGCATGGAATTTACCCCGCAGAGCCCATGCTGTACAAAATGAGTTAATAGGGACTCGACAGACCTGTTATGTCACAACGTGGGTCTTTAACTAGGTTAAGATAACAGCAAAAAAAAAATTTGGCATAAGACACAGATATATCATTTGTATCAATCTCACAGAACTAATTCATGATGGCTGTTGTCCAGCGCCAGCCCATAAGCACTTGACCTCTGGGCATCTCCCTGCGACTTCAGTGAGAAGCGTCTTAGTGACAAAAGTCAACCTTGTAGACTTCAGTACCAGAGCCTGGGTGACATGGAGAAAGGCCTTCTGAAGAAAGGTTTGCTGCAAATAATGTTTATTTCATGAGTGTATTTAAATAACAGTATACATTGTAATAGATTTGAGACTGTTGAAATACGAACCTTTGCTGATTGAGCATGGAATTTACCCTGCAGAGCCCATGCTGTACAAAATGAGTTAATAGGGACTCGACAGACCTGTTATGTCACAACGTGGGTCTTTAACTAGGTTAAGATAACAGCAAAAAAAAAAATTTGGCATAAGACACAGATATATCATTTGTATCAATCTCACAGAACTAATTCAACTCAAAATGAAAATAATTTTCTACACTTCCTAGTGGATCCCAGGAAACCTGAACGTAAGCCCCGCCCCTCCCCGTCTAGCACCTGACACGTCGCATGTGTATTTCTCCATCCTTTCCCCTGCCGCCCTCCAGCTGGGAAACTCTGTGAGGGCAGGGCCTCTCGTACACCCTATGGCTCTGGCACCCAGGACTTGGCATATAGTAGGTGCCCAATAAATAAGTGTTGAATGAATAAATTGAAAACATGCACACATGTAACAAATACAAAAAATGATTTCTGCAGCATCACTTCAAACGCTGACCCTGCACACCCCACATGACAGGCCGAATGTCTCCACGGCCTTAACGTCCAACTCTGCCCTGATCCCCTGTGGGGTAAGTCAAGGTCCAGGGCTGCTGAGCCACTGGGGATGCATGTCAGCACTGGTGTAGCCCGGTGACCCTTCCCTGCGGACGGCGGACGGCGGAGTTGCAGAGATTGTGGGTGTGGAGGAAGGCCTCACTCCAGCATCGCCCTGAACTGTCGTGCGTGCTGTTCCAGCTTCCCAGCCTGGGCCTGGAGGCGCCCCAGAGCCGCAGGGCTGGGGTACTGGAGCACCGCGTCCTTGGTGGCCAGCGCCAGGGCCTTGAGCAGGCCGCACAGCCCGCTGCTGCTGCGGAGGATCTCGTTACGCACGTCCCGCTCCTGGGTCTCCTTGCACAGCGCGTCCACCAGCTTCTGCCCCACCGTGATGACCAGCTTGCTCTGTGTGATGAAGGTCTCGGGGGGCTGGCTGTTACTGAGGCTGCTGTTAAATACCCCGAGGGCTTTGAAGAGCGCCCCAAAATAGAGCCGGCAGTGTTCCGAAAGGTGGGTTTTCTTCTCGGGGTTCTGTGGGCTCCGGGGTTGGGCTTTTAGAGAGAGAGCGTTCTAGAGGGGAGGAAGAAGAGAACAGATAAGAGGGAGCCCTGCCAGGCAGCCTGTGGTCTCCCCTTTCCTGTTACTGCTCAGTTCGTGACTGTACCAGAAAAAGTTTTGTCCGGGACACCCAATACTGCAGCGTTCGTCTGACAAGTGACTGGGGAGGTTTTCAAAGCAGTGACATATATTTTAACACACATGACCTTACATGTTGGAATACATATATATACTTTTATTTCATCGTGATAAACCATGAAAAAATCCATTCGAAGAAACATTGACAATGACTAAACGCATAACTTCAAAAATGCAAGAAAATTTGATGGCAAGATTTTAAAATGTACTCAAAAAACATTTAAAAATATTTAGAAATCCCTTCGAATTCTACTATTTAGAGGTACTGAAACTTGACCTGAACCCCCAAAATTTCAGAAGAAATCAAATACACTGACCTATCTGCCTTAATATTAAAATATTTACCTTACTTACAACGTGTCAGCAGAATCTTAATTTCATTTTCTGGAAAATGGAGCCCAGGTCTCCCAAACCCCAACTACTGAGAGATTCCAGCACCTTGGTGGCGACTGCTCCAGGTGACATAGAGCCTCTTTGCTATTGTATAGGTGAGGGACAGCGAGAGAAGAGAGGAGGCTGCCTGGGGCTTGGAAGGAAAACTAGACATCCAGAGCTCTAAATCAGGTCCCCAGCCACTGGTCTGGGACTCGAGCCACAGGACTGGCCATGTAGGATCCAGCCGCCTGAACTGCCAGGCCATGGAGCCGGCCCACCTCCCCTCGATCTCGTTTAACTTCCTTTCTCTTCTGTAAGTGTGGGAGAGCAAGAGAGAGCACACTCAGAGGTCTGTACACCGTAATGCACCCTCAACTTCAGCAGCCATGGACCCTGGGGGTGTCTGCCCAGTGTGTTCAAGGAGATCTTGGGAACCCTGAATCTTTCCACGTGTGTCAGCCTTGAGGAGCGTCACGTTACCACTGTGCCACCCTATGACCCTCTGTCTGCCCCTTGACCTCTATCTTTAAATGAATGCACAGTTTGTATCAAATTAATTTAAAGGACACTTTTTATATCGGTAAATGGAAAAGTACTGTCATTGTCACAAATAGGTAACCAAACACGATAACATCTTTAAGAAAGGAAGAACATCAAGTGTCAAAGAGGTGTTGAAGGTACACAAGCCCCAAGGCAAAGTGTCATTGTCGTCGTAACTGAAGTATTAAAGGGAAATGTCAAGGGGACTAGGACCCAGTACTGCTCATGCCATGTCGGTGCTACTCGAGATAACTGTGCGGAGCGCCAGGACCAGGTCACTACTGTTGGTAGCTCACGTCCCACACCCTGGGCTTCCCCGGCTCCAGGGATCTCCAAGGTCCCTTCTCTTTCTTTCTTTCTTTCTTTTTTTTTTTTTTTAAAGGCTTTTGCTATAGGGCATGTGTGCTCACTGGAGAGAGAGAGAGAGAGAGAGAGAGAGAGAGAGAGAGAGAGAGAGAGAGAGAGAGAGAGAGAGAGAGAGAGAGAGAGAGAGAGAGAGAGAGAGAGAGAGAGAGAGAGAGAGAGAGAGAGAGAGAGAGAGAGAGAGAGAGAGAGAGAGAGAGAGAGAGAGAGAGAGAGAGAGAGAGAGAGAGAGAGAGAGAGAGAGAGAGAGAGAGAGAGAGAGAGAGAGAGAGAGAGAGAGAGAGAGAGAGAGAGAGAGAGAGAGAGAGAGAGAGAGAGAGAGAGAGAGAGAGAGAGAGAGAGAGAGAGAGAGAGAGAGAGAGAGAGAGAGAGAGAGAGAGAGAGAGAGAGAGAGAGAGAGAGAGAGAGAGAGAGAGAGAGAGAGAGAGAGAGAGAGAGAGAGAGAGAGAGAGAGAGAGAGAGAGAGAGAGAGAGAGAGAGAGAGAGAGAGAGAGAGAGAGAGAGAGAGAGAGAGAGAGAGAGAGAGAGAGAGAGAGAGAGAGAGAGAGAGAGAGAGAGAGAGAGAGAGAGAGAGAGAGAGAAAGAGAATGAGAATCACCCCCTGGGGAGAATGGGCACGCCTCAATCCCTTCTCATTCATTTTCCTCTTGAGATCTTGGGTAAGCAAACTGGTCCCTCTCCAGGGTCTCTTCTACTGCCAACAAATGGAAAAACCAACTCTCCGCATGTGAGACATGGTGCAGTGTTGAATTATCCACTGCAAGGACACGTCTCTAGGCATCAAGCGTATTAACCAGAAGTAGGGGACGGTGAGCGTTACACTTACCGTCACGTCCAAGTCTTTGTTTTCCTCTAACCTTTGCTCCAAGTTGGGTTTTTCTTTCCCTTTTAGGTTAGGCAACTTCTGAAAAATAAAACCTCAAGTTACCCACTCGAATGGTATTTACTCTACTGCTTAGCTATTTGAGTTCACTTAAAACTTGAGCTTTCCTTCTTACAGTTTTCATTGATGATTCTACCTGAGGTCTTTTTTAACCAAAGGAGATTCTGGCAGACCAAAGGACTGAATTTTGCATACCAGCATGGCCTACTGTAATGACCCACAGTTTAAATATGTTTTTTTTTTTTTTTTTTAGTTTTAGAGAGTTTTTTTTTAAAGAACTACTTTGTTTATTTATTTATTCATTCATTCATGTATTTATTTTCATTTGACCAGAGAGGGAGAGAGAGAGAGAGAGAGAGAGAGTGGGAGAGGAAGAGGGAGTGGGAGAGAGAGAAAGTAAGAAAGCCAGCTGCCAGGTCTAGGACGTGAACCACAGTTGGCCATGTGGGAGTCCAGCGCCTTTAACCACCACACCGCCTGCTGGCCCCTTTAGAGAGGTTTTTGCTATAGGGCACGTGCACTTGCCAGAGAGACAGAGAGACAGAAAGTGAGAAATCACCCACTGAGGGGATGGCCAAGCCATAATCCTCTCTCCTCCACTCCACTCTCTGGATTTTGGGCATGCACCCACATGTGCCTGGCGTGAGTTTTATGCCACTGGGTCCAGGACACAAACAAGGGTCAACTACATGGGAGTCCAGTGATGTAATCGTTATGCCATCGGCTGGTCCCTATGTAAAATTTTAAATATGTAGATTTCAAGGTCAGCAGGTGATGTGGAGGTTAAGGAGCTGGATCCCATACGGCTGACTCTGCAGTTCAAGTCCTGGACTCTGCAGCTTGGAAAACATGCTGAGACATGTGCACTCATGCCCCAAATCCTAAGAGGAGAATGGGGAAGGGATTGCAGCGTGGCCCTCCTGTGCTTTCTCACTTCTGTCTCTCTGTGTCTCTGTCTCTCTCCAGTGAGCAAATGCATCCTATGGCAAAATACACAAATAAACAATTACAATTTCTTGAATGTGTAGAAATTCTCACGCCAGCAGGCATTTCGGCAGAACACCAAGGCTGGGCCTGAAAGTACCAAGCGTCCTCGGTAGCACGGCCCAGGTTCCCTGCTGAGCCTCTCAGGACTTGCCATCCCTGAACTCCAGCTTCCCTTCCTGTAATAGCCGAACAGTTACCCGGCAACATAATGCTAAGAGTCGCTCAAGTCTGCGGGCCACTCACACCATGAACATCTGGGAAGAACGCTGGATGATAGCTAAATGTTTAACTTTGAAAAAGGCAAAGAAAATTTGTGGCAAGATTTTAAAAAATCTACTTAAAGAACAGATTTTTGAAAGATTGTTTTTTTTACAACCCTTTCTAATTCTGGTATAGAGGTAAATCTAAACTCCAAAAGTCTTCAGAAGGAATTCAAATCCACCAACCTATCTGCCCCTAATATTAAGATATTTATCTTACTTGCCAATAAGAGTTGGTGTAGAATCTGAGTTTTACGGATTTTATTTCCTAGAGGGTGGAATCAGTGTCTGCTCAAAGCCTGCACACTGCTGAAAGACTCTGAGCGCCTCACTTAGAGACGACGCTCCAGGAAAACACTGAAGTCCCCCTCCCTCCCCTTCTCTTTTAATCTGCAGAGGGCATGTACACCTGCCGGAGAGAGACAGTGAAAGAAAGCCCCCCAGTGGGGAATGATCACGCAGCAATCCCTCCCTCCTGCCTCTCCCTCCTTTTGGGATTTTGGGCACACACTCACATGCACCCGGTGTGATTTTCAAGCTGCCACAGCGGGGACTTAAACCACACAGCTGGCCGTGTGGGGTGCAGCTCACCTAACCCGTAGGCCATGGGCTGGCCTGAAGCCCCTTTTTTGGACCACTCGGAACTCTGAACTCACCTGCCCACAGACACTTGTCCTGTGTTTCTTTGATAGTTCAGGGGAGTGTCCATTTTCCCCCGGCCTATTAAAAGGACCACTCCGTTGGTGCAGTTCGGTTTCTCTCCGGGGCAGCTGGATATACTTCTCACACTTCAGTTCTGCCTTTGGGATGAAGTGTGTGGTCTCTTGCTTTTCACAGTTCTGCTTAAAGAGGAGCCTTCCATTAGCAATGACCATGGATGCAAACCTCTTGATGTCTTCTGGAACCATCCGGGCCACCATGACAAACCGCTCAAGGTCATCCAGGTTGTTTTGGACTTTGTCGGTCACAAGAACCTCCAGGGACCAATTGCAGCCATCCAGACTTGCCTTTGTCTCCAGCAGGATCTGGTAGGAGTTAGCGATGGTCTGAAGCTGGTCCCTGATTCTGGCCTGAAGGTTACTGTTGGTGAGGTGACAGGCAGACTCACAGACTCCTCTGGCAAAATCCAGGAATTTTCTTAATGAGTCTTCTAGTTGGTTGGCAGCCCGGTGGATTGAGTCAATGTTGGCCTCCAGATAGTCTCGGAACCTCCACTTCCTGCTG